>NC_056744.1:1109461727-1109775859 GCF_019279795.1 Protopterus annectens | reverse complement strand
AGTTTCGTCTTTTACACAGATTTATATATCATTGTAGTAAGTTGTAGTAAGTGGTATGCTACAGTCGGCCTTCAGTTATTCTCTTTTGCCAAATTTATCAAATTGTATATAGATAATGAATGGACTAATAATCAATCAAGCAATCATGTAGCTCTCCTTAATTAACAGTATATCTCTTACAATGCAATGTGCCTATGATATATGGATATATATTCCTTATTAAATGTAGTTTTATTTTTGTAAGTATGATTTTTATAGAACTAGGACCCCTTGAGCTAAATGCACATGGTTATACTAATGAAACAGTGTTATATGTTTTCTACAGTTGATGAGATTAATATGCTAATTGTTTAAATCTAGAAAGCATTCTGCCTACAAATTGTATATTATGTCTTCTTGCTTAGGAATATTATCTGCAATCAGCTTAACAAAGACAATCAAAATACAGTATCATCAACATTCTTGATAATAATGCTGGGCTTGAAAACCTGGAACTGAAATTCAGATATAGAAAACTAGAGAAAGTTTTACATTTTTCACGCAGCAAGTTTGTACTGCTGTTCTTTCCACTTCTATTTCATGGCTAAATATGACACATAGTATTTGTGTATCTGAAAAATGCTGCTCAGTTTTTTACATCTCCTGCACTTTCATCAGTATAGGTCATGCTCACCCTAAATTTTAGATATTTACTCTCTCTCTCTCTCTATATATATATATATATACACACACACACACACACACACATGTAAAATGCTATGATACTAGTATTGTGTCTGATGTTTGTATGGTAAGTCAGTAATATATTTTCAAATTCATTAAAGTAACCTGGAAGTAAAAGACAGTTAAATGTATTTGTAATGCACTGTGCCATCAAACCTTCTGCCTGAAATGTATTTTTCATCACAATTCTTAGATTATTTCTCATCAGATCAGTGATGTGGAGCATCAGTGTTATCAAAATTATGTGGCAACTCATATATAGATAATGAATTGACTGATAGCTGATTAATTAGTATTGAAAGGTAATTATGGAACTTCTGGTTTTGTCCTCAGAGTTCACAAAGATGAGCCACATTGAGTAGATTATTTTCATGAATACAAACATATGAATCGCATTGTCTCCATAATGACTAGAATTTCAGATAACACCAAACAGAAGATGTGAGCATGCAGTGATTATGCTTAAATTCTGCTAATGTGGAAACTTGCTCAGATGATTTTCAACAGACAGTAACCCAGTTTTAGTATTCAGCCAGATGCTGATGCTTATGTTTTCTGAGAGAAAAGGTGTACTCATCAGCTGTGGTTGTCATGGTTACTGATTTCTTATAAGGAAATGCTGGAGAAAATCCTGTTTTTATATAGGAAAGAAATGGCTGTGAATTCTTAGTTGTGTAATAGGCTCACAGTTTCCTGCCATTATATGATATACGTGCTATGATTTTCAAATAAATGTAGTCAAAGAGAGATTATTTATTATTTTTGTTTTTGAAATTTATAGACAGAATTCTGCATATTTCTTTTCTTTAAAATGTTGATCTAGATTTCTGAATTTTATCTCACACAGACTACAAATCCCAGAGATTTTAGCCTAAAGAGAAAGGGATTCATAATTAAATCTGAAAATATATACCTATGTATTCCATACTTAGTTAACATATATGGTGCTATACTTTATAAGGATTATTAGTGAAAGTCTGGTATACTAACAGGACTGGCAACAGATTGAGCAGTAATTTCATATTATCATATGCCTGTGTACAGCAAACTGCTTAAAAATGTGGAACTAGTATTAGTGATAGTAAGAACTCTCTTAAAGGTATTAAAAGAGCTACAATACAGGATACTTATCTAACTACAGACCTGCAAAAGAAAAAAAAAACTGTAAAATGTATGAAAGTGAATACAACTAAAAACTTAAATTGCTGAAAGGTAGAATATTGTGTCTGCAAAATCATTGTGATGACTATCCAGGTTTAGTGGTACTGCAAATTACCTAGCAGTTAATAAATATTCTGTATGCATTTGATTCATTAATAATTCTTAACGATAGTATAATTTTAGTAGGTTACACAGGTCCATAATATTTGATGTTTTTTCAATGTCTGTTTAGAGTTCAGGCTTATTAATAAGTTCACAGATTCATAGGTAATACTAGGCTAGCTGCCCTTGTGCAGGCTTATTAATAAGTTCATATGTTCATAGGTAATATTAGGCTAGCTGCCTTTGTGTGCCATTTTAAAACTGGACAATTTTCATTTTTTTTTTGCTTGAAATACTATTCCCGTTTGGTTATAAATTGTCCTTACCCATCCCATGGTCAATAATTATATATTTTTCTTAATGAGAATAATTTGAGGAGACCCATAAATGGGATAAAGCATCTGAGAGCTGCATCTGTCTGTTAGTAGCATAGGTGGCAGTCCTGGGGTACATTTCCTTTTTCCCATCCATAGATCTAAGTTGCATTTAAAAATGGACAGGGATGAACTTTGTTTTATATGGATGGGGAGTCTGTTCCATAGCACCGGTAGCAGTCTCTAGCATACCAAGCACAGTGACAGGACTTTGAGTCAGTCCATGTACGGCATGTTGTTTTGGCCTTGTATCCATTTAGTAAGGTATATCTTTGGGCATTCCAGTTGTCGCATGTGTCTGAACAGATACACACCAAAAGGGGCATTATATTCAATGATTGACCTAATGAGGCTGAGTAAAGGGGACAATGACATTCCTAGATCTAGACACAATCACTTTGTTTATAAGCTGTGCGATATAGAAGGACTTTCTTACAACAATAGACATATGTTGGTCAAAAGTTGTCACTTTCCACTTAAATTCCCAAATCATGAACAACTTGGTCATCTCTTGGTGCATATTGTCTATTTGGTAGTTCTCTGGGGTAGATGCAATAATGCATTTTTTGGCATTTAGTTTCAGATTATGATTTTGACACCAGCTATTTATGTGAGGCAAACCTTCCTGCCAGATGGTTATGTCACTTGAGGAGTCAATAACTGCTCCTCACAGCCATCTACAAACTTAGTCAGTCAGAACCCTTTTGTATTGGCTTTTACTTCAGAAAAGTAAATACCAAACAGGAGATGTTACAGTGCAGAACCATGGGGGACGCCACTGGTGAATGGTCTCCTTGTGTAGGTAAATTCCTTTATTTTATTAAATGTGTCCTATTTGTGGGCCAGTTGGCAATCCAGTGGGTGACATAAGAGTTTATTCTCAGTTCATTTAGCTTTTCTACTATGCCTGAATGGTGAATTATGTCAAAAGATTTGGCCAGGTATGCGCTGTGTACCATTTTACCTTCATCCATTGCTTTGGTGACCTTTTAAAAAAATCCACTAGGTTAAATAAGCATGACCTGCCCTCGATTAATCAAAACTGAGACAGTTGTAGTTTTTGCAGGTTCACCATGTCCAGATTGATTAATTCCATGATAAGTCTTTCCATAACTTTGCATATGAGATTAGTCAGACTTATGGTCTGTAATTGCTTGGGTCTGTTTCTCATGCTGTGACAGTCAGTATCCTGTATCAAAACTATGAGTTTCTGGTTAGGAACAACTCTGATTGGTCAAATATTTCTCAGTAACTATTTAAATGATATGATAAATGTTTTCACTGAGGTGGCCTGAGTCTCAGTTGTGTTTTCACTGCAATCATTTCAATCTAGATTGTCTCTAAAATAAAGATACAGTTCTTTTATGTGGCTGTAGGATAGATTATTTCTATGTTTTCTTCTATACTTACATATGCTAATTCTGAGGCAATTGTACTTCATACTGGGGTGGGGGAGAATTCCAAGCTAACTGAACCCCATATATTCTCCCTGGACATTCTTCTTCTTCTTCATCGTATTATTTATATTACTATTACATTTGATGAACGGGTAGGTGGGCTGGTCCTTATACCCTTTCCAGCCATGATCCAGGCCAGTAGGGCAGCAACTGTAGTAGCAGTTCAAAATAGAACAGGGAAACTGATAAAATGATATTCAAGAACTTGTAATATGATAAGCAAATGCCATTTAAAACACGTTACAAACAAATGCCAAATAAAACATGTTAAAAAAGCATATATAGATATGTAGATATTCATATTCTCAAAATTTAGTATGCAAGATGACCGTTGCAGCACAGACAATCAATACAAACACAGCATGAAACCATTTTGGACATGATATTTATAATATCTATATGTAAGAAACTATTTTATACCACATGACAACAGACAAAGTCCGAATGGTGAAATTTGTATTTACAAATTATGTCATGATGTGAACAGAACTTTATGAGAGATGTTAATTACTATAGCTGCTACCCCTGACCTACTCAGTGTGATAGATTCTTAGACTACCCTTT
Organism: Protopterus annectens; assembly: GCF_019279795.1. Classification (NCBI taxonomy): domain Eukaryota; kingdom Metazoa; phylum Chordata; order Ceratodontiformes; family Protopteridae; genus Protopterus; species Protopterus annectens. Next base: position 1,109,771,478 of record NC_056744.1, on the reverse strand, counting down.
TACTTTGTAACAGAACAATAATGCTTCCTTTAACAAGCTTTCTTTCGTTATATTTTTTAAAGTGTCTAGTGTGCCTTTTTGCATGGATTCAGATGGCAGATGATTCCATACTGCTTGGATTAATTTGGAGAAGGCTGTTTCACCAGTAGTCATTTTGAATCTGGGTCTAACTAGGGATATGGCTTTATTGGCATCATCTCTTAGGGTTCAACTTTGTTGTCTGATTTGTAGTCCTTTGACTGAACATTCTGAAAATAATACAGGAAAAAAGAAAGGTTGCCCTTTAAATGACTGATAGACATTTGCTATGTTCCATTAGGTGGCAGTGGTGGGTTCTTTGTTCAGAAAGAAGAATTAATCTGCATATTTTGTTGATTGCTGTTTCTACTTTTTTTGTATTTATGATAGAGTGAAACATTATTAAAGGAACGACATATTTCACTTTGGGTATTGATATATTCTTGGTTAAGGCTTTGTGACTAGTTGGAGTTATCAGATTGGATCTTTTGTAGCAGAGTCTGAATTGAGTAAGAGTTTTGTTAATGGTGTTCAACATGTATTTGCTGAAGGAAATTGATTGTCTGAAGCTACATCCCAAGTATTTTTGTTCCAAGACAAGTGGGAGAACATTGCCATTATGGTCTGCTATACACAAGTGGGGACTTTTTAGAATCTTTTTTTGATGTGTCAAGGATCATAGTGCTGGATTTTTAAGGTATTAATCAGTAGCTTATTTTCAAGAATCCAAGTGCATAATTTTGTGAAAGTGTTATTAAGGTTGTGCTTGAGGGTGTGTAGGTTATGATTGTATTCTAGGGTGAGGAAGTCATCAGCTCATTCTATTCTGGTGTCCTGATAAATGCAATTGTAATCCTCAGAATTCCAAAAGAATCCACAAAATATAGCTCCCTCATAATGCATATTTCTAAAACCAAACAAATTCTTATTTGTTAGAGATTCATATGGGCCACGTTTAGAGATTTTGGTGTTCATGAAATTAAATTATATGATATGAGACCAGAAAATGTCACTGATGTAAGACCATGAAGAGGCAAGCCAATAAGAACCACTTACAGTCTGTTATTTTTCTATAAAAGACCCTACTATACAATTCATATACCTAACAATATTATTTTGTCTTTACAGAGGACTGCTGCATGCTGGAAATGTTTTTAAAAATGTTTTCACTATCAATTTATTTGTGTATTTGGATGTTTTCTCTCTTGGCTTTGTTAGTGTATTCTGCGAAAAGGGCACAATAGCCAGTTAATTAGGCTAATGACAGTCAGTAAAATACAAAAGTATGAACCATGGTAATAAATTCTGCTAGTGGAGTTCATTAATTCATATAGCTGGTGTATCTGAACCAAGATTCCAAGGAGAGTCCTTTGCAAAACTTGTACTACGTACTCTTCAAAATCTGACTATGATACTACCTTTGCTGTAAGGGAAGTAAAATCTGTGGGGCACACCTTTTGAATACTCCAAGTGCATTCACTTGAGATAGAATGAGTAAAAATGCCTAACAAAGGGGCATACTAAATGCAGCAGCTTGGAAGAAAAAACATCAGAGCAGAAAACTACAGATTATGACAGGTTGTGTTGCAACTGTAATATATGGCTAATTTGTAGCAAAGAATTAGTTCAGAGCAAAGCAACTGTAAACAGATTTCTTAAGTTAAAAAAGCACAACATAGAATGAGGTATTGAGAAAATTTTGCAGATCAACGTGATTGTTCATTTCTAAAATAGATGGAAAATTCAAACTCATCACTAAGGGATAAATCACTGTAAATAAATGTTTCATACACTAGCTTACTTGGGTAATCTGAAAGAATATAGTTATAAGAAAAAAAAAACTTATAACAACGTAATCAGCTGAACAGCTTTTAACTTATTCTGCACAAAATATAGCATAAATCAGTTAAAAGAGCACATCAGTATTGCCTGATCATCCCACACTGTATTTGAAAGACTGGACAGACACTTTTCTATTATACACAGTTCCATCTAATACAGAGGAGACACAGGAACTACAGGTCTCTCACAGGTGACAGAATCTGAGCAGATGGCTGCATTTTTGAATACCACTGAGTACAGTATTAATGAATGATAAAGTACATGCTAAGGACAGATTATTTATTTTGTAGGAATGTGTATCCTAAGTTGCAGTAATGTACACGATGCCTCCTGTGCACATTCAAGCAGTGTCATTTGTTTATAGAAAGATACATATATATTAACTACCAATAGATGCATGCCAGAGTAATAAATGTACTAAATTATCATATACTGTAGCATGAAATTTTTTCAGTTCTACCCTTGCAGTGTAAGTAGACCAAATATATGTATATATATATATATATATATATATATATATATATATATATATATATATATATATATATGTGTGTGTGTGTGTGTGTGTGTGTATATATATATATATATATATATATATATATATATATATATATATATATATATCTATGTGTGTGTGTGTGTGTGTGTGTGTGTGTATCAGCTGCATGAAACATTCGTCCAGTCTACACTTTTTACTGTAAATACCGGATACCTGGAGGTTCCTTAAGAAGAGCAGGTATTTCAGGAACATGTCTTCTGAATTCTCATGATTTTTTTACTTTTTAAGTCTTTATGGTTACATTTAGGCCAATAAAGGAAAACCCTGCTACCTAAAGACATGAATGTTTTGGTCTTTTTATGGACCTTGTCAGCAGAGAATAAGTGGAAAGTTCAGCTATACTTCAGAAACACTGGGTGGTTGAACCCAGCTGATGCCAATAAAGATTAAGGTGCCTGCAAACTATCCCACCTAACAACCAAACCAAAGGATAAAAAGGTTGCAGAGCCAAGCCATTCAGTAAAATACCTCAAAAAAACCCAGCCAAGCTAGAGTTTTCAATGTGTAATACCTTAAGACTGCTGTAATGAAAGTACATGGGATATATGCAGCTGACCCCTTAAGGACATCAAGTTTTTCAGCTACATGGCTTCTGGATGTTCATGACTTTTTTTAACTTTTTAAGTCTTTGTGGTTACATTTAAGACAATAAAGCCAAACCCCACTAGCTGTGGACTTGTTTTGGCCTTTTATTGACCCTGTCAGCACAGCATAAATGGGCAGTTTGGCTATACTTCAGAAACAGAGGGTCTATAAACCCAGCCAATGCCCATAAAGATTAAAGTGCCTGCAAAGGGTCTATATTACAAGATCCAATGCTTAGGTGATTGAACACCTAAACATCGAACATGTGATATTGAAAGCAAAAACAGCGCACAGCTGATTTAATGCAGGGAAAGATTTCCCTTGGCCGTTCGCCGGATTTTACCATTTTGTCTACTCTAGAGTGATCTCAGAATTGGTATATTTAGTTTGGGGGGTGTAGTTTGGGTGTATAGTTATTTTTTTTTCATGTGGCCGACCGACTTGTTTTCCTGTGCCGTTCAGCGTTTTTGGGTTCGATATCACAAGTTCGATGTTTAGGTGTTCAAGTCACCTAAGCATTCGATCTTGTAATATAGATGCCCTGCAAAATATCCCAACTAATATCCAAACCAAAGGGAAAAAAAGGTCACACAGACAAACCATTCAGTAAAAAACTGTAAGAGAAACCCAGCCAGGCTAGAAATTCGTTATGTCTGGGGCAGTTAATTTCCAAGAGCATATATTCATGAAGCAAAGAAGTCATCTTACTACTGTAAGGACCTATATTTCCACCAAAAAACAAACATATTAATGAAACAAAGAAGCCATCTTACTACTGTAGGGACCTATATTTCCACCAAAAAACAAGTAAGACTTTCTGGAAGAATAAGTTCCTAAAACATCATGTTCCCAGCCTATGGAATAAATCACCACTACAAGTCAAGCAAAAAACTGTTTTATCTGCCTTTAAGTCTAGTCTTCATTATGAGATGATCAGACATTAATTAACACAGGGTATTCAATATGCCCCTGACTGATTTGAGAGGTGAGCATTATTAAGTGCTCATAAAGAATGGAAATACCTTTGAAGCATATCTTCTTAAGGGTGTGTATGTCTAGGCCTCTTATGTTCCTTGTGAGCACTTGCCTAATATTGAATCTTGGCACCCTTTTGAGAATACATAAATGTTTATGATAAGTGAAACCCAATCATGCTACTTTATATTGCATGGAGCTTATCTTTCTGCATGTACTAACATTTACAGAAAAAATATATGAGTGTAAAGTTTTTTTTTAGAGCTTTCAAAACCTTTGAAAGTTGGTAAGACACTTTGGGTCTAATAGACAGACAGCAGGCAGACACTAAGTGCTCTTTTGAGGAACAACAACCTTTAAAAGCTGTCAGGCACCTCATTCTGCAATATGTTTTGTTTATAAGTGGAAGAGAGTGTCACTGTCATCTTGGTTATCCCTTGTGTGAGTCTCTGTCTTAAAAGTGCTTAGTGGGTATCTAACAACAGCTTGTTAATCTCCTTTCTGTCATTAAGAAAGTGCATAACAAGCTTGTGTTGTCTATCATTTGCAAGGTTGCATGCACCATATAGCACTATATATATATATATATATATATATGTATATATATATATATATATATATATATGTGTGTGTATATATATGTGTGTGTGTGTGTGTGTGGGTGTAGGACACCCAATCAAATGGACAGTGCGCTGACACTTGTCTAATCGACAGGTGTCTGATATCAACAATCCTGGGGTACATGAATTTTCCATTTCCCTGGTAACTGTGCAAACTCAGAGTTAGTATATATAATTAGCAGGGGGTGCAAGGGGGGACACAACACACCTGCAAAAACACTTGCCATTGGTTTAGTCTATGTCAGTATTTGTGACTCCAATGTCATGACATCAATCTACTGAGTATCAGTACGCTGTCCATTCAATTAAGTACTCTACAACCATACACACACACACACACATATATATATATATATATATATATATATATATGTATATATATATATATATATATACACACACACACACACACACACACACACACACACACACACACACACGTACACACACATACACATTTAGATGTAGAGATAACAATATAGATGTAGATATAGATATACATAATTTATATATATATATATATATATATATATATATATATATATGTATATAAAATATGTGTGTGTGTGACTGCATGTATTGTGCTCACAGGACAAAAATGTTGTATTATATTTTTTAAGGACAATGGCTGTATTAACTGGTATTATAGCTGTTAGATTTTGATGCATATTTGCTATTTATAATCCTTCCATACAGCATGCTTCTCTATTTCCCATTGCATATATAAGTTGTCTTGCTCCTTTCTATGTAAATAGTATATATCAGTGCGTTCTGTATTACCCACATATCACTGGATTCTTTACCAGCTCAATATAATAAGCAAAGCAGGGACTGGTGTAATTTGACTGTGACAGGATATGATCAGGATATCATTGTACCACTCCTAACATGTGCAGTATTGATACTGCTGACACTTCTCGCAAAATATCACCGAGCCACTGGCCTACTGAAATTATTACGAGAAATGAGACTTATCATTTGAGGATGCTAAGGCTTTCTGCCACTACTGGCTGGTCCCATCTGAGTACCATGTGCTCACTACCAGCATATAGTGATAAACAAGGTGATTTAAATGAGCATTTTGAAAATTATAGAAGCCCTTGCTGCAGATTAACTATTTTAAATATCATACTGGATAATACCAGGATAGCTCTGCCTCCTATGAGAAGTTAGGGTTGGGAGGGTGGCTTAATGTCTAAGGTGTTTGCCTTACAAACACAAGGTGCAGGGTTTGAGTCTCACAAAGGATAATTGGCTAGGCTTAAAATGGCTCGCAAGGGCAGTTATCTTAATACTAAACTATGAACCTATGTTCTGAACTCCGCACAAAAAATACATCTGCAAACGTTGTACTTTGTAATTTGGAGTGGGCTAGCTATTAGGAAAAATGTATTCCACTTTGAGTTATACCATATTCTCAAATAAGTCTGTCCTGTTATGTAATAAAAACAAGTGAGAAAATGTTAGCATAATCATAATTGTAGGAATACCTGGTCTATTTCAACTTTATGTAGCTGTGGAAGGAGAAGATGAGATCTTGTAGCACAGCAAGATATTTTGGAGTAGAAAGAGTAGAGACTTAACTGAAGAGAATGAGAGACAGAGAGAAAGTTGGGTGATGTGGGTACGGTGAATTAGGAAGTGTGATGATAAGGATAGCTATGAAGAGGATGAAGAATGGAAAGGTTGTTAGTCCAGATGACATACCTGTGGAAGCATGGAGATGTTTAGGAGAGATTGCAGTAGAGTTTTTAACCAGATTGTTTAACAAAATCCTGGAAAGTGAGAGGATGCCTGAGGAGTGGAGAAGAAGTGTATTGGTACCAATTTGTAAGAATAAGGACGATGTGTAGAGCAGTAGTGACTACAGAGGGATAAAACTGATCAGTCACAGCATGATGTTATGGGAAAGATTAGTGGAAGCTAGGTTAAGAAGGGAGGTGATTAGTGAGCAGCAGTATGGTTTAGAATAGCACTTCGCTCTGAGAGTATTGCTGGAGAAGTATAGAGAAGGTCAGAAGGAGATGAATTATGTAACTGTGGACTTAGAAAGCAAATGACAGACTACCTAGAGAGGAGTTGTGGTATTATATGAGGAAGTTGGGAGTGGCAGAGAAGTATGTAAGAGTGGTACAGGGTATGTATGAGGACAGTGTGACAGTGGTGAGGTTTGCAGTAGGAGTGATGGATGTGTTCAAGGTGGAGGTGAGACTACAACAAGCATCAGCTCTGAGCCCTTTCTTATTTGCAGTAGTAATGGACAGGTTGACAGATGAGATCAGACAGGAGTCCCTGTGGACTATGATGTTTGTGGATGACATTGTGATTTGTAGTGAGAGTAGGGAACAGGTTGAGGAGACCTTGGAGAGGTGTAGTTATGCTCTACAGAGGACAGGAATGAGGATTAGCAGGACTAAGACAGAATATATGTGTGTAAATGAGAGAGAGTACACAGGAATGGTGAGGATGCAGGGAGTAGAGCTGTCAGAGGTGGACGAGTTTAAGTACTTGGGATCAACAGTTCAGACTAATAGTGAGTGTGGAAGAGAGGTGAAGAAGAGAGTACAGGCAGGGTAGACTGGGTGGAGAAAAGTGTCAAGAGTGACTTGTGACAGACGGGTACCATTAAGAGTGAAAGGGAAGGTCTACAAGATGGTAGTGAGAGCAGGTATGTTATAAGGGTTACAGACAGTGGCACTGATGAAAAGACAGGAGTTAGAGCTGGAGTTGGCAGAGTTAAAGATGTTAAGATTTGCACTGGGTGTGACAAGAATGGACAGGATTAGAAATGAGTATATCAGAGTGTCAGCTCAGGTTGGACAGTTTTGTAACAAAGCCAGAGAGGCAAGATTGCATTGGTTTGGACATGTGCTGAGGAGGGATACTGAGTATATTGTGAGAAGGATGCTAAGGATGGAGCTGCCACATAAGAGGAAAAGAGGAAGGCCTAAGATATTGTTTATGGATGTGGTGAGAGAGGACATGCAGGTGGTTGGTGTGACAGAGCAAGATGCAGAGGACAGGAAAAATGGAAACAGATGATCTGCTGTGGTGACCCCTAATGGAAGCAGCTGAAACAAAAAGAAGAAGGCTTGACTGCTGTTATTATTTGGAGACTTTTTAGTAGATCTGGAGTTGTAAAAGCATTGTTCCAAATGTTCACACTGTGGATTTACTAGATTTTATCATTATCTGATTTTGGAAAATCCACTTCCAAAGGTCAGTGAAATTAGACTGTAATGTGCTTAGTAGTTGCTCAGAACAGGTATCTGATATAAGGAGGCACACATTATTTATGTTCAGAGAGTGCAGGTGTTGCTTCCGATCATTTAAGAATAATGGAAAAAGAGTTGATCCCAAGACTGAGTCTTGAGGAACTTTACAAATGGAATATCATTTTCTGATGGTGAATCATGAGGACTAATATGCTGGGATACATTTAACAGGAAGCTTAGGACTCTTGATATAATGCCTAAACTAAGCTTGAGTGTTTCTAATCTGTGTAGAAAAGGGAAGGGTCAACGTATTTAAAATCATTCTGTATATCTACAAAGATCCTACATGTCAGAACTTTGTTATTCATATTATTATATCATATTATAAGGAGTTTCATTGTGCTAAATCCACTGCAGAAACCATACTGTTAGTGAGTAAGCCACATTTGCTAATATGTTAAATGTCTTAGTAGTGAGAAAGATATTGTTTATAGGTTAAAAGTCTTGTAATGATGAAGGGGAAGGTAGTTTATTTGAAGTGGAGATGAACATATATACAATCATGGCACTATTTCTGAGGAAAACAACAAGATAAGTAGGTGGGCCACAAGTTTAGAAGTAAAGGGAGTTCACATTTTGTGAAAAAGCTGGGTGAAGTGAGTTTGAAATCTGCTCTTTTGTCAAATTTCTTTTAGCAATTTATTGACACTTTCTTTAATTTTATTTTCTTAAAATTGAACGACAGGTAAAACCATTTAAGATATGGTTAAGGTTGTTGAAGTTAAAATTTGTCTGTGTTGGTGTCATATAGTTAACTTTGGATGATGTTACTCTGAAAGCTATATTTTTGTAATCATGAACAAAGAAATTTTAGGAAATGAAGGACTTTGATGGAGCTCATCTCTTTGATGATCTCTCAACTCTTCAATAGCTTTGCAGACACAATTTACAGTAGTGGTAAATGTAGTTTATTTATTTTTGTGAAATGTTGACATAGATGCGCTAGAGTTCTGCATTTTCTTCTGAGATCTAAAAATGCCTAGTGAAAATTATTCCTTAGAGGTTCTTTTTACACCTTTTCAAAATTGTATATTTTGTTTATGTAGGGATTTCATTTTAGAGGAGTAAGCCTCAGACATATTTTTGTTTGGTTGATCTGTAATGTCTGTCTTTCACTAAAATGATGTCTTGAAACACAAAGTTTCATAATGATGCACAATATAAGCTCTGGATTCTTTTGGTGAAGGGGAACTGATTATCTTTATTCATTAGTAAATGTTAAGCTTTATCTGAAAGTCGACATGCATAATTATGATTAAACATTGTATGCCTGTGTATATTTCCCCTATATCTTCATCTAATAACTTGAAGTCAGAGTCACTATTTTGCATTGTTAATTATCTATATTGTGCAGTGGGTATGTAATAATTAAAATTTTGAGAAAATGTCTGAAATTAGTGCTGCGGTGGTGGTGCTGCAGTAGCATTGCTGCCTCATAGTAAGACGTTGTCCTGTTCGATTCTCAGCTAAAGCGTCTTCTGTGTGGAGACATGCGTAAATGGGTGTACCTTCGTTGAAGGTTGTGCGTCAGAGTTGGCAACTCGACACGTAAAAATCTACTGCCAATCATTAGCGGACCGGAGTTCCGCTGTGGCGACCCCTAACCGGGAAAAGCCAAAAGACACAACAACAACAAAATGTCTGAAATTAGTTCATCTAATCTATGCCACATAATGTCTTTCATTGCTTAAATTGATTGGATGTGTGCATTTCTTATTATAATTGATATTAGCAATATTTCATCACCAGACACTGATGTTTAGCTGAGTTCAGGCTTTCCTGAATATAAATATTAAAGGGAGGTGTCTATATGGCATTACATTTATGTCACTGATCTGATGGCTGTATTCAGTTAAACAGCAAAATGCAGCTATTTGCATTTAACTTCTGTGAATTAAGCTCTTTTGCTAATGATCATTTCCATAAAGGCTTTGTTCTGAGTACTGACAGTTTTGTGTTACTTGTCTTCCTTGTCTTGAAAAGGTTCTGTCTCCAAAATGGTTTTACATATTCTTATGAAACTTTCATGGAATAAAACGGGGGCAGTTCTCTGTAATACTCTTTAGAATATTCACTCAGCTCCATAGAAAACAGAGTTGCATCTCTTGAACAGCAATAAAAAACATATCATTTCTCTGACTTGTTAGACTACAGCATTTGGAAAGAGTATGAAATATTATTTCTACAGACTCAGTTAGTAGTGGTTTGTCCTGGTGCTGTAACAGCAGTGTATATTTTTAACAGTATATGTTTGGGTAATGTAGCAACTTGGTAAAATTAATTTCTTATAACAGTGCCAAAATGTTAGGCAGCACAGCATCTAATTCCCAGAATGTGACTTGATGAAAGGTAGATGCTTTCACAGAAACTTGAAAAATATTTTTTTGTGATTCTGTAGAGAGGGAAGTCCCCATCACCCTGCATACAAGGGGCTCTGACCTGCATCCTTCTACTAAATATAATCATCTCTAAAGTAGCTTACTTTAGTGTAAATGGGCCTACCACTTGCAATGGACATTGGCAAGAAAAGAACAACTTAAATGGTGCTAAACACATGGTGAATTTCTTTCATTGAATGGCATTGAAATTAGTTGCAGTCTCGTCTAAAGCTGCAGTAAAAGTAGGTTTGGGAAAATGCATTTCAGAATAACTACATGCTACCTTTTTTTCTTAACACTGAACAGAACTGATGACTGTAGTTTGATTTTGAATCAAATGTTTTGGGTATCTCTTACTTTGTCAATCTTCTGACTAGTCTGACCTGAATTTCATTCTACCTACAAATGCTATTGCCTCTGTAAAACTTTCTAACTTTTTTAATAAAGTTTCTGGAATAAGACATTTAAACATGTGGCTGTATACTTTATTTTGTGCCAATTAACCATACTAAACACTAGATAATGGCAACACATTGAATAGATGTTAGTATGCACTTGTCAAAATTGTGTTTTTTCCATGACATTTAAAATTCCTGAAATCTCAGATTGAAAATTCTGTATTGTTTTAGTTGTTTTAATAGCACAATATTTATAGAGTTTGTCAGCCAAAATAAGCATATAGCTTTGTTGTGAACCAAATCATTCAACATCAAACAGCTTAATGGCAATGTATTCCTGCCTGTGGTACCGACCAACATTAAGACTGTATCTGTAAAACTGTTAAGACATTTTCCAGCCAAATGTATACAAATAGGCCATTATACTGGGCTACAGAGTAACTGTAGTTTGTGAGTTTAGTGTAAAGGCATGTGACCCCTTCTTCTGCATGCAGATGTGTGCTGTTTTGTACGTGCCTATATTTTGGAGGTATTAGTACATTTTGAGTTCAGCAAAAGTATGCTATGCCCAAAACTGATATTGCAATACCTCATGGAAATAAAACATAATGTGATGTAATGCAATAATGCATATTAACCAGACTTAACAAAGGGAATGATAATGGATCCTTTCTAGACTGGATTCACATTTTATACTTGGAACCCATTGTAGACACAATCGCTTCCTAGGCCTATCCACAAGGATAACCCTTGTCATAGCATACTTACAACCCTCTCTCCTGTATGGTAACCCTCTACTTACCAGCATCCAAAGCTCCATTAAACTCAAACTTGAAACTTGTATAATAAAAATCACCAAATTCTCAACCAACTCCAAATACTCCACCCATTACTGCACTGCCCTCAAATCACTGAAAAGTCTACAGCTTCCTAACTACCTCTCCTACCTACAACTAACCATAGCTCACAAAATCCTCTTCAACCCCAGTACTGTCCTGCTCTAACTCTACTTTCAATTACTTCCTCCCCAACAGGCCACTTAGATCAGGGGATCAAAAGCTCTTACAGGTTTACAAACCTGATCTCCCAGCCGCCCAGCTTCTTTACTTATTCTCAATAGCCAGGAGCTGGAATGCTTTAACTTTATCCATTAGAACTATTCAAAACCTCTCTCTTTTCAAAACTTCCCTTCATAATCACCTTTCTTCTTCCTGGAAATGTACTTGTACCAAGCCCCCTAGAAAATTGTGTGACTCCCAAATTTTCTTGCCATCACTATTTTTGGTAAGACAGTAACACTGTAGAGACAGCAGATATATCATATAAGCTGTGTAGATACTTAATTCTTTGCTGAGTGTTTAAGACTGTACACTTCTGTAATTGTTCTCTCAATAATTGTACATACATACTTTTGTAATTGCTTTTTGTTTTCTGTAGAAATTTATCTTTGTATTTTTTAACTGTTAATGTCTATATTGTGGAGCTTTCCTCCCTCGGCCTCCACTGAAAATGGGTTCTATTAGGCCCAGTGGAATTTCCTGGTAAGCAAAAAGCAAATAAATAAAATAAATAAATAACAGTGCTGACTGAGAGTGAAATGAGGGATCAAATCAGCATTTAGGCCTATATTTTGAGAACGTTTCTTGGATATCCTTTCTGTAACTCTTACTTTTTTCACATGCAGACCCCACACTGAACCAAAAACATGCACACAAGTGAATACACTCAGTATCACCGATAATGCAAATTTATGATTATTTAACTGTGGTCAGCTAACAGTAACGATACTTTGCATTCCCTTTAGCAGCAATAAGTTTAAAGTGTGTTGGAATAAGGAAATTTCCCACCTGTGGTGAGACTATGATAGAATTGTGTATAAACTAACTGTCTCTGCAGTGCTTGGGTGATATTTTCTATGAAGCTCACAGGACACAAAACTTGCAAAAGTGACCAAGTTTATTAATGGTCTAGTCATCAACATAAACATCTTTAATAATATTGTTGAATAGCATACACTTATGTTACAGTCAATATCATTTAAACAAGGGGATTTCTGCATATCTATTTTGCACATTTCCCCAAGCAGCTTCCTTGTCCACTCATTCAAGTATCACCCTTCACTCCACAGAGCAGAGTGAACAGCACTTGCTCACAAGTAATTCCTTGCCATGCCAATGGGGGGGGGGGGGTCCATCTGATTAAAACAGCTAAGCAGCCACTTCCTTTATTAACACAAACAAAATACCATCTCAAAGAGACGGAGGCCTACCCCATACAAACCTTAAATAACAACCCTCCTCCTTCTTTGCCCAGTCAGTGTTCTTCTACCTGACCTCTGCTTAAGGCCTGTCAACTGAATCTACACTATTTTACCACTCAGGAAGCATTCCCGGACAACCTAATTTGTTTATGAAACATTTCCAGACACAAAAAAAACACACCAAAATTGCAAAGTAATTGAATTTATTAATTGCCAGACCAACATGAACTTATACACTGTTAATAACTTTGCTGGACATGGAATAGAGGAAACCAGATACTGTAACATAAACCTTTCATACAGCCAACAGTATTTAAATAAGATATGGATGCAAGCTGAAATCATTCAGCCTCCCAAGCAGTGTTCTTGTCTTGTCACTAAAATACCACCCTTCACTTCATTGAGCAGTGTGAACACCTCTCATTCACCAACAATTCCTTGCTATGCCAAGAAAAGGGGGAGGTAAACCACCTGACCAAACCAGCCCACCAGGCAGCATCAAGCAGCCTGTCCCACCACTTTCTACACATATATATATATATTTATATATATATATATATATATATATATATATATATATTTATATATATATATATATATATATATATATATATATATATATATATATATATATATATATATATATATATCCCTAACTTAACTACCCTCACCTCCAAACTATCCCAAATAATCCTCCAAGAACAGACACATACGCATGTTGAATAAATCTAAACCTAACTCATTTAAATGTATACCATCATCCTTGAATCCCACCTGATCCCTGTCTGCAAAATCCCACCTCTCAGTCATACCAAATGCATGAAGTGCTGTAGCCACTCCATGACTGAGAAACCTCCTTGCAGTTTCAATAGCTGAAAACTTCATTCCTCCCAGCCAAACCAACCAGGGAATAATTGTAGAGCACACAATAATACACCCTGGAAAACCATTCTGAAACATAATAAATAGGTTCATAGGTTCATAGGTAGATACTAGGCTATCTGCCCTAGGGCATTTATAAGCCTAGCCAGAGTGTATTTGGCTTCCGCCTCCCTATTAGATTAGCCTACTGTGCCTCTGTAAAGTAGGTCACAGAAAGTACCCTTTTAAGATTAGTTTACTGTGCCTCTGTTTAGCAGGGACACAGAAGAGATCCCAGGGGTGAATTTGCGATTTCCCATCCACGCGTCCAGATTTCGCTTGAAGAGGGTTAGCGAGGGGCTATGTCTAACATGAATTGGAATTCTATTCCAGAGTGAGGGGAGCCTCTGGGAAATGAATCTCTCCCTCCAGCATGTCCTATTTATTTTTGTGTTGAGGTTTAGGTCCCTGGAGCGTGTAGCTCTAAGGGACTTGGATTTTTTGAGGTGGAGCATGTCCATTAATTTTGGGTTTGACATGGCTTTGTACGTCAGGCATAGATCGCCTCTGAGTAGGCGGTAAGCAACTGAGTAGAGCTGGAGTTTCTTTAGTCGAGCTGCATAGGACATCTGTTTGTAGCCCATGATCCTCTTGGTGAGGTACTTTTGGGGTCTCTCCAGTTGCTGCAGGTGTCGGGTAAGGTACATCCCAAAAGGGGCATTGTATTCAATTATGGGCCTGATGAGCAGTAGAGGGGCACAATGACCTCTCTTGATCTAGATGTGAACCCTTTCGTGATAAGGTGGGCTATATAGAAGGTCTTTCTAACTACTTTGGCAACGTGATTATCAAAGGAGAGATTACTATCTACGTTGGTCCCCAAATCTCTAATTACTTCTTCCGTACTTAATGGATTACCACCTATGTGGTAATTTGTGGGCACCTTGTTTTTCCCAAAGGGGATGATTATGCACTTTTTAGCATTTAGCTTGAGGCCGTGGCTCTGGCACCAAGCATCCATCTCTGTGAGACCCTTTTGGAGGATGCTTGTGTCAGCTGGAGATTCAATTATGGCCCCCAATTTGCAGTCATCTGCGAACTTTGTCAGCCATAACCCCCCCGTGTTAGCCTGAACCTCAGAGAAGCATATACCGAACAAGAGAGGTCCCAGAACTGAGCCATGTGGGACGCAACTTGTAACTGGTTTGGATTCGGACATGGCACCTGCGATTCTGACCATGTGGGTTCTATCTCTGAGCCAGTTTCCAACCCATCTTGTGATATAGGGGTTGATATTTAAGCTGGTAAGCTTATTTATGATGCCTGAGTGGGGTATTGTGTCGAAGGCTTTTGCAAGGTCCAGGTAGGCTGTGTGGACTACCTTGCTCTCATCTATGGCTTTGGTAACTGTTTCAAAGAAATCAACTAGATTTAAGAGGCAAGATCTGCCCTTAACAAAGCCGAATTGGGTAGGGTCCAGTGTCTGGAGGCTCCCAATGTCTTTGTTTATGTGTTCCATGATAATACGCTCCATAGCTTTACAGACCAGACTAGTCAGGCTTATGGGGCGATAGTTTCCGGGGTCCGTTGTGGCAGCACCTTTGTGGAGTGGGACCACTGTAGCTGTACGCCATTCTTTGGGTACATATCCTGTAGTAAGGCTAAGTTTGAACAGTGACTTAATGTGAGGGTTCAGCTCTTCTTGGAGCGTGTGTAAGACACAGCCTGGGACACCGTCCGGTCCCATAGATGCTGTGTTTTTTGCTTTGGAGAGGGCAGCTTTCACCTATGCATCTGTGATGTCAGGGAGGTTACATTCAGTTGGGATAGGCATTTGCTCCTTTGGGGGGGGGGGGGAGTTTGCACTGAATCTGTCTGCCAGGATGTTGGCTATGTCTGTAAGTTCAGTATATTTTGTACCGTTATGCAACAATCCAGAGCATATCTGGGAGTTTCCGCCCATGTTCCTGACATAACTAAAGAAGGCCTTGTGATTATCTTTAGTGTCTAGGGCAATTTTTCTTTCGAAACTGGCCTTTGATGATTTTATGAGGGATCGAAGGTTCTT
This sequence comes from Protopterus annectens, assembly GCF_019279795.1. NCBI lineage: Eukaryota > Metazoa > Chordata > Ceratodontiformes > Protopteridae > Protopterus > Protopterus annectens. The sequence continues at coordinate 1,109,755,639 of NC_056744.1, read as the reverse complement.
GCTAATACTGGTCAGAGATGCCTTCCTTTTTTGGGATTTTGCTCTGTCATGTAGTAGCTTCCTCCTTCTGTTGTATAGCTTATTTATGACTGGGGTCCACCAGACCGGTCTCCTGTTTTTGGAGGAGTGAGTCTTGGTTTTATTTGGGATAGCACGATCCGTGCATTCCTGCAGGTGCTCATAGAATGCATTTGTAAAGGATTCTGCGGATTGGGCTGCATTATCCTCTGGCCCAGGGGCTTTGAAGGATTCCACCTCAGTCTTGAGAAGTGCAAAGTTGGCTTTTGAGAAATTCTTTACAGTGATTTCCTTGGCTGGGGGTGGGGACGGGATATGGATGTCCAGGGAAATTTGTTTATGGTCTGATCTTACCAATGAGGGGTTTACCTCTGGTGGGGAACATAGAGTCCCCATGATGGTGATGACCAGGTCCAATATGTTGTTCCCTCTTGTGGGAGTGGTGACCAGTTGTTCCATTGCGTTAGAGTTTATAAATTCAAGGAACCGTTGGGCGAGGGTGTTTGGGCTTGAGTAGTTTTCCCAGTCAATGTTTGGGTAGTTAAAGTCACCCAATAACATAGTGTTTGGAGAGACCTTCATATTCTCCAGTGTTCTCAGGAATGCCAAGTGGGGTTCCTGTAATAGGGAGGGTGTTCTGTAGCAGGTTACAAACTGAAAGGCAGTTTTGCCCGCTGTTAGTTGCACATGGATGGTTTCTGATGCTGCATGCAGTGCCACTAACCTGGGGGGTGTAGGTATCTTTGATGAATATAGATACTCCCCCTCCTTTTAACTTTTACCAAGTTATCTCCATGATGAACAGTAGTAACCTGGACCTCTTCAATTGATACCCCACAGCTCATGCACTGCAGGAAACAGCTGATGTCCGGTCATACCTTTCCCACCTGTACACCTTCCCAGCTCTTACCATCAAGTCCTAAGTGTCTGACTTCCCATCGAATGGACTGTCTCTTTGGTGCCTCAAATGCATAAGAATGTCCAACAATCAAAATCGTCTGCCTGCGTCCTGAAAAATAAACAAATGTCCACTCAGCATAGAAAGTCCACATAACCTCCTCACTAACAATAACTTGCCATTACTTAACTACTCCATTTTGACAGTAGAAGCCTTCAACACCCACCTACCTTTCCTCTTGATAACCTCAGTAAACTACCTTCAGCTGCAAAATCTGCAGTCTTGCCAATCCCGAATGTATGCCATGAATATTTAGCCCAAGTATCCCTTTGTTTTGCATTTTCTTTTTTACATAGCTAAAATGCCTAGCCTACAATCACAAAAAAAAAAAAAAAAAAAAAAAAAGGAAGTCCATTTTTCAATACCTAGAAGCCTTCCTTTGGGCCAATGCCCATTTTCACTGACAAAAAAAAAAATCAGCCTCATCTAAAACCCCCTCATGACATTTCCTGAAATGATCCATCTTTGCTTTTGACAACCACATTAGCACTGCTTATTTCATAATTAGTACATCAGACCACATCAATGATCCTAGTACTTCACTATTCTGAAAGGCCCCATATATTAAAGCACTGTCATTGCTGATCACAACACATACCTAGCATCATAACACTTAACAGCTTCTTATCAACAGGTGCTCTACCATAACCAGCATCCCTCTTATTCTTTCTTATCCCTTTAATATTCTCCATATTACCCAGTGGTATATAATGCCTTTGTGGCTCCATAGCTTAGCAGCTGTACTCAGTAAGAATAGGCTCACCCTAGTGTAGCATGCTTATGTCCTGCTCCATTTTACAGCAAACAGCTGTGATGGGTGTAGGCTTCCACAATGGATGCATGCTGAGCAGGTGAAGTTCTCTTTTAAAAATGTATTACTGGCCTAATAATAATACGTTTCATTTTTCTTAAACTGCAGTTTGTATTTTAGAGTTTTGGAATTGGCGATTGTGGATTTCACACTTTTGAGTGGGAGCTAAGAAGCCCTTATGTATTCCATACCCCTTCACATGAGTATTGTCATTTGGAGGTAACAAAAACTGAAGAAAAAGAACAACAGCTGTTTAATGTTTTAATAACATTGGGTTTTTTCCCCCTGCTGGAACATTGCAGTTTAGTGAAGGATTAACACAGTGAGATCAAGCTTACACAGACCTCTAAAAATTAAAGTGAGCCATCATTAAACGTGACATTCAAGCACCCAAACTCAGCCAAACAAAAATGAGCAAACTAACAGAGGGTATGAATGGAAACCCAAATATACAGTAATTTAAATCCTACGTAAATAGGTAAAAAAATAAACTCATTACATATTCTGAAACATTTAATGTTTCATACTAATAATTATTTTTAAAAAGACAGTTGAATAACCTTTCTTTATGGAGGTAATGGAATAAGTAAGAGGTATTTTTTTAATATTTATTAAAGCAGCAATATTGCATTTGAGAAAACAGTGCATGGTGAAAACTGGCATAACTGGTGTTAGTACAAATTTACACAAAGCACATGAGTCAAATCTAAAAACTGATTAATAAATAATTTACATATACATTCAGACAGAGAAAATAGTGCTGGCAATGCAAGCTACACTGGAAAAGCAAGTGGAAATTCTATAGTAATTTAATTACTAAGCATTCCGTTACACGGAATATAATCAAACAGCAGTCTGAATTTTTGCTGATCATCAAGAATATAGAAATACTATATTTTCCATTGGGAGGTGAACAACAAGGCTGTCCATCCCAAGCATCACAAGGGAATAGAATGTGAAATGAGGTGGAGGAAGTGGTGAGAGAGAGAAAAGATGAATGGCAAAAAAATATATGTAATCCATGCTGCCGCCATACTGGAAAAGCAAGTGTAAATTCGATAGTAATAAAATAGTTTTGTAGAATGTAAGCTAATATATAATACGTTAGATATTATATTTACAAAGGCTGAACATCATGTTTTATTTAAATGTTTGGCCGCTCCTCCCTCAGGTTGAGCATGGGTGCAGACTATGAGTAAGTTAAAAGCTTTTGCATGAACTGCTAATTTGAAATTGATTTTTAGTACAGAATTTAGTTATCTATGTATTGACATTTATTCTGATGGGACATCCAGTAGTACCACCTTTGGATAAATTCATGAGACAGCGTTTCTCAGCATTGTAAGTAGGACAGCTACTGGTAGATTTCATGAAGAAACAGATAGTTAGCAGAGATTTGCCACTTCATAGGTTGATAGATAGTTACTAGGCGTGCACTCCATAAGTTTTAAGGAACCCAGTCAATATCACAAATGATTGCAAAACATTGTCTAGTTAAGTGACTTGATCAAGGTCATACAGTACAGAAACAAATGCTGAGGTAATCAAACTCTCTGGCACTGGAAGTACATAGTTAACAGCTTATAACCTTAATCCTCTTCCTAACTGCCAGATAGAAAGAACAGTTTGGCCCTGCAAGCAGCCAGAGATACATAGGAAATATATGCCACCATTAGTGGGTCAACAGTTATGGGTAAAGAGTGTTTGGAGTCCACTGCTGAAACACTATGCCACACTGGCCCACTGTGAATGAAGATGTTGCAATATGGAAGGTTGATAATGCTGAAGGGCTCATGGTCATGAATTGTTCATTTAGTTTGGAGTGGCTTATCCTATTGGGTGGCTTATGATTTCTTGAAAACTATTTCTGTGATTTCAGGTGGTTTGATTGGCCACAATTTTAGCCAAGTCATTGCATCCTTTTCAGAGGCCAAAATGGAATAACTTTAGATATGATTATATTTATATGAGAAGTGCAAGGGCTCAAGACCTACTCTGCGGAGGGGGTCAAAATAGACTCTAGACCCAGTCCAAGGAGGGGGTCAAAATGGGCTCTAGACCCACTCTGAACAGGGGGTAAAACTGGGCTCTAGAACCACTTCAGAGAAGGGGGGCAAAATTTATTGTACTGTAAGTTCACAGTACTGTTTATTTTAACAATCCACCTCACATTGTTCATTTTCATAAAGATGATCCTAATCAAATGGATGTATATCTTGAGAATATTTATTGTGTGATTAATATGGGTAATGAACAGCGTGTATATAATTAAATTAACAATGCTTTTAAGGAATGCATTCCTAATGTATACACTTCTAATATATTTACTTATCATTTCTTATGTTCAGAATCCTTTTGTTTCATTATTTTTACCATCCAAAGATACACAGGAAGTGTTTGTCAGTATTACTAGACTAGCACTTAAAGACTGATATTTTAAAATCTCACTTGAGTGATGCCTAGAAATTATTAAAACCTTCTTAAAAACCATTCCTCACTGCAAAAAATATGCTTTTCCTCTTAATATGCCTTACTATTTCTGGGTATGGTGCTTGATGAGTTTGATTCATCCAGCTTGCTGTCAGTGAGTATGGACCAGCTTTTTGGAGTATATGTAGCGCAAAAGAATGCTACTCCTTTTCTGCCTGTAACTGTATGAAGAACATTAAAAATGTTATCTTGTAACATTAATGAAATATTTCAACAGACTTCATGCATACCGTTATTGTAAGAATAACACCTGTCTACCTTGTCTATCATTTAATGACAACAAGATGGAAATTTCAACTTTTGGAATATGTGGAGACAAATTAAACAAAATAGGAATAATCACATTATACTCACACATATTGTATATGATGCTAACAGATTTAAGTTTCTGGAACTTGCAATAATTTATTTCTCAGCTAGTGAAGGCAATTTGGTTAATATATCTGAATATGAGAATTTCACAGGCAAACATTGCTTCAGTCATATCAGTCTCCATGTCTTTATGAGATCAGCCATCATGGTTTTGCTAAAATGAAGGCCTTCAATGCATTAATCTGTGTCTGAGGAATACCTAGTTATACTAGCGTATTTGTTGCAGGTACTGTTGCCAGTTTATTCATCTTGAATAAATATTGCTGAACAAAAACCTGATGTAATTTTGTATGGCCATAGCTAAGTTAGTTGCAACTGGCCTGAGAAGTCCCTAGACTGACACCCTCATTTGCTGGACATTGAGGCCTAACAATAAATAAATACATTAATTAATAAATAAATAAATTGATTCAATCATTAAAAATCTCCAAAGTTCCAAAGATGAAGACCAAGGAGACTTCTAAAGTAAAAAAAATGTTTAAAACTTCTCAGGCTTCTTGCTTCAAAGCACTTTCATTTAAGCAACAATCACATCATCCATAGCTCCTTAAATTAAGCCCACTGCAACATGATCAGCATGTGGCTAACTATTGTCAATCATGCTCGAAAGAGCTTGTGCTAAAGGCCTCAGTACTGAGAAATCAGGTTACTCTCCTCACTGGTCCACTAAACTGCATGCGTAGTAACTCTGTATGAATCTGTGACTGTATTGTAAACAGCATGATTTGTTTATTTGTTGGTTTACCCATAAGATCACATATTCATTTTTCATTTGTCTATTTGCAGACAATAAATTTGATGGCAATGTCTGTTTTAAGTGGAATCGTAGGGAGAAGAGCCCCTGGAACAACTGTTTAACAGAACCAGTAGAATATATTTCAATTTCAGTTATTATTCATGTAATAAACACACATGACTCGATGTATACTGCAATTTTAAAGTGCACAAAAATAGAGAGTAAGTATTAAAAATCATTTTCAACATTCACAACATTCACAAAAAAATTAAGGCTGTGAAAAAGGATCCCAGTTTCATGATGGAAGCCAGTTTCTAATTTCATAAAATATGCTTTTGTTTTAAGTCTATTAGTACTGAACAAACCCCAAACAAAAGTCTGCATTAGATAAATGGTCAAAATTATGTACCACAGTACAGGTTTTTACCTTACTGTTAAATCCAGGCATTGCCTAATGGGGAAGGGATGAACAACTGCTTGTGAATGTTAACAAATTATTCTTAATGCTCTCTTACTCCACATGTTCTATGGTACCCTGGTTTCCCATTCTGTTCCAAGCAGCAATGCAGACAGGAGGTTGTAGTGTCCCAATATGGTTTCACCTGGATGGTAGGTAAGACCTTGTCTTTTTTGCCTGCACTCATTCTTGACTCCAGCACAATGTATAGGGTGTAAGTGGATCATTGCTGTCCATGTGCACAGGCTACCATGGAAGTACGTGATTTAAATAATCTATGAACAAAATACGTAGACCAACTTATTTGGGGAAATGAGGTGACTTTGTATTTTCTATTAAAATTATGGTCATAAAGTTCTGCAGAAAGGTGCAGTTACTAGCATTTGATTAAGAAGGCAGTAAGGCAGAGCAGAACTGCTAAAATCTGTATGAAGAACTTTTAAAGGGAGGCATGGGCATTTCAGTCATGCATGCTTTTAAAATATAGTTAATTGCAGTCTTTATGAACTTATATAGTTACAGGAATTGCATGCATTTCTCTGTATTTTTCTCTGTACATAACAACATATATATTTTTGAAACGGATGCAGAAAACTGAACAAACTAATGCAAAGATGAGTATATAAAATGTATTCAACATACTCCTATTCTCCCACAAAGTTAGTTGTATAACAAAAAAAATTCCATTTGGCAAGTGTAATGGCATATTATGGTTGTGTAATTTGAAATATTACCTCACACCCAGGCTTCTACGGCACTCTCCCATTGGTATAATGCATCCCAATACAGTGAGTTTATTTTTGCTACCCAAACAAGTTTTGCACCCATACATGTGTGTGTGTGTGTGTGTGTGTGTGTGTGTGTGTGTGTGTGTGTGTGTGTGTGTGTGTGTGTGTGTGTGTGTGTGTGTGTGTGTTTAAGTCTTATATATACCCATATATTCTCTCTCTCTCTCTCTCCCTATATATCTATCTATATCTATATATACATATATATATAGAGAGAGAGAGAGTGTATTTTTGAAGTATAATTAGTGGCCCATCTGTCTTATTGTAATTAATATGTAAGAACATTACATCAGTGACATTCAGTTTCCTTCTGTCCCAGCTCCATAGTCATGTTGCCATATGATTCTTATTAAATAAATATACAAAGTGACATATCAATGGAAATTAAGTTCCTTAAAGCGTTATGATGTGCTGATGTAACAAGTCATGAGAAAAAACAGTTGCAAGTTGTTAAATAGGATTTAGCTGTAGCCTTTAGCAGTAGCTGCCTTTGTAATGTACATGAATCATGCCTTGTTGATACTTCGAGTTAGGCAGTCAGTAACCTTTCATACTCAACAGTGATTTAAGTCTATATTGAATTAAGAAAAATAATTTGCATTGTTGAACAGTCGCTATATTTTAAGGTTTAGAAGGCTAATAATTAAAATTCTTATTCGCTATCACACATGTTCTTGTCCGTACATCTTTTTCTGGAAATCTTAGTTCTAATTTGATTTTTATGTAAATTATATAAACTTTTCTAACATGACATGACATGACATGAAGGGAGGGAAAAAATTCAGCGATATCAAGCTGTGCATGCCTTATTCTGATGCACAGCCACCCCTGCACAGTCAGTTGAAATGTTTCATTAGTGAGTTATGTGTTAAGCCTTGCAGCTAATGCAATATTCAGCTTATAGATGTAATGTTTACTGGCTGATTTATAGTGACATCCCAAGGATTTGTCCTTTGGAGTATGTTGGGCAATTTCATATGCCCTAGAAAATCAGAAATGCAAGAAGTCACCTTTCCAGAAATGCCTCACTGACAGACTTATTCAAACAAGCATTTTAATTTTATTTTTAGCTATAATTTTATTTATTTGGTAACATGGTAAACAAATTGGACACAAGTGTGCCTTTTCTAGGGATGACCCAGGAGTATTGTCTGGTTAAGTGAATTGCTCAGAGTCATACAGCAGAGAAATGGAGGTATTATGAATCAAACCCTGTACTTTTAATAGCAGAAAGCATCTCATTATTTGAGATAAGACAGCACACCTTCAATATTTTTCAGATATTTCTATATGAGAATTTCAGTTTCTTAGAATCAAACTGTACGACTAATCAAACATTGCACCTTGGAATCCACATTTAGAACAAGCAATTTCTGTTCAAGATCCATTTAAATGTATAGTATAGCAAGATGCATTTTCATCATTAAGGACATATCCTTTACAATCTGAATACTTGTGCATTCTGTGTTTAATTTGTTTATTTAATGGTCAATTTAATTGATTTGATTTGGAGTTTAGCATAGCTCAGTAACTACTTACAAAAAAATAATTACAAATATAAAAGGAAAACACAAATCCATGTAGAAAATAAAGATGGTTTGTTGAAACGGAAACCAAGGTTGTAGGCATTCGTACCTCCTTGTACTATATGGGAAGTTACTCAACGAAGAGATGTACTTCCAAAACTATTTGCAACATTGGATAAACAGATTTCTAAATCACTGCCTTTATATTTCAAATTTTGCATCTCCAGTGATGTCTTTCACTAATTTAAAATTAACACTGATTTTTTTATGCCCTTTCACTTACAAATGATGAAATCTATCATATTCTTTCTATAGTGCAACCTTATTTCAGGCCTAATGGATCACATTCAGTCTAAGTCATATGGATATGTCAGTGTTGCTCAAGAGTATCAGAAAAGACATGCAGTATCTCCGCGGGACTAACGTGTTTTTTTTATGTCAGTAGCTCAAAATTAGTCTTATCAGGTTTGGCTAGGGGGATATTTCAAGCACTTAGCAGCTGTCTTGATCAAAGATCAATCAATTTCATGTCTCTTTCAATTTATAAATGGCAGCCACTGGATCTCTGTTGCTGTTGCTTTTGCCATAGAATACCTAGACAATAGTAATTCACAGGTAACTTTCTTTATCAGTGGCTCAGAAAGTTGCACCTTTTCCATAAATACTGGGTGATCAGAAAATAGTGGGCGATATTTCAACACTAGGAGTGGAAGCTCATTTCCAAAAGTTGACTATGAAGACCAGCATGCTTGAGGAATGCAGTGGTACAGAGGTTCTATCCCTCAGGTATCTCATTAAAATTAACTCCCATTTGCCTCTCTCCATGAAAGATCATGTGAATATTAATGTTCCAATGGCAACTGATTATTGAAAAGTGGAGGAAATTTCATAGTGTCCTTGCCAAATTTCTAACTTTCAGTATAAATACCATGTGAATGGAAATGATCAGGTTGGATCACAGCACTCTGGTAACTGCCTGGCAAATAAATAAACAGATAATAAATAACCAGGCATATTTTCAGTTTTTTATCCCGATGATTTTTACAACATGGATTAGAAAATGTAAGAATGAGTCAAAACCTGAAAACTAACTTTAGCAAGGGATGTTACAGGTTTAATGATTGTGGCATTTGCTGAATTTTCTACAACAAAGTGTGTGTGTGTGTGTGTGTGTGTGTGTGTGTGTGTGTGTGTGTGTGTGTGTGTGTGTGTGTGTGTGTGTGTGTGTGTGTCTGCTTAGTGGAAACTCAATTAAAATCTGTTTCAGTGGACTACCACTTATTTCTTACCAAGATGGGTGGGTTAGTATATTGTAATTCAGACTCTGGATTGTTTCAGATCAGTTTGAATTCCCACCAAAGTTATTAAAGTTGTGCTCAAGCTCACCAATCAGCTTTGAACCTTCTGCAGCTTGAGCAGAGGCTTGTTGTTGTTGTTGTATCTGCTTCTGCATTCACTGTCACTATCTGTAGCATCTGTAAAAATAAAATTTGCCAGTTTGAACCACTTTGTGTAGTATTATCACAGCTTACTGCACAGTCTAGGCTGACTACTCATAAGATGAAGAAACAAGATGCTTGCATGAAAATTATGCAAACTGTACTGCTGTCTCCTCTTAGATGTATGTTTGCCTCAAAGACCCCAACCCGGGGCCTAAACTCAAGCCATTATTTGTAGAAAGTTCACAGGAATCATTTAAACAGGGAGTCATGACTTGTATTGAACCTTTAGGACTCCATGCTGCCAAACATTTTGATGTTTTATGGAATTCAGTAAACTGAATTCAGGCCTGAAATATTACTAAAGTATAAACTGAGTATTTGTAACAAAACTAAATATATATAATATTAAACCTCAGTTATTAAATAAGCCTGTTGGTTTAATAAGTTGAGATGGTGTTAAGTTTGAAAGCAAATCACTTAATACAAACTACTAATTGCCTCCTCTGAGAGAATACAAACTTGCTGTTTTTGAATAATGCTTTTACCTTTTCTAAAAGAAGAAGGCAAATTTTTATAATATATCCAGTAAGTCCCCTCCCCAAAAATAGAAAAACTGAGCTGCATGCTATGTTATGTAATAACCAAAAATATCCATAAAAGTGTTTAAACTGTTTGTGGCTTGTTTAATCTACTCCATCGATTTAACCATGGTACAGGGCTCACCTTTTGATGTTGTTGGCATAATAACATGTCTTCTCCAAATATCAGTTTTCAAATAGTGTTAATAAAGAACTGAATCCACCAGTGCAAATAGCTCTACCAGGGCAGAGCTTTCACACTGTGTGGTTAAATACCTAACCAGTAACTCAGGCTGTAAAAACCCCCTATGGACTAAATTATGATGAATCCAAATGTTAAAAGTGTAAAACTAATATGTGCTGATAACTAACTTATTCATGATGTGTGAAACCTGTGATCAGTTGCAGATATCAGAACTGCAACAGCAACTTGATGCATTTATGATGAAGATCCAAGATATTTGTTTAATGTTCATAGACTGTTATTAACCTCCAACTTGGTTTATTCACTAATATTTACACAAGAATGAAAGTTACAGTACCATGCATGGCTGACTTAATTAACGTACAGCTTTTTGGTTCACTCTCAAAGGTTAACATCTGTGCTTATTACAGTTTTTTATATGGCAAAGGTATTTGGCTTCATTTAAAGCATGGCCATATACTGTGAGGTCTATTAAACATCTGATCTTTGTTTTTTTTTTTTTTTTTGGGTGGGAGTGCTGATATTTTGGGTTTATATTACGTTATCGAAAACCCATAACATCGAACACCACAACACCAACACACATAGCCCAAACCACAAATACGTCATAGTCGGCCAACACCACCGTGCACTACATACTACATACCCAAACATAATAAATAAAACACATACATACACAAATCAAACCTTACTTCTGACCCTACACTAAACCTTACATACATTACTATCTATGCACCTACCTTAACCCGCACCCTAACCCTAAGGTCCGTAACTATTGCACACTTACCCTACAGATATATACCCAAACAAAACAAATAATCCACACACATACAGTTAACAAAACCCTACTTCTAACCCTACACTAAACCTTACATACATTACCTATCTATGCACTTACCTTAACCCGCACCCTTACCTTAAGTTCCATAACTATTGCACACTTACCTTACAGAGCTATACCACAGACGGGCCAACCATCACACTTTGACATTTTGCGTTTCACGGTTTTGTACGTTTGCCATTACCATAGTTTGCGTTTTACGTGCCGGTCTTCTGGTGTTCGATGTTACCAGGATTCGATAACATAATATAGACCCGATATTTTTGCCCTGACTTTCTGAATTTTTACTCATAAGGGTTCAAATGTATATACTGATATGTGTCATGAGTGCAAGCTATTCAGCCATACTTAGCTTCATAAGTTCACAGCATAAAAATATTGTGTTGTATTTGAAATCAGAAGTAGCACTCTTATTTAAGTGCAAGCACAAAAACATGTACTTCCCAGATGTAATGGGGTTTGGTTCTGAGATAGCATCCTCAGGAGTCTTTTTGTAGTCATAGCCCAACAGAGTGGAACCTATTGACTAAATACTGATGAGTTCTTAAATACCGTATGAGTTGACTATCCTGGTGGCTACATAGATTGTAATTCAACACACTGACTTTTGTCATTTGTCACAGTTTTAGTGTAGATAACTATATTTTTAAGCATTGCATTGTGACAAAATGTAAAACTATGAGACCATAAGTAAAATAAAACAAATAAACCTGTGACCTTTTTCCCCCTGTCCACCACTAATACAGTCTCACTCTGATCTTGCCACACCCAAAAATGAAATGCCTCATTATGCAATATATAGGGTCTATATTAGAATGCCGAAACCTCACTTATGCGAATCCCAAAAGGCCAACACATACACAGCGAACCGCAAGAACACTGAACATCCTTAAGTGCGAAATTCAAAATATCGAATTGCCATAGATGGCCAACTCCACCGCCCGCTACGTACTGCCTACCCAAACAAAATAAATATGAATGTATTACTATATATGCACTTACCTTATCCCGCACCCTAACCCTAAGGTCAGTAACTGTTGCACATTTACATTAGGGACCTATACCGGATAAGGGAATCTCCTACTGACGTTTTACCTCACTAAACATAGTGTGGACAAGTATGGCAATTCGGTATTTTAAATTTCGCGCTTAAGGACGTTTGGTGTTCATGAGGTTTGTTGTTTATGTGTCGGCCTTTCAGGATTCGTGTAAGTGAGGTTTTGTCATTCTAATATAGACCCCACTATATAGGTTCATATTCATTTATGATCACTGGAATGCTTTGCTCTTCAACAAACTCAGATAAGCCTATTTCACCTATCTTAGCTTTATACAAACTATGGAAAATATCAGCATTAACGCTATATATATTCATAGACAAAATGTCATAATGGCTGTAAGGCTTAAGAATTACATGAACTCTATGCAATAAATCTTGATGTCACAAGTTACTTAGCTGGTTTCTTGTGTAACAATTTTGAATGCATGGAGGGTGTCTGACTTAATGCCTCTGTGTAAATATTGACTTATTAATTCAAAAGCAAACCCAAACTCAGATAAGTGATCACAACAACCAAAAACCAAGATCCATAAGTGACAAGATTGCTGACCAATGTCTTTTAGTGAAACTGAGTATTTTCATCTCACCTTTATTCAGAAGTATCTAATATAAGTGAGACAAAGGTGCTCTGTTTCACTAGAAGACATTTGGTCAGCCTTCCCTTCTTTTATAAATACTGACTTAAAATGCATTATAGTTGTACCAGTTAAATTGTTAAATGTGGTCCATTAAAGGTTTATTTGTACTGGTAAAGCCTTTAAAGCATATATTCAGAAGATGTTTCAGAATTTCACTTACTACACATTGGCAGTTATATTGTTTCAAATCAACTTGTCAAGGAAAAAAAAGGTTGTTTATTTAATAGCAAAAGACCATAAAATAAAGTGCACAAGGATGAAGTAGTAAAATTTATATTGTACAACTTAATTTTTCCACATTCTACGTAGCATTCCTCTAGCAAGCCACTGGTTTTAAGGGTTTAAAAGAATAATTTACGTATTTATTTTCTAAGCCCAAAAGTCATAATTCTTTAAAGTACTACAGCCAGCGTTCTATACTATTGCATATATGATGGAAAGTAATAAAGAGTGCTTTAAAATGTATGAAGCAGAGAAATGTATTGCTACTGGAAGTCTGATGTGGAGCTTTCAAAAACAGGTTTGCAAAATCGTTAATAACATGATAAGCAGAAGTTTTATGATATTAAATTGTAAAAATTAAACTGATGCCTTCCAAGACATTACAGTGGTATCTGTAGCACAGTCATAGCCTGGCAACTGAAGTGCATTAGAAAAAAATGAAAATGTTGCCATACAGAAAGCACACTGATATGGAAAGTGCAGGTTGTGAGTCGTTTTCTTCTGTATATAACATAATAGATGGTATCTCCACAGCGTGTAAGATTTTTTTCTTATGTTTACAATGTTTGTACCTAAAAGAACTAAATCATTTTCTGCATTATACCGTATACAAATACTTACATTGTTAGTCATAAACAAAATAAATAGTATCCTCAAGCCTTGAAGCCCACTCCTCAGACATAAGCACAGTAAGATGGCCTGTGCAACCACTTTATTTGCATGGCGTACTGCAATTGCAACTTTCTGAAACCATCAAAACAATAACAACAGACAGCTCATGCATAAACAGTAATAAATTAAGCTCTGAGGCCAGTTTTCCAGACAGTTCCTTGCTAGGCAGTGTGACAGGCAGCTCCAAATGGCTTGTCCTGCCCCCAAGCTAAGTGGCATACCCACAGGGCCCCCTTGGCAAGCATGACAATAACTCTAGCACAGCATTGTAGACTGCTCACTTACCTTGTCATAAACAGCAATAAACTAGTCCAGGAAATGAAGGGGTGTTATTATAGAGAAGGCCACACAGTCACTCCATTAGGAACAAGGGAGGGGAAAGGGGAAAAGCTTGCCAGATGCTCTGCTAATTTTTGCAGTATTTGCTCTCCAGCTCTGAACTAAACCTTGTCCCCTTACCAACAGCTGTTATGGGGGGAAATATATCTGTGTAAGGCAATCAGCATGTGCAGTCATTTTTAATAGCATCTAACTTCACAAGGCTAAATGGACCTCCAAGTCTATTTATGTGAGCAACACTAATGTACTATGCCTGCATTACTACTCACAGTGTGATGATAAAAGTCATTATTAGGATTTCACTAGTTTTTTGTACCATGTGAACATGAACAAGGCATGCATCAGGGGGCACCCTCCTGTTTATTTTTTTAGACTAGACTTATTGAATGTGAAGTATACCTCCCAGAGAATCCATTTTGCCTGTTGTACCCAGTAGGCTAGGTGGCAGTTCGTGTTTCTGGTATGTTACATACATGCTGACATAGCATAGCAGTTATAAATATATATGTGCTTATAGTGACAAACATAACTCTGTGCTAGTCACATGGTTTTGAAAAGAAAAACTATTTTTCTAGTGTTAGAGGGGCCACTCATGGTAGGTGAAATAAACTATGGCACTGCCATAACAAATCTTACAGCCTTTTATTTCTGTTTCTTTCAATGTATGTATTACGTATCCAAGTATTTGTTTATGTATGTAGGCATTTATTTAGTCATTTATTGTGTTTGTTGACCTGGGTAAGTGGGCTGGTGTTGGAACCTCTTTCAGCCAAGGGCCAGGAACAGAAGCACAGTGATTTACAAAGTTAATATGATTTCCAGTATAAATTAATATATTTGTACAAGTTGTTATAGTTTTTAACATTACGAATTATGACATTTAACATTACAGTAAAAGGTTATATAACATCCATTATTTATGTTGGAATACAGTTCTGCTTCAACTTACATGTCAATACAGCACCATGCAGGTAAACAAAACAAAAATAAAAGTATCACAGAGAAAAAGACAGCGGTAGGGTGTCATTTGTGTTAAGCAGGTAGGAAGAGAAGGAGGGGGTGAATGATGAGAAAAGGAGGAAAGCTTGTGAGTGCAGGCCTTTTATATGTACATGTTCACATAGTTTGATTCCTGAAATGACTTCAAGGCATTTAGACAATTTGCAATCTGGGAATTTTGAGACAGAGTAGAAAGCTTAGCCATTGTCTAAGAAACAGGAGCATTGTATGAATCTTTTAGGTATTCATATGGAAATTTAATCTGGAATGATCTATAATCCAGAACTTTCTGAGGGAACTTTTTCCCATTAGTAAAATCAATTTTGATAAAGCTCCTTTCACTGACTACAGGATTAAACAGGTGTGTAACTAAGGTCATATTACTGCTTCTTTGACTTCCTAAGGAGTATAGAGAGTGCTTTACTTGTGGAGTTGCTCCTAAGGAAGGGCAGTAATGTTGTAGATCTAGATAGAATGGAAAGTTGGCTCGCTTTCTGTAGTGAGATGCCATGATGCTCATTGAGAGGTGCTGGAATAACATACCTGCAGATGGTGTTGGTAACAGGATGAGATGGGAATTCTGAGCAGACTGCAGTCTGAGTATGGGAAGCCATATTCAAGTATTATTATCAGTACATTCTTTTCAATGGCTCTCTTGCCTTCAGAGTTGAGATGGTTACAGATAGAGTCAGTAACTCTTAAGATGTCTAACCACTTTCCTAACAATGCTCTTGGTATGAGTTTTGAGAGTTGGGGTGGGATATAGTATGCCCAAGGTATTTATATTCTTGTATTGATTTTAGAGTGATGTCACTGGAGGTATTAGTTTTCAGAAGGCCTGAGTTTGTGCTTTTAGGCTGTTTTAGCCCTTTTTAGAGTATATAGCGTTGTGCCATAAAACTGCAGAATTCTTGATGTTGTTTGTGGAGCAGTGCTGTTGCTGAACCTAAGTCACATATGACCATTCTGATTTAAGGAGGGGTGTGCTTAAGACATACAACATGATGTCTAAATTACTGTAAAAACATAGACTTGAAAACATTGGGAAAATTCCGTGGGGAAAGATCTGATCATTATCCAAATTGTATGAATATTCCTTTGTTCCTTTTTACAGGACACTGTCAAGAATTGTATTAATGATGAAACTACTGTAGTGTGCTGGGACCACACTTGTATCAGCATCCTAATCTTCTCAACACCAATGTTAGAACATACTCAATTACTATGGTACGTAAATTAATTGAATTATTTAGTAAATTGCCAAAATGTTAAAAAGTAGTAGATCACAGATGATGCTTTCAGTCTTTCAAGATTGAGTAGATTCTATTTGGCAAGTTAAGGGTCTGTTTCCACAGTGCAACTAAAAACTATGCATTGCTAAAGTAATTTATGAGGCTTCACCTTCTTGTACCTTTCTTGGATTACACATTATGTCATTTGTATTTTTCTGTAAGAGACAAAGAACTTGTTATCAAAGACAGCCTACACTATCATATTCATAAGAACTAGGCTGGGGGGGGGGGGTAACTAGGCTGTGGAACATATTTTATATGGTAGATTTCTAGTGCATAATTAAATCTAGTGATAACTAATAACTATCAGTATACCCTTGGTCATGCCCAAAGTCTAAAATAAATGATGTGTATTCCTAAAACATTGTAAACTGTTTGCTGAGAGAGAGGTATTTTTCATATATTCTGTAGCAGTGTGAACCAGACTGCTGTATTCTCTGAAAGCATTACTTCATACAAAATCAGGCAAAAGCTTTTTGCTATTACCATCATTTTAAACAGGTACATATTTAATATCAGTATAATAGTATTAAAAGCTGAATGGGTTTTCATTTTCATATTTCTGAATTAATTTCTTTCAACAAATTCTAATGCTGATAATTTTTAATTGGTTCTAAAGTGTTTTTAGGGCTGCAGTTATGCATGACCCATTAGACACTGGTCACATCCACAAGCAATTATTTTACACCAACTGTGTGTAATACTCTTGAATGACTAATGCACATCACTGGCAACATTTTAAACTCTTCACATAAGCAAGTACAGATTTAATTCTGGCTTTATGACTTCCATAAGCATCACCAGTCATCAAATTCCTGTTATGAGTTAGTTAAATTTTAACATCAATACCTTTCAGTATCAGTTTTCTCTTAAAAGAAGTAGCCTTCATAATTTGTCCAACTGGTTATTGTGTATGATAGCATAACTGTACTATAAAAACTGCAATCATTTTTAACCCCCTTACTTGATCTATTTATCACTGTCTTCTTATGCTGAACAGGGGCATCCTATAAAATAAATAAATGAGAATGGAATAGACAGTGTGGCTGTTATTTATTTATTTAACATTTGTTTACTGGGAAGGTCTGACTGGGACAGAGCCCATTTTCAGCACAAGCCTGGGGAGAAACACTCCATATGCATGTCTTTCTAATGGTTATGATTAGCAGTAATGTTGTGATGGCTTTCTATGGATAGGTGTTATTGTTCTGGCTAATTAACAGATCATCCAAGACTATATTAGCCCGAATAAAACAGTTGTTAAATGTTAAAAATGAGCAGTTCTGCAAAAACTTTTTTTTTTCTACACTAGTCTAAGTTAGTCATAAGGAGAAAAATCTAATTCTGACTTTACACAATCTTTCAAAATACAGTGACCACAGTAAGTCTAAAATAAGTCAATCCACCCATAAGTCTCCTAAAAATATTCCATTCATTCACCTCTATTGTACTAGGCAAGTAGAGGATAGAAGTAAATTGCCTGAACTTCCTTCCCTACCAGACACACATTTCATGCATATCAATAAACAATTTGGAGTTAACAGTAAATTGCCAAACCAGAAAGTCCACATACTACCCATCTTTGGAACATGGGAGAAAATGTGAGTACCCAGAAAAAAAACACATGAACACATGAAAGCCATGCAGAGATGGCACATGGAATGTACCACAGTTGAGAAATGAACTGGAGAACTTTTTGCTCTTAGGTGACCATGGCATTTACTGTGTCACTGTGCTGATCTCTGATAAACCCCTAAACTTACATTTTTCCCCTTAAGTTTCTTATTTTTGAAACTGTTATTTTCTTTTGAGTTGCATACCACTTTTTAATGAGGGCATATTAGCAGGTGGGAGCTCTCTTTTTTCACTTGTCCTCATTAAACCATTGTTCCAGACCTCTCATGCTGTGCTCTTGGCCATGGCTTTATAAAACAATGTACAGTATTTCAAATAATATCTCTTGCAATGTTTCTAGCACTCAGTTTATAGTGAGATGCCACTATAAGAAAATTTAGTGTAACTACTGCACACTTTTTCTAAATATACTCCAAAGCCTGAACTTCTCATACATGCGGTGCCCTTAAAGCCAATTAATTAATGATTTACTTGTGATTTATAATACAATGTGCTCATATTACGGTCACTCCATTGTATTGTATGTGGTGGCCAGAATTACCCTGTCACAGCTTATATACAAAGCTTCATGCTCACCTTGCTGAACAGGTATGACAGATTTTAATGTTACTCATTCTTTGTTGTACTAGAAATAGGGTCACACAAGTGTTCTATGACTGCCATATAATCTTGTAAGTTACTTTTGACAGTCGTAATTTCATTGTATAGCCAGCAATTTCCAAAGCTTGAAAATAAGGTATGTGCATGTACAAAACCGAAATACACATAAAATATGCAAACACTCTCTGTACAAACACTTTTTAACAGGTAGATAGGTAAGTGCATGGATGGATGAAGCATTTGCACATAAATATGCAAATATCCCATCCATCCATGTGGTATTTTCAGTATAACAATCACTGCTGGGTGATTTTATTTATTTAACATTTGTTGACTGGGAAGGTCTAAGATAGAGCCTTTTTTCAGCAGAAGCCTGGGGAGAGAAGTGCCAGATGCATGTCTTTGGAATGTGGGAGGAAACGTACACAAATGGAGGGATGACATGCAGACTCCACACAGAAGGCACCCCAGCTGAGAATCGAACCAAATAACTTCATCCTGTGAGGCAACAATGTTAACTGCTGCACTACTGCACTGCCAATTTTCATGATAGTGCCCTAAACACAAGCCAGATCATGAGGCACAATGAAATTATATCCTGAAGTGTTATGTAATGTTATTTTCCATCTTGTGTCTATTGTAAGTTAAAAATGGTATTAAATTCCCATGAGGTTAAGACTATCTGAGATGGTGAATACCTTAGCAGCATGTTTACAGCAGCTCATGTCATCTGACAGCTCTTGAAGTGGTTTATGTAAACTGGTCTAATTGAAATTTTCCATTTTACAGGTCACTGTTAGTTTATAATACTGTATTTCTTAGAAGCTAAGAATATGATCAAACTGATAATCTTTGCCAAAATTTCCATTAACACAATGCTATTCTTTAACATTTTGATTGAGATTTTTATTGAACACCACAGCAAGACAAATCGTCCCACAATAGTCATAACATTTATACTGTTACTGTGACTCATATGAAACAATAAATGTTCAGGTTTCTTATTTAACCAAAAGGAATCTGTCTAGCTTGTGTACTTAAAGAGGGACAGCCAAGCTATGTCAATTTTTTTTTTATTTCATCCATACCTCCAGATTTTCACAGAATGTTCAGATTTTTGCCTCACATGTTTGTTCTATTACTCATAAAATTTGTGGTAAATTACTGGGATGACCTGAGGAATGAAGTCAATAAATAATGGCATACATTTCAGTTTCAGACTTCAAATTCTTCAGAAAATGTACGTTAACACAAACCCTGTTACTGTAGCAACTTTCTAAGTTTATAAGAGCAATATTTAACATTTGTCCCTATTTTTGGGGTCTTTGCCCCCCCTCCCCCATTTTATCAGGCTTTGTCCAGATTTCTTACACTAAGAGGTTGAGAGGTATGATTTCATCTCATATGCTCTCTTTTTTTGTGTATCGCTTTTTTGGTCTACTATGCATAGTGGGCTTTGTCTTTAATTTTTTAATCTGATTTCAGAAAATGCACCATGTAGGCCATCATTTTCACAGGGTGTGATTTGCAAATTGAGGATTATATAGTCATCAATAAGCTGTAATGATAATCCCTATTAAGTCAGTGATCCAGAAAATGTAGTCCTAAAGGAATCTTCTTGACTTATAAATGAAGGTGTTTGGTGAACTCTGCTAAGCCACAACAAAGCTTTGTGCATAGCTAATTGTTTTAGTGTGCCATCACATAGAGGAACCAGATCCTGAAGTTACATTAGACTGGAGGCACACACTACAGAAAATTATATATTTAATTAGGTTTTATGTCTAGATTTGTCTCAAAGAGCAAGCAGTTTACATTGTCTTCCTAGTTATTCACTTTTAATGTCAGCATGCTTAAGAAATGCCATCAGCTATTGTTCCTTAGCTAAATCTTGTCGCTAAGCACAATATTTTCTGAATCCTGTCCCATTTTGTTTTTTTTTGTTTTATTTATATATATATATATACAAATATTTGCTTAACAAATGATGTATGCATTTGATCTACTATGTAGAGTACTAACAGCTGTTTTTACCTTCTGGGAGAGATCTTTATGTAGTATTCTCCAACCCTGTTAAGATCTACAAGCTGTTCTATCTGTAGGTCCCATCTCAATTATGTGCAGAGTTGCATTATGTCTACATATCTATGAGTATAAAAAGCTGTATAGGGCTACCACATATTTATTGCTTTTAAAGTGGCCTTAGGTCTCTGCACTGTGCACACACTGACTTCAGCTACTTATGCAAAATAATGAATGGCTCTTTTCAGAAAAAGTCACCAAACAGTAACAGTTAAAAATTCAAAGCCTTATCTCTTCGCCATATTTATGCTTCCATCCTTCATAAAGAATCATTTTGGAATGTTTCCGTTATAATTTTATCACATTTATTTATACATCCTTAGTTCATCTGTATTTACAGAAGACACCATTAATATAAACTGAACTCTGTAATTGTCTTTTGAATGACTAGTCAGATCTGAAAGCTTCACCTGTCAGTATGTATCAGACTTGCAGACAGCCACTCTGTTTCTATCACAGTACTTTTTTTGCAGGCCAGTGCCAACTATAAACATTTCATAAAGAGAGCTATTCTGATATTGGCTTAGCAGTGAGCATTTCCCCCTTTTTATGGCTGCATCACACAGCCTACAGACATTTTCAAAACTGACAGGAAAGTACAGATCATGAAACAGGTGTCATGCCTTATGAATGGAGAACAGCAACAGTCATCCCTTTACACAAAGGTGGGCCATCTGTAAACTACAGACCCATAAGTCTCACTAGTCTTATATGCAAAATCATGGAAAGAATTATCACGGAAAGGATCAGTAATGATATAGTACACCTCCAGACACTGGGCCCACCCCAGTTTAGTTTCATCAAGAGCAGGTCATGGCTATTCAACCTGGCCAAGCAATTTGACACAATACCTCACTCAGGCATTGTTAACAAACTCAGGAAATTAGGTACAAAACTGTATGTCAGTTGGTGGATAGCCAACTGGCTAACAGACATGACCCAGGAAGTTAGAACTGGGAAGTCCACCTCTGCAAAGAGGCCAGTCACAAGTGCAGTACCCCAGGGATCGGTCCTTGGACCACTCCTTTTTGTGCTTTACTTCTATGAAGTCAAGGCCAGTGTCAGTGGTCACTGGCTGACGAAATTTGCAGATGATTGCAAATTACGAGCTGTCATTGAATCCCACACCAACATAAATGTTCTCCAGGAAGGGCTGACACAGATAAACAGCCCAGTGTCAGTGCCATGGACTAAAACTAAATGGCAAGAAATGCATAAGAGTATCCTTCAGGAAGTCATCCACCCCTGGTAACTATAATAATGACAACATACTCCTTAGAGTTGACCCGGTAGTCAGAGACTTAGGGACACACATAGACAGTAATCTAGCCTTTGAACATTACGTGTCTACAGTAATGAGGAAATGATTCGATTTTGTGCAACTTATGTATAACAAATAACAAATAATAATTTAATAATAATAATAATAATAATATTTAATAATAATAATAATAATAATAATAATATTAATAATATTATTTAATAATAATAATTTATATAACAAATGTATGGCATCTAGGTGCAAGAAAGCCATTGTTCCACTACATTTGGCATTCTACAGACCTATCATAGTGTACAATGCCCCCTTTGGTATCTAACTAACCAATTATATCCAACAATTGGAACATCCATAGAGGTTCCTCACTAAAAGAATACAGGGCATAAGTAACATAGCCTATGCAGACCGCCTCATGGCCCTATCCTTGTATTCTGTCTCCTACAGGCTGTTGAGGGGATATGTATGTCTGGCATAGACCCCACTCTGATAGACCACCTGCATATCTGCAAAACAAAAAGTACCAGAATTACCTATTCTAAAGATGTAAATCTTGCCTGTGATATAAATAGGATCTGCCAGAGTGACAGTTATATATCTCAGAGACTACCTCATCTCTGAAACAGGCTCCCCATCCATGTGAAGCAGAGCTCCTCGCTAACCCAATTCAAGTGTAACTTGGACAATTGGATGGGGAACAGGAAATTCATCCCTGGCTTGGCACCTGTGTCTCTAATGGACACAGGCAGCCTGTGAATGGTTATCTCCCAGGCCCCTGCTTGTAAATGTGTAATCTGCTAAGCTTCTGCTTAAACTTATCAAGGCTACTAGAACTTGTCAGAGATTTGGGGTACATGGCTATGCTTAAAAATTCCCTTGCAGTCATTAGCCTAGTAAATACCTATGAACTTATAACCATTTCTTTACAAGTTTTCTTTATCATGACTTCATTTGCTATTCAATAGTGAGTAAACCATCAACCTTTAAAAATGCAGACATTTTATTCTAATCCTTGAAAAAACGTTTTCACTTACATAGTAGTCTTCCTATACAGGCAGCAGTATTACAAGTATGCCAGTCACCCTAGTTTAGTGTAATACAGCCACAATTGAGAAGCCAGTAACATCAACAGTAAGCTCAGCCACATGCCACACACCTTTCGTACTCGTTTAGATTCTAGAAACAGCTATGAACAAATTGCATTACAGGCAACAGAACCTGACTCTGAGAAGTCATAGAATAGTCATAGTACTTTAGGCAGTACATTGTTGTACTTATACAAACTAAGGATTAACCCATCAGACCAACATAGAGTTTCCTAATATTACTTAGCAGCCTCAATAACACATTGTTAATTTTGATATATTTTGAGTACGTTCCACTAATCACATTCTAGCAAGCTTCTATAAAAGATTTACAGTCTCCTTACGCTGTACTGCTGAATTCCTCATCTGAGTTACCACTGCCATAGTAGTACATGGAACAAAGCATTGGCCTTTTTTTGAACAGAGCTTTCAAACTGTTCTTATAACTACCTGATGAAAAGGTGAGTTAATTCTCCAAGAACGAAACAGCAGTGCAACCCAGGCTGCACAGGTAGGTTAAGTTGTGCTTCTCTGCTGTTTAGTAATTCATACTTACACCATGTAACACAACAGTTAATTAAAAGGTAATGTGTGTGACTATGACCTGCTGATATGGGCAATTAGAACAACTGCTGCACTGGGCACTGTGCCAACCTGCACTAGTAGATAGAACAGGAACATACAAGACACAGACACAGACAGACAAATACACTCACACAGAGATGTATACACACACAAATACAACACACATGCATGCATACACACAGATATGCACACATACACATGCACACTTGCATGCATGTGCTCACAGAAAAGTGCACATATACACACACACACACACACACACTGAGTAAAGTTTAATATAATGCATTCATTTCTCTCAGAAAGCAAATTATTCTAAATAAACCCAAGATTACACTGTTCAAAACCTTGTCTGTGATACATGCCTTCTAAATATTGGGACATAAGCACTCTTAGGGTATGGCATAAGGCATTTATATCTCCCCTTTCATCTTCCAGAAGCATACACATTAGCATTAATTTAAATTAGAAAGATATTTATGTGCCTGTGAAATGTTTCTGCCTTTGTTCATTGGTCTTACCAGTGACAAGAAAAGCTATTGTTTTGTACCACAACTATGGTATTAACTTCCCCTTATATGTTTTCCCCAGCAGAAAAAATAAATAAACTTCAAATAGTCCCTAACAAAAAAGTTTACATTTCCACTACTGGCTTCCAGCCTTTAGCACTCTTCTCATCTCTGAAAATAGGAGTCTAGATGCAGATAAATAGGAGTACCAGAGTCCTCCTGTTTCAACACCTTTGAAGATTGGATTTATTGAGATGGGGTTTCTATCTGATATGCAGCATATCCTCTTTGCACTACAGATTATATGATGCCTGCTGGGTTATGCCTCTCTTTGGAGTCTATATTTCAGTTCCTGCTGCTCTAAAATGGGGAGTGACTGTGAATAAACTTACCACAAAAGTAGTACCCATTAGGGGGTGGGGGCTTTGCAGTGCTCTTTGCAATGTAGGCCACTTGAAATGAGCCATACATATATTAAACTCTAATATGGGAAATTATTTCCGGAAATACCTTCTTATTGCAGACTTACTGGTTTGCAGTGTAAAGGCCTGCTTAAGAGATTGCATTTGAACATGTTACAGTGATAAACAGATTCCCCATTCAGAATGTGCACACTTAAATCAATAGATTATTTCCTCTTTTTATACATAATTGCACTAAAACTGTTTTGAAATGTTAATTGATTTGCCTCTGCTTCTAGCAAGTAAAATTTCAGCCACAACAAGCAGCATGTTAGCACATGGAAACCCAAAAAGTAGAACAAAGCCAAGCAAATCCACCACTAGGAAGACAAAGCTAGTAGAAGAAGTAAATCCTTTATTTTGGAAAAACACAACCAACGTAAAACAAGCGCTTTCACTCGGTTGATACCGTGCTTTTTCAAGTTAACAGCGTAATACAATTAGCTTGAATATATAGGAAGCATATACCCACGTGTTTGAGTAAATTGAAATAATTAACTCAATTTGTTCAAAAATTGTTGAACGGCATAATATGCCCAAAAAGATTAGAAATGTAAACAAATGTTATTAAAAAATGTTGTTTAAAAATATGTGTATTAAATAAGTAAATACATTTATGTGCACACGTAGCAATTACAATAACAAGATGATCCTGTTCGTTAAAAATCTAAATAATCAATTCAAAAAATAAAACTGTTAAAATGTTACAGCATTAAAATCTTTTCAAATGCTGAATTATTGAAAGTATGATGTCTTATATAAAAAGAGAATAAAAATAATAATATATATATAATAATGTTCACCAAAAGCATTATATGAATACAGTAATAATAATCGCATTGTAAAAACTCATAATTACCAAAAATTACCTGTGTGACATTTTAGTACATCAGTTTTACAATCTAATGCAAGTCAACCAAAGAATGGTATTATAATCGGGCCATTCTCAACTTAAGGACACTACTGATGTTTATGTTATCATTAAGGCCAGATGGTTTACCAGCATCAAGCCTCAACTGCCATAAAAGTTCTCTATACTCCAAAGTAGTCTCCCAGTCACCACCTCTAGCATCTGGTGCCACTTGTTCAAGCACCATAAACTTAAGCTCCATACTAGGGCAAAAAGTAAAATGCTTGAAAAAGGCATTAGTTTCCCTTTCCTTAGAGATGTCATAAAGATGTTCATAGATTCTCTTTCTAAGAGGTATTTCAGTTTTTCCTACATAAAGCACATGACAACAGAACTGCTCAATATTCCACAATTCATAAAACAACTCTGAATTGATGTTTTGTACCAAATAAACATGAATACATTATTAGGCTATCATTCTGTATTGCTATTTTTATATTTCAAAACAAATGTAAATATTATACATTACACTCTGCTTAATTGTCAGTTTGCTTGGTGTTTGTCCACTGGAATGTATACACTCCATTTTTCTATGTAATTATTCTGAACTGTTCTGTTATTGCTTACATTTCTGCATTTTTTATTTGTGAAATGGTTTGTAGTTCACCGAGGCTAAACCTGTAATTTGTCAAAATTGATCAGTGTACTACAGAGGTAAACAAATATATAAATAAATATTTAGCTCAATGACATGCCCACATATCACCATTGCTTACAGCCCTATATTTGCCAGATAGTTATACATTTTTACTGTGTAAATCCTAAACAAGTCGTCAAACCATTTATCTACAGATTGTGTGCATTATTAAACCAGCCATCCATTTGGAAGGCATAACCATTAGCTCAGCCATGGTTAAGTTTAAAAATGAAACTATTAAGCTATATACACTAAAATTAAACAACTTCTGAGCAAGTTCCTGAGGTTATAATTGGTATGAAAGTGCTAAATGTTTCAATAAAGAGCCATTGGATCTTACTTGTGTTTTTCCTTTGCTTGTGCACCACAGGAATTAATTTGTTATTGTTTTTCTGTGTTCCTGGTCATTTGTTTTACTATTTGTTGATAACTTAACATTGCTGGTATTATCTCCAAGTGTCTGCCTCTGCCATAGGTGGGATGGGAAATAGACATGGAAACGTGGATAGGAGCTCCATGCAGTTTCATATATGCTGTCAAATATGTCAGAGGGACTTTTGTGATATCCTACCTAAGCAGGACCTCTGATATTCTTCACATGACTGCATGCAATGTCAGTTAGTTCCAGGCCTATCCTCCAAAGACAGAATTAATGGCAATCTGCTTTGCAGGTACAGCTTTCTTCATCACTGGAGTAGTGTCATACTGCAGAAAAAGATACCCTTCATTCCTCCGAGAATGGACAAGCTAATAAATTGCTGAATTTATGGGTAATTTTCTGGAGTGATTTTCAACTTGGCTGAGTTAATGTGTCTGTCCAGGATCAACTAGGGTCAATTCAACAGGAGGCAGAGCATACAGAGAAAACCTGAGATTTGCTGTTGTACCAGAGAAACTGAAAGGAACAGACTGTATTAATTTTATGAATGCCCACATAAGTAGCTGGACTGGTATCCCATGGCAGAATTTGTTAACTGAAAGGGCATTAGTGAATTTGCTGCAAATAGATCCTGACAAGATGAATAAGCTGCTAAGGATAGCTGGCCTGGGCACCATGTTTTTGTTTCTAATGCAGTGCTGGTGACATGTCATATGTCATCAATAGATGTAGAAGAAGGTATAGAAAACATTATGTAACCAAAAGGTTAGTGAAAAAGAGCTATATTTGCCTGATCTGCAGTGTCATTTTTATTATACAATGGGTGATATATATTTGTCTTGCTCTGACAAAATATCATATTTATTATACATTTAATAAGATGATTGGGAATGTTAACATACCTCAAAAGCAGAACACATGAAGATTTCCAAGTCTGAATAAAATTCAGTTACTGGCTAGTAAATACACTGCCTGGATGCCAGCAAAAAGAAATTTAGAGAATCTGAAAGAAAATCAACTGGAAAAGGTGAAGAGAAAAGACTGACCAGAAAGAATCCTGAGGCTGTTCAGCAAAAAACAGTTCAAACTTCAGCTTTGGTACAATAGATTGTTTCCAGTGATATAGAAGAAAAAATAAATCAAATGTACTCAGAGGTAATCAAAATAAATGAAACACTGAATAAGTATATTAACTAAAATAACAAAAGGCTGGAAAATATCAGAGGTTAAAATGAAGAAAAGGCTGGCTGAGTATGAGACTTTTGTCAAGAACAGCTGTTTCAAAAATGGTAGAGAAAGAAGGCAGAGCATGCAGAGAAAACATGAGATTTTCTGCTATACCAGAGAAACTGTAAGGAACATACTGTAAAATGTTATGAATGCCTAAATAGACAACTGGACTCCACAGTAGGATTTCTTAATTGAGAGAGCACATCAAGTGTATGCTGCAAACCTGGCAATGAGAAAGCAGCCAAGATTGCTATCAGTAAAACTACAGTCATACCAGCATAAAGAGTTGCTCCTGACAAAACAGTGGCAGAAAGAAAACATATTAAAACTGGAGACAGTAGACTGTTTATGGAAAATGGTTATTCACTGTACATCAGGCAGAAGAGAAGTAGATTTATCACAACAATCAGGGAATGTTGAGAGGCGAGTATAAGATTCAAGCTGCTATATCCAACTGTCTTCAAAATATGTTTTCTTAGAGAAACAATGCCATTTTTGATGCACAACAGGCTAAGGAGGAAATACAAAAGTTTATATACCAAAACGTGAACTATCAGGCTGAGGGGGGGCACTGCTTCTCATTCTTTTGATGATAAAGATCATATGGATAATTTGCCAGTGAATCCTTTCCCAGTGATTCAAAGGAAAATGCTTGAGAAACAGAGAAAAACATAGGAATTGAATACATGAGTCGGACTTGAACCAGAGTCTGGTCTTTGGAGTTGGAAAAGAATAGGGTAAAGACCAACAACACTTAAATTAGTGAATAACTGGGAAATTATAAATCATCAGTAACATTCGTGAAATGAGGCTTTGCAAGAAAAAGTGGTTGAGAAAGATTGGACTTTTGTTGACCTTGTTAACCTGTAAGTGGACTATAAAGCATTTACCCCACTTTGTGTCATTAATGTTTAAAAGGACACTAAAAGGAAAATAAATAACTGTAAGTAAAACCATTTTTGTTCCTAATAGCATTTTTGTAAGACATTTCATGATATAAACTGTGGTTTATATACAATAGTAAATCAGTTTTGTGTAGTTTGCAGTCAGGATTATTTTAAATGTGGTGGGGGTGTGTTTTCAATGATCATTGTATGAGATAAAGATATCAAGGTAAATACACACTTTTTAGTGGTAAGCAATATAGGCTTTGCAATGTAGCATGAAAAGAAGATGAAGGCAGGACAAAAGTAAGCTTAAAGTTAAAATGCTGTGATTTTGGGCTGCAGTGATGGGGCTGGGGTGTGAAACTGCACTGATTATATTATATTATATTATATTATATTATATTATATTATATTATATTATATTATATTATATTATGTTATGTTATGTTATATTATATTATATTATATTATATTATATTATATTATATTATATTATATTATATTGTTATATGTAGCAGATGTTTTCTCTTATTTTTTTTGCAAAGTAAATGTCTGGATTAATGCCCTTAGCCTAATTTATAAACAAGCCAGTGACTGTACTAGAAAAAACTATTCAAACTAATAAAATCAAAAACTTCTTGATCTTCAGGGAGCAAAAACTAAAGTCAAAACAATAATGTATTTTTAACAGCTTCATTCTATTTAATGAAATAACTTCCTCAAAATGCATCCAAAACAGTACAAAACCATTATATAGTCATATTTAAAAAATGAACAACCAATCTACTCCCTACTAAGTAAAACATAATTTCCTATCTTGACAATTTAAATACACACTTGATGTTCAAATTGTCATTTAAACCTGGAAATACATCACAATTTAAAAGAAGCTGCCATTTTAACTCTTTGACTTTCAGCAAAGAATTCAAATCCCCTATAAAAATGGGCACTTGTTCTAAAACTGAGTTTGAATTCCGTGAATTTAATACATACAGTGCTATGTTTCACTAATGCATTCTTACTGTCTTTATTTTTGATTGCTAACACATGTTCCCTGATTCTGTCAGCTAGCGGTCTCATAGTCTTCCCCACATAGTAACCCACACAGGTCATACACACCCCTAAATGAACTACATTGCAAAAACTGCAATCAAAATGTCCCTTTACTTTCAAATATACATCATTGTTTCAACTTATGTATTTGTTCCCTGAAGATTGAGAAGATCATGGTTTTATTAAACTATAAACAAGTGTTTCCTATAAGTAGGCTTGAAAAATAAGACAAAATGATAAAAGCCATGAGAAGTGCTGCATTTCTTGCATATCTCACAGAATAAGAAGAGGCACATAATGATATTAGCTTGTTCTTTTTGCCATTAACAAGTGTTCACTGGGCATCAAGAAGTCTGCAGCTGAAAGCACTTCTGCATTCTGTTCTGTTCTGAGTAAAACTGACAAATATTTTGCCATGCATCTGCAGGGCTGTTCGATGATTTTTTTATCATTGCTTACTACATTAACAAAGAGACAAACTGTCAGCAAGTGCAAGCAATTAATCCTGAGAGTTCTGAGCATTCTTGATGAAGGAAATAAGGTACAAGGGCAAGCGATTCAGTGAAAAATAAAGTCTAGAATTATTGGAAGTGAATAAGAGATAGCAGCTTCCCTACCAGCCTTAACGCTTTAATGCATTTAATAGAAGAGTGTATAATTGAAGTTTATTTAAAGATAGCAAGGCAAAATATCAGCCTGCCAAAATATAGTGTATGCTTGCAACAAAAAAGTTGGAAATACACATTCAAGTGTTTAGTCTGGTTATAGTGTGCAATAATAAAATTTGTGTCATATGGGAGACATCTTCATGATTATTTCCATTTTTGTTTTAGTCAAGTTTTGTGTGGTTACTGGGGTTACACATTCAGTGTATCATGTATATTAAATGGGAACAGTAGCTTCTTATCATAATGGCTATGCTATCCATATTATCTTGGAATGTAAGTGGCCTTACATGTGTAGAAAAAAAGGAAAGATTGCTGAATTATATTAAGAAATACAAAGTGCAAAATATAAATGATGCAGAAGATACATTTGGAAAGACATGGGCATGTCAACTTGCTAAAGAAAGGATTCCATGGTGGATATTCAGCAGAATATCAGGGATAAAGGAAAAGGGGAATAGTAATGCTAATTGCTAGAGGAGATCCAACAGTGATAGAAAAAAGATAATAATGGTAAATTTGCAGTAGCGAGTGTGTAACATTTTGCCTTCATCCATTGCTTTGGAGACCTGGGATGGGAGGAGGACTGTGCTGGTATGTATTTACATTCCACCAAAAACTGCTATTATAGAGCTTAAGAAATTTTGGGAAACATAAGCAGCTTTTAGCAGGAAATATTACTTAATGGTGGTGACTGGAACTTGATTTGCAACAGTGAGGATATATCTGGGGAACCTAGAAGGGTAAATATAACAAAAAAGGGTAGATTTGTGAAGAAATGTAAGAAAATATTTGGTATGAAAGATGTGAATTCAGTAGCAGGAAGTCAAGGAGAATTTACATATTATTCTCCAAGGTGCAAC
This sequence comes from Protopterus annectens, assembly GCF_019279795.1. Classification (NCBI taxonomy): domain Eukaryota; kingdom Metazoa; phylum Chordata; order Ceratodontiformes; family Protopteridae; genus Protopterus; species Protopterus annectens. The sequence goes on along the minus strand of NC_056744.1, from coordinate 1,109,724,341 downwards.
AATTGAGATAGACTAGAGGGAAATTATATTTCCCTGAAACATGTACATCTAGTTGAAAACTTTGTCACATATCCAATAGCTGTTTCATATCATGCACCAATAAAAACTAAGATAAAATGCTGGGCAGTAGAGTAAAAATGAAACAATGGCACTTACCCACCTACCCATTAAAAAGAGAGGAATTTAAAGGAATGGGTGGTAGAATTTATTCAAGATATTAGGGAAGATAGACATTTTTTTCCAGGGTTATAGATAGTGAGTGGGATAAAAGAGAAAGTGATATGCTTAAGAAGTAATAGAAATTATTTAGAAGGGCTGACAAAAGTTAAAGTATTGCTGAATAAGGGGAATGTCACAGAATAAGAAGTAAACAGAAAATAAGGGAGTATCTGACTAATATGCATTAGTTTAGAAAGATTGCTGTTAAGCAACTCATTTTTGATAACTCCTGAGCACAAAACCTTTTAGCACAATGGCTTAGTGTTCAGAAAGCAGAAAGTGTTATTGCTAAATGTAAGGAGCTTATAACAAGAAAAATAACCAGAGATCTTATAGAAGTGTTAGAGATATTTTGAAAAATTTATGACAGTGTGTATAAAGCAGAGAAGAGTGGAAATCATGAAAGAACTTCTTTCAGCTTTTCCTGGTTGGGGGCCACCACAGCAGATCACCTGTCTGCTCATAACTGGCAAGGAAGTTTTACAGTATCGAGTTGCCAGCCCAGCGCCCAACCTTCTACGGAAGGCACACACACTCATGCCTAGGGCCAATTTAGAATATCCAATCCACCTACAGCATGTCTTTGGGATGTGGGAGGAAACTGGAACACCCAAAGGAAACCCACGTGACCACAGGGAGGACATGCAGACTCAGCAAAGAAGGCACCCCAGCTGAGGATCGAACCAGAGAACCTCTTGCTGGACTTGGCAACACTAACCGCTGTACCACAGCGGCCACCCTGGAAATCATGAAAGAACACAGATGTAAATATTTATGGAAGACATAATTATACCAAGGTTAGACATAGATGAGGAAAAGATTTTTTTAAACACCTTTATTGAATTATCACTTGTGGTATAAGCAATTTACATTTATACAAAAGTAATCAAACTGTATTGACAAATTAACTTTAACAAATTTTATACTTCGCACGCACATATATATATATATATATATATATATATATATATATATATATATATATATATATATATAGCTATATATCATATACCCTAAGCAGCAATACACAAATTATTCAATTCTTGCCCCTTTTTTAAAATAAGAAACATCTTTATTAAACCATCACTTTCAACATAAGCGATCATACATTTATATAAATGAAAACAAACCACACCAATACAATTTTGACCAAAAGCAAGAGTAATTCCTACAATACTAGAGCCCTTGTCACTGAAATAAATAAATAAAAAACTCAAGAGCTTAATAAAATCCACAAAGTCTGAGGCCAAATTAGCTACCTAATCCAAAGACAAGCATTAAGGCATTTATTAATTATGTTCGCAATCTCAAAAGCACAACAACAGCAATGCATTGAGATAATTGAGAATGATGTTAACCTACACAGAGGCTAAAGATATAGCAAAACTAGTGGCTGATAAATTTAGCTATAGCTTTACCCTTCTGTCCCCCACTCCATCTATCCCTCAAGATAAACTTAAAACTGGCTCACTGCTAGCTATCACATAAGAACAAGACCTGAAAGTGCTATGAAAAGCTAAAAACATGGTCCTGAAAATATCCCTGGAGGCATCTTAAACAGCATGAAGCATAATTTAGCCACACACCTAAAGACACTGCTCAGTTTCAGCATCCATCCAGGTTTTGTACCAAGTGATAGGAGATCAGCTACAGTCATTCCCCTGCATAAGGGAGAATCTTCCACAGACCCAGACAATTACAGACCCATTAAGACAGACCAATCTAATATGCAAAGCCCTGGAAAGACTTATCATGGAATTAATCAATTAAGACTTTGGGAACCTCCAAACCTGATGGATTTTTTGAAAAGATCACCAAAGAAATAGATGAAGGCAAAATGTTACATGCTGTATACCTTGACCTGACCAAAGCTTTTAACACAGTTCCCCACTCAGCCATATTAGAAAAGCTAAATAAACTGGGAATAACCCCTATGTTACCTGCTGAATTTCCAGTTGGCTTGCAAATAGGATGAAGATAATAAAAATAGGGGAAGTTACCACCACAAACAGACCAGTCACAAGTAGTGGTCCCCCAGGGTTCTGTGCTGGGACCTCTCATGTTTGGCATCTACATTTCTGAAGTAAAAGCCAATATGAAAGGGCTCTGGCTGACTAAGTTTGCTGATGACTATAAGCAAGGAGCAATGATTGGACCCCCAAATGACTTAGTCCCCCCCTGCACAAAAGTTTGTCTCAAATAAATAACTGGTATCAAAATTATGGCCTGAAACTAAATGCCGTAAAATGCATTATTCTGCCATTTGGGAAGTTGTCTTCTCCAGAGAACTACCACACTGACAATATTCCCCTAACAGTTGGCACAATTGTTTGGGATTTTGGATCTTATGTGGACAGTGATCTAAATTTGACCGATATGTGTCTGTTGTAAGAAAATCCTTCTGTATTACACACCTTGTAAACAATCCTTTTATTTACAAGCTGTATTGTACAGCTTGAAAACAAAGTGATTATGTCTAGATCTAGGGATATCATTGTCCCTCTTTTTTCAACCCTCTTTAGGCCATTCATTATATAATGCCCCTTTGGCATGTATCTGCCCAGACACAACTGGAACAGCCACAAATGTACCTTACTAAAAGGATACAAGGCATAAACAACACATCCTACATAGATCGACTCAATGCCCTGTCACTATACTTGGTATCCTACATTCTGCTAAGAGGTGACTTGTGTCTGGCATGCAAGGCATCCCTGACCCTTTGCTGTTGGATTTACGGCATATTAGTAAATCAGATATAATCAGAAATACTCATTCTAGGGATCTAAACCTCTTCTAAAATATCAAAAGAACAGTTTGGTGGGACAGATGTATTTTGCAGAGGGTACTGCTACTGTTGAACAGACTCCCTAGACACGCAAAACAAAGTTTAGCTTATCCATTTGCTTGTGAAACTTAGAAGTATGAATGGAATCCTATAATCTTGTAAGACATATTATAACAATTTGCCTTTGTATTAAATGTTAGCATGGAGATGATTGATGTAGGTGCAGGCCCATGATGGACTTGCTGCAGAAAAAAAGTTTTCTTACAAAGGCACAGACATTAGGAAACTTGAACATTTGTCTATGCAGCTGAAAAAGAAGCTGTTACTTTATAATATTGTTTTGTAGCCTTACACAATATGTTATTTTGCTTCCTCATTGTTTAACTCCTTTACTTCCATTTAAAGCTTGCATTGTCTGGGATATATAGCAGCTTCTGAGACTTCCATTTGCATATTGATGACTAAGATGTATTGAATTTTACAATTACAGCAGCTGTATAAAGCTGGCAGTTCAATTTATTGAAAGGTCATTTAATATTTTTGGATCGGAATTGCAATAATCTTGAAAAAATTTTTTTTCCAAAAAAGGCATAGGGAGTTTTACTAAAGCTATAGGGAATCAGGGTAAAAAAAATAAGTTGTACTTTTCTTTCCCAGTGAGGAATGGTATGTAAAACACATGATTATGCATTTGCTACAATAAAAGTGGATTATAGTTTAAAAATAAAACTAAACCCTTACTTACTGATAAAAATCTGCAAACTGAGTTAAGTTGTAGCATGAGCTCCTTATTTGGACTGTGTCACATCTAATCTTATCTTTCCCTCTTGACATGTGATCGTGAAAACAGAACACTCATCTTTTCTAACTTAAACCAGCTGTACAAAGTCATGTTTTAGGACTTTCAAGTGTAGATGTTTGCTTCAAACAGTAATAGTTACATAAATGATGAAGCTGCAGGATAGCTTTGAAAATGAATTCAACTGTACTGCATGTAAGGACTCTGAAAATTCCACTTTGGATATAAAACAACAAGAACATGGTATATCTTTATCCAGTAGCAGATAGTTTCATTTTGGGATGTAGTCTTTTTCTGACCATTATATCCAATTTTGAAGGTCTCATTTTCAATTTATTTTGCAAGTGTTTTGCTATTTCCATATTTATCATATTTATTTGTAAAGTAAATTATGTACTGTTATTTCAAGTAAAGAATTGTATTATTCAATTTTGAGTGCTTGTGGCTGATTTTTTAAGTGTATGCATTGTATATATATTTACAATTGTTTACCATCTGCACTTTGAGAAGTTGTCTGCTCAGAAGTAATGTATTCCATTTGAATATTTAAAGGTATGCTTATTTTGACAATAAACATTAAGGTGTTTTTGTTTCATTAGTTTTGATTATTTAGTGATAGTGTACTTTAAAGACTAAGAAATAGGTAGTTGTTGCTGGAGAGACACCAGTTACTATCATACCAAAACACTGTGTGTGCATGTAATAATCCTAGTCAAGTCTTAGTTGTTAGGTTGCACTGAAAGAGACTGGTCTCTGCCTGAGTTATGTGAAATCCTTGGGGGCTAATGATAATAACATTGATCCAGATTGCATACCTTGACCTGGTCAAGGCCTTTAATATTATACCCCGTGGTATCATATTTGTTAGGTGCAGTGCATTTCATATAGATCCCTATTGTCATAAAATATACAGAAAAATATCTATAGGACAGAAACCACACAGGGCAGTAGCAGGCACCTCATCAAAGATCATCAAGGTAACCAGTGCATCCCGTAAGGTTCTGTGCCGGGACCTTTTTGGTATTTCTTTTCCAATCTCTAGACTCCAAACCAAGTCTGGCTTAACAAGTCTATGGATGATGACAATAAATTAGGGGTCACACACTGATATCCAAGATTGCCACAAGATCTTACACTTGTAAATGCTTGGTGTACTACAAATGAACTTAAATAAATGCTAGAAAGTATTGTCACATTTTGAAAGCAATAATTGCCACTATATGAGACAATAACCCAGCCCAAAATGAGAACGTTGTTAGAGACATTGACCACTGATCATTATGTAATGACAGTAGTCAGAAATTCCTTCTACGTCTTGCTACTGGTTGCTAACAGAATATCATCCAGATCCAAAGAGGTATTTGCCTCACTGTATTCAGCATTAATTAGGCCAGTTATACAGTGAAATTCCCCCTTTGGGATGCACCTCAATAGACATATAAAACAATGAGAAAAAATTTAGAGATAAGCAGCTAAGAAGATACTAACATAAAAACCACACTGCAGAGCTACAGACCATAGGATCATAGATTAAAATTTCTAAGATACTAGAAGCACTATCCATGTATTCAGTATATTATAGACTTCTGAGAGTAGACAAATGCCTTTTTACAGGGATTGAGTCATTACACAGTGCCCCCCTGGAATAGACTCCAACTGCAGTGTGATACATTACCTTCCTTTAAATGAGAACTGGATGATTGGATGGAGGCTTAGAAATTCACCCCTGGCTTCAGTAGCCTGGGCCTCTCAAGAGAGGAGGTTTGGTTTATGGGTGGCTATTGGCAAGGTGTAATAGTCAGAAGACTTAGTTACTTTGCATTTCCAATAAACCTATGATCATGTGATCTATAGTTGCACACTATGGGGCTTGTCTGGGTGTCATAGACATTTCTAATTACCCAAGGAAGCAGTGTGTATATATAACATATTAGCATATGCATGTAAGGATAATTGCTTTTTATATTTTAAGGGGCACCAGTGGTCAGAGTCATACCATACCCCATACTAATAGTTTTATCGCACATGAAATACTGACAGAAACAGTGTAAGAGTTAGAGCCCATAATCCTTGCCCAATCCATATAAATTAGTGAAAGCAGGTAGAATTATACATCTGTTTAAAACAGTTTTATATAAATGTATTTAGCAACTTTCCCATTTTGAAAGTTTGACAACTAAAGTTTGTAAAATTATTTTAGCAAGTACAACATGACTGGAGTAAAGCTTGATGATCCATAATCACTTGTCAACATCTCTTTAACAAATGTTTCTATGCATAAACACTTTCATCTAGTTGCTGCTTTTGAGTGGTTTTACTTTGTTTATTTCTTCTTTTTGATAAGCCATAATTTCACCTGCTACTAGCTGAACCTTTTGTAATTATGAAGCTGAAGACTCTGTTATTCTTAAATAAAAAGTGTTAGTAGTACAGCTTTATTTCGAATATTATATCACTCATAGATGTCTGCTAAAAATGAAATAGCCATTTCTGTTAAAAGCATATGAAGTTATAAATTTAAAGATCAAACGTAACCAAACACAAAACCAAGAAGAGAAAGAAAATCCAAGGCAACAGGACTCGAATCTCAAAGGATGTAGTCGCAAAACCAGTAGGTTAAAACAGCTCCTTTATTAACACGAATCAAAACCAAACAATAAATCCACCAAGCGCTTTTGCTCGGTTATTACCGAGCTTCTTCAGAGTTAAAATACATTGAAAGGCCATTGGCCTTTTAAATAGTGATTGCAAGGTCACATGGCTACCCTCGTCCCATTAAAATACCACCCTTGATCAGGTTTTAAAAATTCAGTGTATAAAATGTTTCATCAAAAAGTTGTGAACTCTCAATCTACAAAGCAAACTCAAAGTGTGAACCAGCCAAATAATAACTTGTGAAATACATAATGTATTAAATTCATAGAAAAAGGTAAATTTATGAGTTGGTATACACTTAACATAAATAAATGAATAAATAGATAAATAAATAAATATATCTAAATACATATATATATATATATATATATATATATATATATAAATAAATATATATAAATATATAAATATGTAAGCAAATATATAAATAAATAAATATGTGTATAAACATATAAGCAATCCACCTCTTTGCAAAATATAAGTAAACCTGCCTACCATGAACAAAAAACATTAAATAACAAAGTCCTATTATAAATTGATTTATAGTCGTGCTCTCCTTAATTTAAGCACACTATTAATGTTCAAAGCTTCATTCATTGCAGGGGGTCTACCTGCGTCCAATCTTAGCTGCCAAAACAGTTCCTGATATTCCAGTCTAGCTTCCCAGTTACCCCCTCGTGGGTCAGGTGTCACTTGTTCCAGGATCATGAACTTAAGTTGCATCTTCTCACATGTCTGAGAGTGCTTAAAAAAGGCATTGGTTTCTTTACCTTTACTGATGTCATATTGGTGTTCATACACTCTTTTCCTAAAGTGTCTTTCTGTTTTACCTACGTAAAAACTGGTTTTGCAACTATATCCTTTGAGATTCGGGTCCTGTTGCCTTGGATTTTCTTTCTCTTCTATAAATTTAAAGGTGCATTTTATGTTTTGATTTTTTTTTTTTTTTTTTGAATTTCAGTGCTGAACACTGAAATCTGCATAATTTTCACTCATCCACTCATCAGTAACAGAACAAATATAACTAGCAGTTACTAATTTAATTATACATTTAGCACTCCCTGGAGAGTAGAGGATTTTTTGTTTCATGCTATTAAAGTTTAAGGAGAGGGTTGGATGCCAAATCAGGGGATGACACCAGAATATAGAGTAAATACTATTACTGTTTTCTTCAAATAAATAGTCCTGCTACTCTGAGATAGTATGGGCTAAGAGTTAGTTTACATAGTTAACTAAGGGGTATAGAGGGTGCAACCAACTAAATAAACCCTTGTGTAACTCTTTAAAGATTATTTTCTTGAAAACGTAGGATTTTTTAACATTTGGTTTAAGTTTCAAAATACTTAACATTTGTTTCTACAGCTGCTAGTTATTCAGTGTGCTGTTACCAATGCAAGAATCCAGTCTTGTACTCACTGTTAGTCTCTTGCATTGTTCTGAATTCACAACACAAGATTTAGAAAAGTACTCCATTCTTATTGCAGAAATAAATAGGGCACAACAGTGGTACAATAGTTAGCATTGTTGCCTCACAGCAAGAGGCTCTCTCATTCAATTCATCGCTGGAGTGCCTTCTGTGCAGTCTGCATGTCCTCCCTATGTTCGCATGGGTTTCCTCTGGGTGCTGCAGTTTCCTCCACCATTCCAAAAACATGTTTGTAGCCTTTTTCCCATTTCCTCCACTGAAAATGGGCTCTGTCCCAGTCAGAACTTCCCAGTAAACAAATGTTAAATACATTTTTTTTTTAAATTGCTTTATTGTAACAATGTTTAAACTTATTATATATGACAAATAGTTTTTATATAAGTTCTTGTCTAGCTGAATCTGATTAAAATAAGAACTTCTGTTTAAATTGGGACATATACAGTGTAGTAACTGTCATGTAGTTTTTTTTTTTTCATTTTGGTTCCATTGTGTCTGTAGCATTGTGTACTTATTTTATTTATCCTGAATGACTTAGGGCTTCTTTTCAACATTTCTGCCAGCTGCTTGGGGACAGTGTTTGCTTTTGTTTTCTAATTTTGTACTGTCCATTTACTGCATATATTGCTAAATGTGTGAGTATTGGCTGTGGACATCTGATGAGGTGTACTGTGGATGAGAAAAAATGAAAATTGAAATGCCTCAGTTCGATGAACTAGAATGATGGGCCGAAATTCACAAGTTTGATTTTAACATTGGCAAATGCGCTCTTAATGATTTTTTGGAGAGGGAATGGACATTGTTCATATGCTCTGCAGAATAACATGATAGTAATCATTGACCATTGCAGTAATTTGGACATTCTAAATTCCAGTGATTTCTCTTTTTGAAATTAATGTTTAAAATGTTTGTGTGAGTGTGTACACACATGCGGGCATGTGTTTATATATCTATATGTGTTTGTGTAAAAATCTTTTTTTTTTGCCAATATAGGTGATATAATGATGATCCTGAGTCTGTTAGTGCAGGTTCTGATTTCACTATACAAGACTTTAATTAGACCAATATACAGTCATCTGTATCTTTTTGTGTATATAGTATCTACTAAAATATAAAAAAGTTCACAGATTTATGCGCTGTTTTTGTGCCATAGTATAAGCAGTTATTAAGCAGGATATGCACTTGGCAGTTACCATGAATCTGTGATTTAGGATGCACTATATGAATTTACTTAACCATGAAAAGCTTTTGGAAACTGAACTGGGTAAACACTAGGTTAAAGAATTAAATGTTCTATGTCTGTACTTTGGACTAGACCAGTGATGGTAAACCTTTTGGGCTCCATGTGTCAAAAATTCGGAAAATGCCTATCGTGACTCTGCTGGTGTGTTAGCCCCCTGAAAAAAAGAGAAGCAATTCTTTACATATTCATTTATTTTAAAACAATGTAGTCCAGTCATGTGTGCTGCTATGTATTATAAAAGTAAAAGAAAAATCAGTGACCTACAATAGGGAAAATGATATGCTCAGTGATAATTGGGCTTAAAATAGTGCACCAAAAATTATACTACTTTTAATAGTAATTTTGAATAAAACTAAAAAAATATGGGACACATTGCATTTGATTTATCATTTAATTACTTTTTTGTTGCTTTGTTTTAATAGTTAAGGGCAGGGTCATATATTTCTTGTATTTGTGTTCTTTCAGTTTCTTTGGTAACTCGGGTATTGGTGAATGCTGGTGTGCCACTCAAAATTTATATTTGAAATTCCTCTTTTAGTATTGCCCTGATAGCGATTTTAGAAGGTGTAGGAATATTCTGTATCTGTTTCTCAACCATAAGTAGGTTAAACATCCATTACCATGTAAACCAGGTTATTCTATTCAACAGCAGTCATACCTGATACTTAAAATGATCTTAACAGTGTTGTGTGTTAGATGCAGATTCTACATAACCACCTAGAGTATTTGTGTACAAGACCTTCTGCATGATTTATCTCTGTAAAGGACTCTTTGCCAGAATAACACAGAATTTGATGGTAACACATTTTTTCCATTAGCTTGTGGAAGCAGGTAGAACACTACTACTCTGTATTGCCTCGCCATTGTTTTTAGAACGTTTTTGTTTTTAACTTATAATGGAGGCATGTACAGTAAGAATGTATATTACTTGTTAATACCAACAATTCATTAGCCATTTTGTCAAAGGCTTGCATACAGCAATTGCATTCTGTTTAATCAGATATTATTACGTTTTGAACTATCACTCGGCTTTTGTCACAGTTTAATATGTAGGAAACATTTTCTAGTTTGTCAGATTATGCAATGTTGTTTCATGGTCTGATTATCTCAAGGCTCATGTATACCTTATAACAGTGCAGTTTCTGACAGCCAGTACCCTGTGGATGGACTCTTCCCTTCATTTTCTTTTTTCTTTTTTAGGAGATAGCACAGAAATATGACTGGCAACACATAAACATAAACAATAGAAGCTGCATAAAATGAAGTATTAATATATTCCTTACAAATGTAATAGGAGTCAGGAGTATCAGTGTTTGTTAATTCACCTGCTAAAGATTTAAGAAGGATAATATTGATGTTCTTCATGTTTCGCTGTTGCAATCATTACATTTGGATAATCTGCTGGCAGGTTGGCCTCAGTCGGCCTGAATAACACAGTCTTGGGTCCTGCGTCAGTTGCTGTCTCCTCTTCCATGATGCCAGGTCATCAGGGGTGTAAAACATGCAGCCAATGCCATTTTATTCAGTCTTTCTTGCCGCATGGGGCCCGAAGCAGAAGCAGTTTGCAAGTGCCGGTCGGCCGACTCCTGAAATTTTCCATTCGAGTTTCAGAACCAAAGTCTTCAAACTAAAGCTAAGTACCCCGTTGGGGAAACTTTTTCTTGCTCCTTACTGATGTCAGTAAAAGTTAATAATTGCGTTACTTATGGGAAGCAAATACCTCATAAGGATTTCCATTTATACTGTATTCCTTGCCTAGGCCCAGGTCATAACGTACCTTGCTGTCGGTTTTGTGCTAGATTTAACCAATGCACTATTAAGCGTTGGTATAGTTTTGCTTCTAAATATTTTGGATCAAGATTTAATTATCCTGAAATGTCATCGGTTAGTATTCCGACTACCGGAGTTCACAAAAAACGCAAAGAAAAAGACAGAGACAGACCGTTGAGGTCCAAAACTGATGACAAAGCTTCTCCTAAGCCAGTCGCCAGTTTGCCAGTACTCAGTGAGGTGCTTTCGCAGCCCCTGATACCCGCTACTTTTGAGTCGCAGGCCTCTACCAAGACCCATGCAGAGTCCGGTATGCCACGAGATTCTCAGAGTATTGAACCTGCGGATGTCTCTCCCTTGGATGGGTCCAGAGTTGCTGAGCAGGCACCGGCTTCTGAGGGTGCTTCAGGCCTCAGCATTTTTATATAAAACCGACGCCAGCCTCAAAAACAAGGTCAAAAGCATATTCTATGTTGAAAAAGTGACGCATGAGCCACGTGCTCAGGCCTCTATGCCTAAAAAACAGATGATCTAAATGGCTGAGGACTTAATTACCCTGATCAGGGGTTCCCAACCCCCCCCCCCCCCTGCTAAGAGGCCTAGGCAAGGCACTGATTATGAATCTTCAGATCAGGTTTCCATTTCTTCTGATTCCTCTTCTGATCAGGAATTTTCCATTCCATCCTATGAGGATTCTGATGCAGAGGAATCCATCCCATCTGCTTCTCCTCCTGAGGGTTACTCTTTTGGTGAAACTTTGCATACTTTAAGGGAACATTTTCACTGGGAGAGTCAGGACTTCTCTGAATCAAAAAAAAGGCTTAGGGATTTCCTTCTTCTTCCTCAGCATAGGCCTTTGGCTATACCTCCTGTATTAGACATTGTTGATGATGTGTTTTCAGAATCAAGCATGGCTCCTGATTCCCTACCTCCGGCTCCTAGTAAGCCAGACAGATATTACAGGGTTCCTGACTCATACAAATTTCTATTCAAAAATCCTGCTGATGACCCTGAGCCTAATTCACAGGGTCCCAAGGGTGTTAAGGCCTCTACAGCCAAAAATCCTACCCCCTCTGATAGAGATTCCAGGGCGCTGGATAGATGGGGAAAGAAGGTTTATATGTCTGCTACCTTGGCAATCAGAGCCTTAAACTGCCAATTTCATAAGCTTAAATATCAACAGCATGTTATGGGCCTACTGAAACAGAAAATGATGTTGATTTCTGATTGTGTGGAAAATAAAGAATTACAGGAATTATTGCATTCAGCAGAACAGGTTGGAAAGCATACTTTGCAATGTGGTTTTGATTCCTTGGAGGCCTCTTGCAGGGCCACAGTTACTGGATCTGTGATTAGAAGGCATGCCTGGCTCAACGAGCAAAATCTGCCTGATCATGTTAAAGCTAAATTGTTGGATGCCCCCTTGCAGCATGGCACTCTGTTTGGTAATAAGGCAGAAGAGGTTTTAAGGAAAATGGAAGGCAAATCTAAATCTATGCAAACTGTAAAAGATTTCTTGCAAGTGCAGCCACCCAGGTTCAGTAGGCATTGGCCTACTAAAAATTGGTCCTTACCAGTGTCCAACAGAGCCACTCAAGGCAAATCCAGGTGCTCAAAAGGCTCCAGATACCAATCACAGGGTTCTTACAGGTCAAAGCAATGGGGTACCTCCACCTCCAAATCTGGAGGAAACAAAGGACGACCCTACAGTAAGCAGTCTCAATGACTTTCTCCTACCTTTACCAAGCACTTATCTTTTGGCAGCCGCCTTGGCGGGAAAACTAGCACTTCATGCAAAAAATTGGCAGTTAATTACCCAGGACAAGTGGGTATTGAACATAGTATCCCAGGGGTACAGATTTCTTTTCCATACTTTGCCAATTCCAAACGGATGGCCAGATCTACCACAAAATCAGTGGGCAGAGGCTCAGAAACAAGTTGCGTCCCTCATGGATAAGAGGGCTATTCAACCAGTACCAGAAAAGGAAAAAGGACAAGGTTTTTATTCAAGACTCTTCCTGGTACCCAGAAAAGACAATTCTTGGCATCCAATACTGGATTTATTGATTTTGAACACATTCTTGGACATTCCAAAATTCAAAATGCTGACTTTACAACAGCTACTGCCTATGCTGGGCAGAAACACTTGGTTAGTGACTCTAGACTTAAAAGAGGCATACCTGCATATCCCAATAAGGGAATCATGCAGAAGATACCTCCACTTCAAGGCAGGTGTTTTGCATTACCGATTCTCTGCACTGCCATTTGGCTTATCTACTGTGCCAAGGGTCTTTACAAAGTGCCTGGCACCAGTAATTGCATTCTGCAGACAAAGAGGTATACAAATTTATCCTTATCTGGATGACAGTCTCATTCAAGCAGAGGACAAGGACACTCTTCTTCAATATCTGGTGTTTGTAAAGAGGCTTCTATCATGCCTGGGGTACACTATAAATGAAAAGAAATCCCAACAACCAAATAATTACATTCCTGGGTGCAAGCTTGAATACAACTGCCCAGATGGCTTACCTTACGCTAGACAAACAAAGGCAACTGACAATATACTTCAAACAAATGGCAACAAAAACCCAGTTATCTGCAAGACAAATTCTGCAGGCTTTGGGGTTCATGGCATCCTGCATTCTACTAATTCCATATGCTAGACTGCATATGAGGAAACTTCAGTGGTACCTAAAAAGTTTATGGAGCTAACATTGTCACAGTCTGGAAACAATGATACCCCTCATTCCCTGCCTACAACAGGAGTTTATTTGGTGGGCGGAGACATGTCACCAAAACAAGGGACTGTCTTTCACTAAACCTCGTGCCACCCAAATCCTAACTACAGATGCATCAGACTATGCTTGGGGGGCCCACCTGTCGGGGAGATGCATTCAGGGCAAATGGAGCCCAAAACAAATGCATCTGCATATCAACCAGAAAGAGGTGCTAGCTGTTCAGAATGCTCTGACAGCCTTCAAGGACATACTGCATCCAGGACAACTGATAAAGACGGACAACACCATGGTTATGTGGTACATAAACAAGCAGGGGTACACATTCCTACCCCCTTTGCAGACTAGTCATGACATTATAGAACATGGCTTTGACTTACCAAATACATCTTCAAGCTCAGTTCCCGCCAGGAAAACAAAATACTCTGGCAGACGACCAAAGCAGAAATCTTATGGACCCACACAAATGGAAACTGGATCCACAAATCTTCAGCATGTTAGCATGGAAATGGGGGAGCCCAGACATAGATCTATTTGCCTCTCCCCAATATTATCAGCTGGACAAATTCTGCACAAGAATTCATCACAAAAAAGCATGGAAGTGGACGCCCTATCCTTCAGTTGGAAAAATCTATCAGTCTGTGACTTTCCCCCTCTGCCTCTTTTCTCCAAGGTCTTACTAGTCAGACAGGAAAAACCAAGAATGATCCTAGTTGCTCTGGACTGGCCTCGACAACACTGGTACCCACTTCTAAGGAATAGTTCTCAACTCCCTCCTTGGTACTTGCCTCAAATACCTCATCTACTGTCTCAGCAGAACAATCAAATTCTGCACACTCAGCTGCAAACTCTGAACTTTGCAGCATGGCTGATCATTTAATTATTCAAACAACACCTCTCAGTAAATCTGTGATGGATGTCATTTTGTAAACCAGAAGGCCTAGTACTAGAAAATCTTATGCTGATAAATGGAAGAGATTCTGTGCTTGGAACCAAGCACAAGGAACAGACACAGCAAAGCCCAATATTCCTCAGATTTTACAATATTGGACTGAGATGCTTGACAAGGGCCTATCTTTTTCTTCAATACAAATCCATGTCTCTGCCATCTCAGCTCATTACAACACAGAACCTCCCCTCATTTCTCATCCTCTGCTTAAACAGTATCTTAGAGGGGCCAAAAATGTAAGGCCTTCCAGAAGATCTCCAACTCCTGCATGGGACCTCAATTTCATGCTGGAAAAACTCACCCTGCCTCCTTTTGAACCAGCAGCTACTGCGGATATAAAATTTCTATATCGGAAAACAGCTTTTCCCTTGGCAGTCACTTCAGCAAGAAGGGTTTCAGAACTACAGGCTCTCATGGCAGTGGAGCCTTTTATTATATTTTACCCAGACAGGGTGTCCCTCAGGACCAATCCTTCTTTTATGACTAAGATGGTATCCGGTGTGGCTCTTAACCAGACCATTCATCTGCCAACATTTTACCCAAATCCACAGAACAAGGGGGAGCGGATTCTACAGTCATTGGATGTACACAGACAACTAAGATTCTACTTAAACAGGACCAAATCTCTAAGAAAATATGAGCAACTACTGGTAGCATTTGCTGCAGGTCAGAGAGGAAGGCTATATCAAAGCAGACTATTTCTAAGTGGATAAGCCACTGCATTCATTTCTACTACTTGCACCATGGTAAACCTGTGCCCAAGGGTATCAGATCACATTCCACCAGGGCTGCCTCTACCTCAGCAGCCTTTCTCAGAGGAGTTCCAACCAAAGACATTCTGGAAGCTGCTACTTGAAGCTCTGTTCATACCTTCATAAAGCATTATCATTTACCTCTCTTTTTCAAATCCAGGGCAGGCTTTGCCACTGCAGTCCTGCAGGGCCTTATAGCCACTCCTAATGCTGTATAGTTCCATCCTCCCATCCATAGCTTTGGGATTCTACCCAAATGTAATGACTGCAACAGTGAAACACAAAGAACATAGTACAGTTGTGTACACTTACCATAAATGTAGATGTTCGAGTGTATTCACTGTTGCAGTCCAGGTTACCCACCCGCCATCCCCCTTTCTATACCTTTCCTTTCCTTCACTATACTCAAAAGCCTTTGTGGTATATTTGCTTTTAGTTGAAGGTAAAGTTTATGTTTCTAAAAGTGCATCTATATATTTACTGTTTATATATATATATATATATATATATATATATATATATATATATATATATATATATATATATATATATATATATATATATATTTTTTTTTTTTTTTTTTGCTCCCCATTTGGGGGGGCACCTGACATCTGGGGCAAGAAAAACTGAATAAAATAGCATTGGCAGCATATTTTATACCCCTGACAACCTGACGTCATGGAAGAGAAGACAGCAACCAATGCAGGACCCAAGACTTTGTTATTCAGGCCGACTGAGGGCAACCTGCCAACAGATTACACAAATGTAATGATTGCAACAATGAATACACCTGAACATCTACATTTATGGTAAGTGTACACAACTGTACTTTTCTTTTTGTTTTCCTTAATCATTTAGTACATATTATCTGATAATGGAACCAACAACCAGCACTTGTATCTTTTTGGGAATATATAGAAATGACAGATGCATATGCATAAGCAATGGATAAAAAGATTTGTTAGTATGTTCCATTGGAATTTAAATAGGAGATTAGAAGTATAACAATACTGTATTATCACTTCAGGATAAAGCTTTCAGAAGTAGCACATTATCCCTTTATGTTGTTTCCTTACAGATGTAATTATTACTGTTTGATCCTTGTAGTAGGTAGGTCCACCAACTGGACTACAATAAGAATGCAAAAGATTTTAGCTAGATAGAAAATGCTGCATCATTCATGGTGTGACACCCCACCATTGGCACAGTAATCAAGGAGCCTCAGTCCTCACCACTAACACCAGTGATGGACATACATTGGGAGGATAACAGGTACGCACACAGTATTTCCAGATGCAGCTCTCTGCATCAAGTGCAATTTCACTTAAAAGCACACAGAGACCACAGTCAGTCCAGGGCTGGTTTCTCCCTCTTTCTCTAGATCCCCAGTAAGACTCCCCACTGGCACAGCTATTGAGTTGAGATCTCAGCTGAGTGGCCAAGCCAAGACTTCCAGCACCCTCTGTCCAACCAGTGCTTTGACTCCCTACCCAAGTAGCTGACATACACACTCTTTGTGATTTGATGTACACACACATACACTCACACACACACACACACACACACACACACACACACACACACACACACACACACACACACACACACACACACACACATCTGAGACAGACTGCCACAGGTTTACTAGCTATGCCCACTTTTGCCCAGACTATAAGGTAGTTATGACTGCCTCCAGTCAACTCTTTTTCAGCTACTTTAAGGCCCTTAACAAAGGGTGCCCAATTTTACTGTGTAATGTTACTGTTAATACAAATGGTAGTTTGACCAAGAGCAAGGCTGCCTACACAGATCAGCTGCAAAGAAAGGATTAAATATATATTTAATAATAAATAATAAAAGAACAAGAAAACACTCAGAACATAATTACAGTGACATCAGAGTTCAAAATCACAGGAAATATTTAAAAATACATTGCAGGACAGTCTTAAATAAATAAAGAAAACATCAAAATTAAGCTTTGCTATATTCCTGACTGTATCAGAAAGAGTTATACTATACCCTAGTATACTTACTTAATTAGAGCAGCAAGGCAGATGTGATGAATAGATCTTCTAGCTGATGTTGTCAGGTCAAAGACAGAATACAATATGCACAGTCTCTTTCAGAGAATTCTTAAATTAATATATCAAATATTACTGCTGTGATAGCTTGTGGAATGACATAATTTCTTGTCATCTGACTCTATCCCAGGTAAAACCTCCACTGCTAAAAGCTATCAGTATTTAACTTCTACCTTTGAAAACACATACACAAGGACTTTTTCTCAGATTTTTTCAGATCCTGGAAGTCATAAAATAATAAAACACTTCCAAGACAATACAGAAATCTTCTCAGCACAGACATTATGTATGTTGCTACACTGAAACTGAAAGATAACATCTTTTTATTGAACGGCCATAAAGTAATTTAAATTCAGTTATTTTTTTGTTATTTTTCTATAGTTAACTTCTTGTATTCCAGTTTCCCCTGTTAAAATATATACATTTAACCAGTTACAATAGTGTATGTACATTTCTGTTCTTTTCCAGTAGGGTACACTGTGGTTGCATGTTTAAGCTCAGTACTTTATAAACCCTTTTCAACACACACTTTTGTACCAGCAGTTTGATATACACATAACATAGAGTTCTAATACAGTTGTAACACAAGCATCTTACACAAATCATTTTGATATTCACCGATGACATAATTATTTACAAAATTCCAGATATCTGGGCTATCAGTTTCCCCCTTTGTCACACATGGGTTAGTCAGTCCTATTAAATTTAAAGTGCTTACTAGGATACTATCCTATCTGCCATTGCAGAACAATCTTGTCATTGCCTTCACATGCTATAATGAGCCATCACATCTTTCCTGCAATACTTCTTTACTCTCCAAATGGCATATACTGCTGTTTTGTCTATACTAGCTCTGGTTGGCCTGTGTCTTCCTCCTATTTTGTGATATTCTGTCATGAACAACCCAGACGATATATGTGATTATGCAGGAGAGGCAGCATTTTAACCTTTATTGCTTAATTTAGACAAAAACCTGCTAGCTTTATACCTGCTGCAACAATTAATGTCCTGACATCTTCCAAGCCACAGCATTGCTCTTCACTAGTGAAGTGTCTTCCTTCAGTTCAGTGCATCACTCTTCTCAAATGTGTTAATTCTGCTTAATGAAAAGCAAGCCTGAAACGTCAGTGTAATACAATGGGGGAGGACTTAAACCATATTCTGAACAGAATGCATGCATCATCACCCAAGTATTTGAGACATTACTGCAAAAAGCACCAAATCACAACATTTTTATACAGAGGTTAAAACAACATGTGCCGGCAGGGCCACACACCTAAGTTACCCATAATGCAGAGTAAAGGAGATAAGTTGTAGTGTTATCTTGTGCTTCCACTACACATTTTTCTACTTACTGTGATATAAAACTGGATGTACATATTCTTAATTATCCAGAGTTGTGTATACTGTTCTATGTCTTAAGTCTATTCTAACAAATATACAAGTAATAATGCCTGAGAGGGTAGGCATTACTGAGGAAATAATGGGCTCATGAGGGATGTTGTGAGGTCTTACGCCACAGAAAAATGGCCTTTCTGTCTCCGAAAATGTTTAAAATTTCCCCTATAATGCACACTATGCAGAGTGTTATTTCACTTAGAATAATGGGCTGTTATATTGTATCATTTTTTATTAGTATATGTATTTTTAATATTTTTGATGTAAAATCACACACACACACGCACACCCATGCACACGCACACACACACACACACACACACACACACACACACACACACACACACACACACACACACACATGCACACAGAGACATCCAAACATACATGCAGAGGCACAGAGAGACAGACACACAAATGCACATCTATGTGCCCAGCAATTACAGCCACGTTTTTTTGATTAAATATACCTAAGATTTCTTATTGTGATCAAATGAATGCAAAACATTCATACAGTGCAAGTCATTTCAATCCCCTTGCCTCTCATCTGTCTCAGATTTTGCCTCATACTTTTTGCTATGTCCTTCAAACACATTCTATTTTATCATAAATCACTGGGGATTACAGTCAGTAAAGCCAGACATTATTACTTTGTACTTCTTATTGTTCAGACAATGCATGTTGATTGAAAGACTCTTGCTCTATTTCCCTTTTAAGGGAATTAGGGGCATACTTAAAAATTGCCACTGAATTTACATCTTTCGCATCCACTGTTGCTGACTCTGTCCAGAATTCATGAGCAAAAAAGTTGGGTGATACTCGCTCTCTGTCATGCTCACTCTCTCACTCTCTCTGTCTACTTCCATCTGTCTGTCTCTCTCTCTCTCTCTCACACACACACACACACACACACACACACACACACACACACGCGCACACACACAAAATTGTATTTCATTTTCTTTATTGTTTACTACCTCACTAAGCAGGGACTTTTAAACCACTCTTAGAGAAGGGAAAGTAAATGTCAGGTCCTCTTAACTGTTACTGCTGTTGCTGCTGTTGCTTTTGCTTTAGTTTAATTTTTTAATTTATATTTACATTTTAACACTTGCTGGCCATTTCCTTTTTTTATTTCAGTATGTGCTTCATGGCAAAGTACTAGAGTCGTTTTATTACCTGGTAATATCTGTACGTTTATAACCTGTTGGGCAATGTTTATTCTCTAGCAGCATAATGATGTTCATAGAATGTAAAGAAGGTTGTCATTGGCTTGAATCTCTGTTATGCAGTTAGATTGCTATTTAAAAACTAGATTCCCTTTCCTTAGGTACAAGAGTAAGCATAATTCCTAGTAAACAAAAACTCAGACACTAGCAATTTAGCTGGTTCAATAGTCATGCAAGTACTTAAAAATGTAAGGTCATTAGACTCATAGCCTCGCCTAACATGACTCTTTTTAATGGTAAACTACTTCCTGCTTTTAATGAAAAAAATATTCTGTATACCACAACAAATTATCATTATTGTATATGTTATACAATTGTTTCATGCTTAGCCTTACTCTGTGCTGAGTCAAGAGATGTCACACATTCAAATAACCTAATAAACAAAGTGTAATTAACAACAGACATCATGTGTAGTCACTATATCTGTGTGTCTGTTTCATTAGTTTATCATACCTGACATCATAGCCTTTAGCAGTAGGTAAGTAATAAGGACTCACTGTAAGTGAACTGGAAGATAACAGTTATTTGGCTGTGTTGCTTGTAGAACTCACTGCAGTTCTTGAAATCACTTCTGAGGTCTCAGCTCTCTGATCATCTGAAGGCACTTTCTCAGAACCATCAGACCTCTCAGACATCAAATCCTGAGGAAAATATTCTTGATTTAGTGATTTCATTTGTGCTTACATCAGCTCTGGAACAGACTCTCCCTGTAAACAATGGGACACAATAGCATCCTTAAGATCAATCCTCAACCACTGGATAGGTTTCCCTAAATCTGCCCTTGGTCTGACCTGCTTTGTCATTCTTTAGAATATCGTACTGCATATACATGGAAACTGGCAAGGAATACTTGTCCTTTTGACTCAATGACATTTTAACACCTATGAAATCTATGAAGTTTATAAATTTGTGATTACTTCTGTACTGCTGTGTGCCTTCTTCTTGTGCAATGCAGGACATCAGACTCTGACTATGAAATGACCTAATATACAGAGTTGTAGCAAGGTTTGTTGGCATCATGGACAGCATCCTCATTTGGCATCCTCACTCCTGGATTGAAGTTGAGGACACAAACAACTCATTAGACTTGAAGGTCAATCAAAAAAGGTCTTTAGCTAAGCAAACGACTGTTATGTAGCTATAATGCAATGTATCAAACTCATCTTCTAAACTCTATGGTAGTGGCTTGATAGCTTCTTTCCATATTAAAACATGGCAAAAAAGACACATCTGTTAAATAAAATAAGATATCAATACACAGGAGGTTCAGGTTAAAAAGTTTACTAGTGTACACCAGGAGGCAAAAAACGTACAAGTACAGAATTTTGTCTGACATGAAACAGGAAGCACACAATTTTATATAGGTTTAACATTTAAGCTATGCCCACCTTACTGACGTGATATGTCACAGGGCATCTACATCACTTTTAGCTTAGTCTGTTATTCATAAAGCTGTTGATGCTGTATATTTAAAAAAAAACTTTTCCTCTAGATACAATACGGCCTTGCTATCCAGCTGGTCAGACATAATGTCTTTCTGTAAAGTTACTTCTTCAAGGTTTCATATCAGTTCGAATACAATAGCAGATTCAGTTTTTTAATACACATCTTTGTTCTCTGTTACACTTTCTCACACAGCTGCATGCTATCTCAGTAATACATATACAAGGCCAAATCATTCCAACAGGAAAGAGCAGAAGATTTCATTATTTCACACATTTAATTTTCTGACCCAGCAGATAATCACTTGTGAAAAGCATAAACATTAAAACTTGCTAAGCTAGCATTCTGCCAGGGTCAAAGATCAGCTTTGCTTCAAGCCACACTGCAGTTTCAAAACTACTTACATTTACACATGAATTAATCCCTACTGTTATATGATTAATAGAATAAAATGCATTTTATACTACTTTGCTTTTAAACTAGCATTTCTCATATATTCAAATACACATTTTCTAACATTTTCCCCCCTATTAATACTTTTTATTCTATTTTGAAGTATGCATAGTGTCATTTCATCTCCTAACCTTTTCCTCAGGATTTTCAGCTAGGTGAGTCATTCAATCTATACTTCAGAAAAAATGTCATCTGAGATCAATCTTTCAATCTCAATATCTTGGTACAAAGTTTCAGTAACAGATACATCAATAAAATCTTTGATTAATCTTTTCATGCAGGGAATTCCACAGCAAACACATGCTCCTATTAGGAGTATACCCACACAAATGGCAATCAGAATATTCATTAGGATGGAACACCCCCCCCCCAAATAGATTCTGGAAAAAGTCCGTCAGTGGGTTTGGGTCTGGTTCAGTCATGGCTGATACTTGCTGAATTACCTCTAGGTGGTTATTGATCTCATGACGATTGTCAGGAATATAAGCACAGCATTCTTCTTTGATAAGCGCACGCACCACCTCTGCCGCTAGGGTGAAGTCAAGAGCCATCCGATTTTGTAGCACAACAGTTCTCATTGCATTCAGTTCATCAGTCACCAGTTCTAGGGTGGAAAAAGTTGCATTACTCATTACTTTGAGAAGTTTCGAAAACTTCCTCAGCTCCCAGATCAATTTGACTGCTCCATAGGCTGGGAATATTCCTGCCCAGGATATAACACTGTCACTCAAGTCCATATGAGTCAATTCGCTTTTGTCTTTTACTGAATTGTGGTCTTTCCAGCCAGCTTCGATCTTTCCAACTGGATTCACAGGTTTTTCAACTGGACCTTCGGGCTTTCGGGCTGCTTCTCTCATGTTTCGTACCTTACCCAAAGGTAATTCTACAGTATGTCTTATTGCCGGAACCAAATAACCCAAAAAACAACTACCAGACCAATTCTCAGGTAACCATTTATATGCCTTTTTCCCACAAATAAAATAACAGTTTTCTACTTTAGTACTAATACGCATCAGCCCTGCATGAAACATTTTCTGATCTATAACTGACAATTGTTTAAACAAAACTGGATTTTTGCGAATGTCATTCATAGCTGTTTTTAATGAGTTCAAATACGAGTCATAATTAGTATTGCAAAAAGTATTGCCATTACCATTCTTAATATAACATCGGTAAGATATGGTTATATTGCAATTGCTCCAGCCCACCTGGAGGGTGTCATTTTTATAGAAACATACAACTCCTTTTTGTGTGACAGGTAAAAATAAAGCTATTTTGTCCTGTGATCTCACAGTTCCTGTATCGAAAAGTAAATTCTCCCAAGTTTCATTTATCCCCAAAGGGACAGCGGACATTATCAGTCCTCCATATGCTGTTGGTATAGCTGTACAAACCCAGCAATTTGAAATGTTCATAGTCTCTGCATATACACGTTTCATGGCTAGGTATGTGTTAAAATTTGGATGCCAGTCTATAGACGTTTCATCACTCCTTCCCACTTTCACTTGTGTGATTGTGTGTAGGATAAACCACAACAAGAGGAAAATTGTCACAATTACAGTCAATAAATGTACACTCAACAAAAGGATTATGCAACATCTCTGGGGTTGATCTAAATTTCTATTCGCTTTGTTTTTGGCCATCTCGGTCTGGTTGTGTATCAGTCACAAAGTTTTTATCAAGTCGAAAGTTCTTTACCGGTTTACAATGCGTCAAATGAACCCAGGACGTCCTCTCGGCCACTCTAACTGCAGTAGGCATTGCCAACAGAACCTGGTACGGTCCCTCCCACTTTGGACTCGCCCAATTCTTCCTTTTTGTCACTTTCAGCCAAACCCATGACCCTGGGGCCAAGACTGCTTCCACCGGTCTGGTCTGTTCCTTATCTGAAAAAGAGTTAAACTGCAAAACAGATTTATTTGTTAACAGTTTCCTCACATAACTAGCTAATGAACTGTCAGCCTGTTGCTCTGCAGGCATGAGAGCGTTCCACTGAGGCACATAATATGCTCTCCCAAAAACCATTTCAAAGGGAGTCAAACCCTTTACATTTGGAACAGTTCTCATACTCAGCAGTGCTAAAGGCAGACAGTATATCCAATTCCTTTGGGTCTCCTCTACTAGCTTCCTAAGTTTACTTTTTAGGGTACCATTGTACCTTTCCACCAGTCCTGCTGACTGTGGGTGGTAGGCACAGTGGTTCTTTAAGGAGATACCAAAAAATCTCCCAAGCTGGTGGATTGTCTGTGTTAACCAATTCAGTTTTTGTTTTTGTATCCCTTGTTCTGATAGTTCTAAATCAGTCTGTTTTTCCCATCTTGTTACTTTTTCTCCTAAGTCTGCCCATTTGACACTTTTGTTCTTTGTCAAGCTGACATGTGGTAACCGATTTGATCTATACAATGCAAGGAATTATTGTGGTAACGAACAGCTAACTACACTGTTCCCCTCAGTATCCCAGTACAAAGTACGCAAAACCAATCTAGTTGCATGATTTCTAAACAATTCTTGCTCATACTCTCTATCAGGTCCTGGTGTAGTACAGTAGTATAGAGTACAGTGTAACAAATGCTGTCGATCAGTGTCGAGGGAGCGGGCTTTACTGATGGCTACATTCATCAGTTCCTCGGTTACTGCCCCTGGACCAGTCGTGACTAGGTCCTGGCTGTACCAGTAAAACGTTTCACCCTCCAATCGCACTACAAAGGTATCCATTTGTCTCTGTGCCTCCATACCTTGTACAGTTGGAACTACTGCTATGCCAAATATCTGCATAAGGTCCCTGCCCAATAGGTTTACTGGACACTTTGCAGAAACAACAATTTTACTTCTCTGGGTCATACCTGAAACAGGGTCAGTTATTGCTATATCATGGGAAAGTGGTTCCCTGTATAGCTGTCCATTCTTGCTTTTACTAGTATATAATCAGGTGATTCTGAATGTTCTGGTAACTTGGAGGGGTGTATCAAAGTCCGTGACACTCCTGAGTCACACAGGAATTTGACTTCCCTTCCCTCCACCAGAAGTGTAACTTCAGGTTTCGTATCTGCTAAGTAGAGCTCTAAACTCAATAATGCTAAGTCCAAAATTTCACTTTCTTCATCCTCCATATCTACTTGCACTTCCTCTACTCCTTCTATCACATTTACATTTGTTTTTTGTTTATTAACTTTTCCTGATGATTTCTGACTTTCACATGATGTATCTTTACTATCATATAGTCAGTCTTCATCTCCCTTATCTTCTGTGATTACCTTTTTGTTTTGCCTACAATCCCTTGCTAGATGTCCCTTTTTCCCGCACTTGAAGCATTCACCTCTCTTTTTTCTTTCTTCAAAATCTTCTGATCGTTTGTCAGACTGTTTGTTTCCCTGGACATTCTTCTTGCCCTTTTTACCTGACTGTAATACAAATACTTCAGCTCCGTCTTCAGCAGTGAAGACTTGCGCCTTCTTTTTCTTTCTACTATTAAAATGTCTTTCAGCATGTCTGGCGTATTCAAGTAAGGCTTGTAGCCTCCCTGTTCGATGGTCTATCATATGCTTCGTAATGAAGCTACTAATAGGTGCAATGCAACCTTTCAAAAATGCATTTTTTAATTGTTGTTCATATGGGGAATCATTCGTTTGGTTCTCAGGAACCGTCATACCGCTATGATTATTAAAACATTCTAATAATCTAGCATAGTATCCATCTATCGTCTCATTTTCCTGTTGTATGCATTGATTAATGCAAGTCCAGTCTGCTCTAGGTTTCCATTTCTCAGAGATTCGGTCTGTCAGACCTTTCACTCTGTTGTCTAACTCTGCGTCACTATGTGGGAGTGGTCTAAGCTCTGCATTACGAGGATTCCAGGTGCCACAAATCATGTGCCAATCTGGACCTATAATTTGTCTTACTACTTTTTCTACTTCTTCCCCATTCAAGAGGTAACTCAACCTCATGCCTTGTAAATCTTCTAAAAATTTCGTAAAATTAACTTTCGGATGGGGGATTCCCTCAGTAGCCTTCCGGATATCTTCCGGTGTCCATGGTCTATATACTAAGAGTGTTGGATCCTGCCCTTCCTGTCCTGCCTGAGGATTTGGAACTTCTATAAGTGGGCATATTTCTTCCTCACTCTCATCCTGTAGATTTCTCTCTATTTGATATAATTCTGTGTCCCTATGTGTTTTACGTGTTTGGGACCTAGTTTCAATAGGATCTTTAACAAATGGTTGTGGTCTTGCTGAAACTTCAGGATAACGCGGAGGCGGACCAGCCTGTCCACTCGCTTCATATCCTGAAAAGGGTAAGGGAGGGGGCAAGGGAGGAGGAGGAGGAGCTGTTGCTATTACCAAGTTATTATCCTCTTTGTCTAAAAATAATGTTTTTGAATTTTTAAGCTTCTGTTCTCTACGATTTGCTTCCTCAATCCACCTGTGTGCCTGAGGAATGCCTAATTGGCTTTGCTTTTTTGCCTGACCTCCCGCATCAGATTTAAGCTGTTTAAGGAGTTTCACTAGTGAAGTTTTATCTAGTTTACCATCAAATTCATATTTACTAACCCATTTTGTATAATACCTAACGTTATCAGAACGTTGTAATTGCATGTATTTTGCGTCTTCGGTTAGGGGTGGATCTCGCGATGTTTTAATGCACTGATTACCCATGTCAAAGAAAATGTTACGTAACCCTTTTTATCACGTGATATCAAGTTTTCAGTTCCTGTTCACAGTTTATCTAGAATAACTGCCTACCTTATTCTGTTACCCTGATCTGTGACCAAATATACAGTACTTCCTTTTGTCCCTGATCTGCAAAACAAATCTTGACAACAATATACTGTAACCTAGTCCCTGATCTAAAACAGAAAAAAGGCAAATTCTTCCTACCTGAGCCTCCGGTATTGAGAAAGTCCAAGTTCCGCTTTTCGGCAACAGATCAGAAAGTGGCCAGCCTCTTTACACGACAATTCAGTCCGAGGTCTTTTCACTCAAGAAGAACCATTTCGGTAACTTCTCCTGCGCAGTATTCGACCACCGATATGCTCTGATCTGCGGCTTACCAAGGGAATTCCGGCTCGAAGGACCAAACTGTTAAATAAAATAAGATATCAATACACAGGAGGTTCAGGTTAAAAAGTTTACTAGTGTACACCAGGAGGCAAAAAACGTACAAGTACAGAATTTTGTCTGACATGAAACAGGAAGCACACAATTTTATATAGGTTTAACATTTAAGCTATGCCCACCTTACTGACGTGATATGTCACAGGGCATCTACATCACTTTTAGCTTACAGTCTGTTATTCATAAAGCTGTTGATGCTGTATATTTAAAAAAAACTTTTCCTCTAGATACAATACGGCCTTGCTATCCAGATAGTCAGACATAATGTCTTTCTGTAAAGTTACTTCTTCAAGGTTTCATATCAGTTCGAATACAATAGCAGATTCAGTCTTTTAATACACGTCTTTGTTCTCTGTTACACTTTCTCACACAGCTGCGTGCTACCCCAGTAATACATATACAAGGCCAAATCATTCCAACAGGAAAGAGCAGAAGATTTCATTATTTCACACATTTAATTTCCTGACCCAGCAGATAATCACTTGTGAAAAGCATAAACATTAAAACTTGCTAAGCTAGCATTCTGCCAGGGTCAAAGATCAGCTTTGCTTCAAGCCACACTGCAGTTTCAAAACTACTTACATTTACACATGAATTAATCCCTACTGTTATATGATTAATAGAATAAAATGCATTTTATACTACTTTGCTTTTAAACTAGCATTTCTCATATATTCAAATACACATTTTTCTAACATTTTCCCCCCTATTAATACTTTTTATTCTATTTTGAAGTATGCATAGTGTCATTTCATCTCCTAACCTTTTCCTCAGGATTTTCAGCTAGGTGAGTCATTCAATCTATACTTCAGAAAAAATGTCATCTGAGATCAATCTTTCAATCTCAATATCTTGGTACAAAGTTTCAGTAACAGATACATCAATAAAATCTTTGATTAATCTTTTCATGCAGGGAATTCCACAGCAAACACATGCTCCTATTAGGAGTATACCCACACAAATGGCAATCAGAATATTCATTAGGATGGAACACCCCCCCCAAATAGATTCTGGAAAAAGTCCGTCAGTGGGTTTGGGTCTGGTTCAGTCATGGCTGATACTTGCTGAATTACCTCTAGGTGGTTATTGATCTCATGACGATTGTCAGGAATATAAGCACAGCATTCTTCTTTGATAAGCGTGCACGTACCACCTCTCGCCGCTAGGGTGAAGTCAAGAGCCATCCGATTTTGTAGCACAACAGTTCTCATTGCATTCAGTTCATCAGTCACCAGTTCTAGGGTGGAAAAAGTTGCATTACTCATTACTTTGAGAAGTTTCGACAACTTCCTCAGCTCCCAGATCAATTTGACTGCTCCATAGGCTGGGAATATTCCTGCCCAGGATATAACACTGTCACTCAAGTCCATATGAGTCAATTCGCTTTTGTCTTTTACTGAATTGTGGTCTTTCCAGCCAGCTTCGATCTTTCCAACTGGATTCACAGGTTTTTCAACTGGACCTTCGGGCTTTCGGGCTGCTTCTCTCACGTTTCGTACCTTACCCAAAGGAAATTCTACAGTATGTCTTATTGCCGGAACCAAATAACCCAAAAAACAACTACCAGACCAATTCTCAGGTAACCATTTATATGCCTTTTTCCCACAAATAAAATAACAGTTTTCTACTTTAGTACTAATACGCATCAGCCCTGAATGAAACATTTTCTGATCTATAACTGACAATTGTTTAAACAAAACTGGATTTTTGCGAATGTCATTCATAGCTGTTTTTAATGAGTTCAAATACGAGTCATAATTAGTATTGCAAAAAGTATTGCCATTACCATTCTTAATATAACATCGGTAAGATATGGTTATATTGCAATTGCTCCAGCCCACCTGGAGGGTGTCATTTTTATAGAAACATACAACTCCTTTTTGTGTGACAGGTAAAAATAAAGCTATTTTGTCCTGTGATCTCACAGTTCCTGTATCGAAAAGTAAATTCTCCCAAGTTTCATTTATCCCCAAAGGGACAGCGGACATTATCAGTCCTCCATATGCTGTTGGTATAGCTGTACAAACCCAGCAATTTGAAATGTTCATAGTCTCTGCATATACACGTTTCATGGCTAGGTATGTGTTAAAATTTGGATGCCAGTCTATAGACGTTTCATCACTCCTTCCCACTTTCACTTGTGTGGTTGTGTGTAGGATAAACCACAACAAGAGGAAAATTGTCACAATTACAGTCAATAAATGTACACTCAACAAAATGATTATGCAACATCTCTGGGGTTGATCTAAATTTCTATTCGCTTTGTTTTTGGCCATCTCGGTCTGGTTGTGTATCAGTCACAAAGTTTTTATCAAGTCGAAAGTTCTTTACCGGTTTACAATGCGTCAAATGAACCCAGGACGTCCTCTCGGCCACTCTAACTGCAGTAGGCATTGCCAACAGAACCTGGTACGGTCCCTCCCACTTTGGACTCGCTCAATTCTTCCTTTTTGTCACTTTCAGCCAAACCCATGACCCTGGGGCCAAGACTGCTTCCACCGGTCTGGTCTGTTCCTTATCTGAAAAAGAGTTAAACTGCAAAACAGATTTATTTGTTAACAGTTTCCTCACATAACTAGCTAATGAACTGTCAGCCTGTTGCTCTGTAGGCATGAGAGCGTTCCACTGAGGCACATAATATGCTCTCCCAAAAACCATTTCAAAGGGAGTCAAACCCTTTACATTTGGAACAGTTCTCATACTCAGCAGTGCTAAAGGCAGACAGTATATCCAATTCCTTTGGGTCTCCTCTACTAGCTTCCTAAGTTTACTTTTGAGGGTACCATTGTACCTTTCCACCAGTCCTGCTGACTGTGGGTGGTAGGCACAGTGGTTCTTTAAGGAGATACCAAAAAATCTCCCAAGCTGGTGGATTGTCTGTGTTAACCAATTCAGTTTTTGTTTTTGTATCCCTTGTTCTGATAGTTCTAAATCAGTCTGTTTTTCCCATCTTGTTACTTTTTCTCCTAAGTCTGCCCATTTGACACTTTTGTTCTTTGTCAAGCTGACATGTGGTAACCGATTTGATCTATACAATGCAAGGAATTATTGAGGTAACGAACAGCTAACTACACTGTTCCCCTCAGTATCCCAGTACAAAGTACGCAAAACCAATCTAGTTGCATGATTTCTAAACAATTCTTGATCATACTCTCTATCAGGTCCTGGTGTAGTACAGTAGTATAGAGTACAGTGTAACAAATGCTGTCGATCAGTGTGGAGGGAGGGGGCTTTACTGATGGCTACATTCATCAGTTCCTCGGTTACTGCCCCTGGACCAGTCGTGACTAGGTCCTGGCTGTACCAGTAAAACGTTTCACCCTCCGATCGCACTACAAAGGTATCCATTTGTCTCTGTGCCTCCATACCTTGTACAGTTGGAACTACTGCTATGCCAAATATCTGCATAAGGTCCCTGCCCAATAGGTTTACTGGACACTTTGCAGAAACAATTTTACTTCTCTGGGTCATACCTGAAACAGGGTCAGTTATTGCTATATCATGGGAAAGTGGTTCCCTGTATAGCTGTCCATTTGCGGCTTTTACTAGTATATAATCAGGTGATTCTGAATGTTCTGGTAACTTGGAGGGGTGTATCAAAGTCCGTGACACTCCTGAGTCACACAGGAATTTGACTTCCCTTCCCTCCACCAGAAGTGTAACTTCCGGTTTCGTATCTGCTAAGTAGAGCTCTAAACTCAATAATGCTAAGTCCAAAATTTCACTTTCTTCATCCTCCATATCTACTTGCACCTCTACTCCTTCTATCACATTTACATTTGTTTTTTGTTTATTAACTTTTCCTGATGATTTCTGACTTTCACATGATGTATCTTTACTATCATATAGTCAGTCTTCATCTCCCTTATCTTCTGTGATTACCTTTTTGTTTTGCCTACAATCCCTTGCTAGATGTCCCTTTTTCCCACACTTGAAGCATTCACCTCTCTTTTTTCTTTCTTCAAAATCTTCTGATCGTTTGTCAGACTGTTTGTTTCCCTGGGCATTCTTCTTGCCCTTTTTACCTGACTGTAATACAAATACTTCATCTCCGTCTTCAGCAGTGAAGACTTGCGCCTTCTTTTTCTTTTTACTATTAAAATGTCTTTCAGCATGTCTGGCGTATTCAAGTAAGGCTTGTAGCCTCCCTGTTCGATGGTCTATCATATGCTCCGTAATGAAGCTACTAATAGGTGCAATGCAACCTTTCAAAAATGCATTTTTTAATTGTTGTTCATACGGGGAATCATTCGTTTGGTTCTCAGGAACCGTCATACCGCTATGATTATTAAAACATTCTAATAATCTAGCATAGTATCCATCTATCGTCTCATTTTCCTGTTGTATGCATTGATTAATGCAAGTCCAGTCTGCTCTAGGTTTCCATTTTTCAGAGATTCGGTCTGTCAGACCTTTCACTCTGTTGTCTAACTCTGCGTCACTATGTGGGAGTGGTCTAAGCTCTGCATTACGAGGATTCCAGGTGCCACAAATCATGTGCCAATCTGGACCTATAATTTGTCTTACTACTTTTTCTACTTCTTCCCCATTCAAGTGGTAACTCAACCTCATGCCTTGTAAATCTTCTAAAATTTCGTAAAATTAACTTTCGGATGGGGGATTCCCTCAGTAGCCTTCCGGATAGCTTCCGGTGTCCATGGTCTATATACTAAGAGTGTTGGATCCTGCCCTTCCTGTCCTGCCTGAGGATTTGGAACTTCTATAAGTGGGCATATTTCTTCCTCACTCTCATCCTGTAGATTTCTCTCTATTTGATATAATTCTGTGTCCCTATGTGTTTTACGTGTTCGGGACCTAGTTTCAATAGGATCTTTAACAAATGGTTGTGGTCTTGCTGAAACTTCAGGATAACGCGGAGGCGGACCAGCCTGTCCACTCGCTTCATATCCTGAAAAGGGTAAGGGAGGGGGCAAGGGAGGAGGAGGAGCTGTTGCTATTACCAAGTTATTATCCTCTTTGTCTAAAAATAATGTTTTTGAATTTTTAAGCTTCTGTTCTCTACGATTTGCTTCCTCAATCCACCTGTGTGCCTGAGGAATGCCTAATTGGCTTTGCTTTTTTGCCTGACCTCCGCATCAGATTTAAGCTGTTTAAGGAGTTTCACTAGTGAAGTTTTATCTAGTTTACCATCAAATTCATATTTACTAACCCATTTTGTATAATACCTAACGTTATCAGAACGTTGTAATTGCATGTATTTTGCGTCTTCGGTTAGGGGTGGATCTCGCGATGTTTTAATGCACTGATTACCCATGTCAAAGAAAATGTTACGTAACCCTTTTATCACGTGATATCAAGTTTTCAGTTCCTGTTCACAGTTTATCTAGAATAACTGCCTACCTTATTCTGTTACCCTGATCTATGACCAAATATACAGTACTTCCTTTTGTCCCTGATCTGCAAAACAAATCTTGACAACAATATACTGTAACCTAGTCCCTGATCTAAAACAGAAAAAAGGCAAATTCTTCCTACCTGAGCCTCCGGTATTGAGAAAGTCCAAGTTCCGCTTTTCGGCAACAGATCAGAAAGTGGCCAGCCTCTTTACACGACAATTCAGTCCGAGGTCTTTTCACTCAAGAAGAACCATTTCGGTAACTTCTCCTGCGCAGTATTCGACCACCGATACGCTCTGATCTGCGGCTTACCAAGGGAATTCCGGCTCGAAGGACCAAACTTTTAAATAAAATAAGATATCAATACACAGGAGGTTCAGGTTAAAAAGTTTACTAGTGTACACCAGGAGGCAAAAAACGTACAAGTACAGAATTTTGTCTGACATGAAACAGGAAGCACACAATTTTATATAGGTTTAACATTTAAGCTATGCCCACCTTACTGACGTGATATGTCACAGGGCATCTACATCACTTTTAGCTTACAGTCTGTTATTCATAAAGCTGTTGATGCTGTATATTTAAAAAAAACTTTTCCTCTAGATACAATACGGCCTTGCTATCCAGATAGTCAGACATAATGTCTTTCTGTAAAGTTACTTCTTCAAGGTTTCATATCAGTTCGAATACAATAGCAGATTCAGTCTTTTAATACACGTCTTTGTTCTCTGTTACACTTTCTCACACAGCTGCGTGCTATCTCAGTAATACATATACAAGGCCAAATCATTCCAACAGGAAAGAGCAGAAGATTTCATTATTTCACACATTTAATTTCCTGACCCAGCAGATAATCACTTGTGAAAAGCATAAACATTAAAACTTGCTAAGCTAGCATTCTGCCAGGGTCAAAGATCAGCTTTGCTTCAAGCCACACTGCAGTTTCAAAACTACTTACATTTACACATGAATTAATCCCTACTGTTATATGATTAATAGAATAAAATGCATTATGTACTACTTTGCTTTTAAACTAGCATTTCTCATATATTCAAATACACATTTTTCTAACACCGTCCAAGCAAGCACCTTCACTGTAGAGTACCTTAAACCTCTTGTAGTGCAGGCTCATGGGAGATTTGCAAATTACATCTTAAGGGCTTATCAGGGTTTCAGTTAGATGGCTTCCAAATGCCAATGACTTTTTTTTTACCGATTTATGGGTGCATTCAGGCCAGTAAAGCCAAACTCTATGTTTTGGTCTTTTTTGACATAGTCAGCACATCATAAGTAGATTGTTTTGTTATTCTTAAAAAACACACCAAAAAAAAACAGCCCTGATGTCTGCAAAATAGCCCACTTACCATCCAAAGAGAAACATGGCATGCCTCCTTAATTTTGATGGATATCAAGCTTGATTTTAAGCTCTGAGTTTCTAAAGTATTCCAGGAGAATGACTAATGCTAATTAGCCATATACTCTTCACCCCAGAAATGCATGAATGAATTAACACCAGTTCTGTTAATTAACATGGCCAAAATGCCAAATTTCGCCATTATTTTCTTTGGGAGAGACAATATTGCTGGTACATTTTTAAGTGTAGCAGTGAAATAGTGGTGTGTGTGTTTGTACATATGGGTGCATGTTTGCTGCCTACTTACTGTGTGTCTGTGTGTGTGTGTGTGTGTGTGTGTGTGTGTGTGTGCGTGTGTATGTATATGTGTTGAAATAACTATTTTAATGTTCTCTGAGCTAAGCTGTACAATGCAAAGCAATGTAATGCTGCACAAGGTGTGTGTTGCTTGACTGCAGTTTAAACATACTGCTTACAGATTAAGAGAGGCACAAAAATGTTTAGCTAGTTTTTTCTTTCTGACCACTGGAATGTTTGATCTGAAGTACATTTGAACAATGGTATTTTTACAAGAGCAGGAATCTGGTGGACGTCTAGAATTTGTCTGAAAAGCAAAAAATATAGCAATGTACTTGTTGAATACAGAATATAGTATGTATAACAATATATTACTAGGTATTCCACGGAATGTATGTAAGAATTTTTAACTCACAGGGTATGTGGGTCACATGTTTTACTGGTTTGATAATTTGCATACATGTGTGCTGAAAGTAAGATTATACTGCCTAAATAGAATTTGCTAATCTAAGCAATGCACTAATATTTTTTCTTTTACTGAAGGCATTTGTTGATTAGGTTTTACATCTATTTAATAGAGTTTTGTAAATGCTGAAATATTACCCACAAGGTACTAAAAACATGAGGCCAGCAAACGTGAGCGGAGTGGGGAATACAAATATGCTTAACATTCCTATGTTGTCAGCTCTCTGAAGTATGAAATTCTTTCACTCTCTCCTTTGGAAATGCAAAAACTACATTTACAGTAGATATAAAAAGTTTACACACCCCTGTTAAAATGCCAGGTTTTCTTGATATAAAAAATTGAGACCACAATAAATCATTTCAAAACTTTTCCCACCTTTAATGTGACCTATAACCTGTGCAATTCAATTGAAAAACAAACAAATTTGTTAGGGGAAAAAGTATAAAAAATAAAAAAAACATACAATACACTAGTTGCATAAGTGTGCACACCCTTACACTAATAATTTGTTGTATGTGCACATCCTTAAACTAATACTTTGTATCATTACAGATTTCGGTGAATTACATCATACCTGCAAAGATCTCAACAACTTGCCTTATTTCCTGCACTCCTGCACTGATTGGTTCAGGAGTGGTGGCATGAGCTAGCTGAACCTCGCCCTTCCTCACAGATGGTCATGTTCATCCTTCTTGCTGTGCCTTCAAATGCAAGAACCACCAATCAGACTTGTGTCAGCTGGGATGTAGTCAGGGCTTTACACCCTATATATCATGGGTGCAGCTTATCCTCCATTAATTTGACCCACTAATCAATATACTATACAATATAATACTACAATTTCTGTCATTAGAACAAGTCGTCTGAAAGAACTTGAAATAGTACATCTCTTGATTATAAAAAAGAAAAAGATTAACTTGAAAATATCGACAAAAAAGTGTCAAGTAAAAAGATCAACAGAAACTAAACACATTGAAAACCAATATTTTTGCCGGTGGCAAGCCACCCTACACCCCCCCTGCACCCCCTGCTAATTAAGTATACCAGTTCAGAGATTGCACTGCAGTGGAGAAAGGACATAAACCCTTCACTGTTTCTGTCAATAATATGTGCTTTTTGTCAAAAATGTTCATCCCATCTTCATTCTCATTTGGCTAATTTGAAGGGGCCCATGTTATGTTTGTATATATATATATATATATATATATATATATATATATACATGAGTTTACTATTAAAATGTCGAATGGAAAAATATTTTCTGTTCAACATACCAAAAAAAAAAAAAACATGAAAGTCAAAATGTACAACACGGCACAATGTCGAATCAGCTAAACGAATTCAGCAGATTCGACATTATTGCTGAACAGATTACGTGATGTTCATATAGGAGCTCAGGGAAAGGAAACTCGTATACCTAAGATCATGTTTTTGTAGGGGGCAAGCCCCCCTGCACTCCCCTGTGGTAGACTGCACCCCCACACCCCCTGCTAACTATATATTCCAACTGCGAGATCACACTACTGTGAGGAAAGGGATGGATTTCCCAGACCACACTGTACCACAATCTCTGTAAGTATTTCAAGTTTATATTAGTGAATGTACTGTGCATTCATTGATAAAAACTTTCAAACACAGAGATGTTTGGCAAAATGGAAATTCAAACTATACATATATATATATATATATATATATATATATATATATATATATACATATATATATATATATATATATATATATATATATATATATGTGTGTGTGTGTGTGTGTGTGTGTATATACATATATATGGTTTACTATCAAAAGGTGGAAAGGAGAATCTTCGCAGATGGAATCTCGAAACATGAAGCTCTGAGGTGCTCCAATCATCTTAACTATACTATATTTTAAGAAGATTCTAATATTCCTTATCTTTGACTTGGAATACAATTTTGCTGATTACCCATGTGTTAAATCATTACATTCTGTAAAATTCATCAAAAACATTTTCACTTCCAAGCCCAGTTTCAATCTTCTGTTATAACTACTAAAGCAGTTAATAGCATAAATGCACACAAAGAACATATTTACAATTTTAACTGCTAATTTGAAGAGAATATATTCTCTTTTTCTGGCAAAATAATTTGCACCCCTTCCATCCATGCAAAAGGTTTAATTTTATGCTGTTGTAGCAAAATGTTCAGAAGTTCAGTGGTCAGTACATACGTAGGCCTAGAACCTATAAGAATACCTTAAGTTCTGGGGTTTGTCCTTGCCACATATCACTGTGCAACCAAGAAAATACTAGGAAAATGTACTTAGTGTTCCCAAAATCAGTTTCTAGTGATTGTCAGGGAACATCTTCTGTAGTATTTTTTTTTCAGTAATTTTAATGTATCATGCCTGTTATGCATTAATAACAATATCAGACAACCATCTTAACCACCACTCATTCCCTTTTTCTCTGGGAAGAGGAAGAAGAGGAAGTATAAAACATGTTGGCTGCTTACGTTTATAGCTCTAGCTCAAGAGTAAGGACCAACACAGTTCCAGATTGTGATTTCATTGGTTCTTATTAAAGTTAAGTTTGTTCAGTTTGATAGTTTATGCTCTTTCCATCATGACTTGCTGCTGTTTAAAAAGTGGAAACTAGTCTCTAAGTGTTGGTTGTTCGTCTCTGTTAACTCAATTGATCAGGCCTGACTTGGATGACGTCATTTCCTGATTTCTTTGGCATGCATCACTCACATTGCTTGGTGTGGGTCCACATATGATCTGCAGTCAGATGGGAACTTCATTTTTATTGGTTGCTGGATATATTACTCAGCACTTAATACATTTTTGCTTCCAAGCACGAATGACTTGAGTGAACGGGGTTTGTATTTTCCAAGTGTGTGAGGAATATTCCTGATCAATAAACATCTGACTGTCTCCAACTTTTAATAAGATATTTGGCTTCTGCACTTTTGCCAGGACATCTCAAGATGAATTATAATTACTTACTGGGCTTTAGAGGTACTGGAATGGGGTCCCCAAAGCATCATGTGCACACTCTCTGTCATAATTTTTCTCTAAGAGTATTGCAGTCTAAATAGAGAGCTCTTTTTGTATATGTAGCAATTCTCTGGTATATCTCACTCTGGCATGCCATTCGGCCTTGTGTTTTCTTTTTGGCAAGCACAATGTCCCATTTCTGTTAGTTTAAGCTCTGTTAAATCCAGGAATGGTTCTGTGGCATCTACAGTTGCATGAAGTTTAACATTCTCTTCCAACAGGGACTGAAACATATCCAAATTTTGATTCATGTGCAGTTCTGTCTCCATTAGTCTGGAGTAGTTTTTATCCAAGTATTCTTAGATTGTTTTGCCTTGTTACTTCTTTTATCTCTGTTATTTCTTCTAGAATAAACTATAAAGAAGTAGAACTGCATCTTGTTCATGGTTAGCGGCCATTTTAACCTCAATGAGAGCTGTTGCTGTTTCACTTCTCTGCTTTTAATCTGATTTTTCCTCGTTTTGTGGCTTATTTCTGTGTCTTTTTCATATAGCTTAATATTAGTGTGCAGCTTATATCAGTGAAGCTCAGGAAAGTAGTTTTATTTGAATCAGGGGGGCCAGTGCATGAAAACAAGACAATTAACTGAATGCCACCATGCTGGAAGTCTGGTACTCTCTTTCTTGAACCAGAAGTAATGAAATCAATTTACTGCATTATTTCTGGTCATTATATACCTAAAGATTCATTTGCTCTTCGTTGGTTGCTATAGAGACTCTGCTCTTTTTCTTCTGCTCCAAGTACATTCAAAATTATTTTACCAGTTAATACAAGAAAGTATATACAAAAATTTGAGCAGTTAGTACAAAAAAAAATAATATTGCTAGTTAATGCAATTATAGGAGAGGAAGCTCCATGTACAATACAATCTTTGTTGGCAGTTAATACAGTTATAGGAGAGAGCTGCAAGATACACTCACATTTATTGACAGTTAATACAATGGAGATTAACTGCGAGAAAGGAAATAGGAGAAATTTAGAAGGGATGTAAGGAGGAACATTCCCAGGTGGAGGATAGATAAGAGTGTAGAAGGGACTTAAAGGCGGAATGATTTTGGGTGGTCCAAGTGAGGGGCGGAAGTGAGTTCTATTTTTGTGCAAGAGAGAAGGCTAATAGGGATTGTCTTGGAGTGTGAAGAGGTCTGTGCAGTTGAAGTAGGTTCTGACTGGTGGATCTAAGAGAATGGCCAGGATGGTGCATTGTGAGAGTAGAGGATAATAAAGGGCAATGGGAAGGTTTAAAAATGACTTTATGGGCAGCTGAGAGTTGAATGAAAGATAGATGATTAGGGAGTTCTAACCAATTCAGTGAATGAGAGGAAATGCAGTGGTGAGAGGAATATTTGGAATTTGTAGCAAACCTGGAAATTTTATTGTAACACGATGCCAGCTTAGCCTTGATGTTACTTTGAAGGTTGGTGAGAATTGGAGCTCCATTAAGGAGGGAGGGGAGGAGGCAAGAGGTGGAGAGGGTTAGTTGGGCTGAGGTGGTTAGGTAGCGGTTATACCGGTAAAGCATACCTAGCTTTTGGTGGGTTTTCTTGATGTAGGCTTGAATGTGTATATCGAATTTTAGCTGTTCATCAATAAAGACTCTGAGAAGCTTGGTTTGACAGACTAGTTCAATGGAGATCATGTTTTGGCTTTTTATAATGAAGGACTTTTTGTCAATTGTGTGGTTCTTGGTAGGGGAGAAAATGATAACTGTCGTTTTAGTTGCATTAAGGGCTAAATGGTTATTTAGCATCCAGGTCTCAGTGCAACTAAATGCAGTTTGAGTTAGTTCCATAGGTTTGGAGAGAGAATCAGCTGAGCAGATGATAGTAGAGTCATCTGAGTATTGAACAAGTTTAGCATTTGGAATGTAATGATGGAAGTCGTTAATGAAGATATTAAATAATAAAGGGCCTAAGACAGACCTTTGGGGCACTCCCTTGAGGGTATGAAGAAAAGAGGAGGTGGAGTTGTTCCATTTAACGAACTGTTGCCTGTTTATAAGGTAACTGGAAAAACAATTTATAGTTAGAGGAGAGAGGTTAAGGTATGAGAGCTTTGCTAGTAATAGGATAAGGGAGATGGTACCGAAGGCTTTAGATAAGTCTAAGAACAGACAGGATACAACATTGCCAGAGTCTGAGGCATGGTTGACAATGTCGAGGAAAGATAAGAGGGCTGAGGAGATACTATGGTGGGGTCTGAACCCATGTTATGTAGGTGACAGGACATTATTAGTATATTAGTATTTTTGAGATGGGGAGAGTATGGCTATGGGATGTCATTGTTATTGCCTCCCTTATGTGAGGAGATGATGAATGCCTTTTTCCAAGGGAGGGGCACATAAGATTCCTGGAGGGAGTGGTTGATAAGAATACAGATGGAGTAGGCTATGCCATCAGCAGCTAATTTTAGAAAGTTTGATGGCAGGTTATCTGGGACATTAGAACAAGGTTTTAATTTACTGAGAAGTTTTTTAACAGCATTGACAGGGACAGGTTTGAGGGAGAAAAAAGGAGGATGGTTGGGTTGTTGGTGGTGGAAGAGGGGTTTGTGTAGAGAGGGGTTGAGGTGGAAGGGAGGAGGGTGGAATTTGTGGTAGAGGAAGAAAGGTTGGTGGAGAGTGGGGCAGAAGAGGTTGATGAGCTAGCAGGGAAAGAGTTGGTAAGTTTGGTTATAGAGTCAGTAAAAAAGGAGTTAAAGGTGGTGGCAATTGTATGGTCAGGAGTAAAAGGGTCAGGACAGGGGTTATTTTTTCTGCCAGGTTTCAAGAAGGCTGTAACACTACTCCAGAAATTCTTAGGGTTAGATTTATAGTTGTTCTGGAGTTTTGAGTAGTAGGATCTGTGAATGGAGCATATACACTGTTTTACTGTGTTGCGCAGTTGTTTATATTGGTTAAGAGATTGTGGGGTTTTGAGTTTTTGGTGGAGCTTCAAGAGTTTGTCACCTGAGTGCATAACAGTGATAGTAACTTTAGAGAGCCATGGGGATATTTTGGATTTCACTTTTTTGGTTCTGGGAGGGGCACAGGTATTTAGTAAGTTAGTGAATACAGTATTTAACTGGTTGACAGCATCATCTAGGGGAAGAATTTTCAAAGGGCTCCAATTTATTAGTTTTAAGGTATCAGAGAAGAATTGATTACAGTTACTAAGGGTACGTGTTGTATTGTAATTGTGCACTAAGTGTAGTGGGGATGGGGAGCAGGTTGCAAAGGCAGGAAGATGGTCATTAATGAAGTCGGGCAAAATACCACTTTCAGAGATATTGTCTGGGTGGGAGACTATTATCCAGTCCAGAACAGTGCCAGAGGAGGTATTTTTGTTGGGTCAGGTAGGAGTGTTGATTAACTGAGAGAAGCCATATAGGTTTAAGGTATGGGAAGTAGAGCTAGAGTGAATAGAAGACCAGTTGATGTTAACATCGCCTAGGATTTCTGGATTGGGTATAAGACAGAGACAGACCATCCACATTTAGGTACTGTGACACTGATGATGCTGGATACTGAATTTGTAAGGCAAAATGATTAAAATCCATTTGTGTAACTTTATGGCAAAGTATTTCAATAGGTAGGGCCATTAGAAGGGCAAGATCAGTAACTAATAAAAAGTGGTTATAGCATGACATTCTCTCTCTTTCTCTCTCTCTCTCGCTAGCTGAATAACATCTCTCAACATCGCCCAGCTTTCTGTTTATGTAACAGATTGGATGCCCCTCCCCCACCTATAACTCCCATACACCTCAGAGGCATCTGTGGCACTAAGGGCTGTTTGACAAAATATGTAGCTATTAACATTGGTTCTGAGCACAACATGTACTTTAGTTGTGCAAATGCTTGTTCTTCTTCTCCTGTTCATGCAACATTCAAGAGAATCGTAATCAGGTCAGTCAGAGGCAGACAAAGGTAGAAAAATTAGGAATCTATTTATTGTTAATAGATATAGGAAGGCCTAAAAAGTCCAGTTTGTTAGTGGTTGGTATGAGCTAGTTACTTACTGCATTTTGTTTTAGCCTGTGGTTTCACTATCCCATATCCTATTACATAATCTGAATAATTTGATTAATAATTAGACCAGCAGAGTGGTCGATTGATCGAAACCATCCTCTGCTATGGAAAGGGTAGAAAGTTTTGGATGGCACAGTGGTGCATTGGTAGCATTGTCACCTCACAGCAAGATGTTCTCCAGTTAGATTCTTGGCTGGAGTGACTTCTGTGCAGAATCTGCATGTTCTCCCTGCATTCGTGTGGGTTTCCTCCGGGAGCTCCGGTTTCCTCCCATGTTACAAAGACATACATCTGGAGTGTTTCTCCCCAGGCCTCCACTGAAAATTGGCTTTGTTTCAAGTTGGACTTTCCTGGTTAACAAATGTTAAGAAAATAAATAAAATAATAGGCATCTGCCATAACTAACTTGCTCTTTGCTGGGTTGGCAGTTAACTGAGCTTGACATACAAGGAATCTAAGAGAGTTTGTATATTTGGGAAATTGCTTTCCTTATCTTCAGAAATTATTACTCTGTCCTCCAGGTAGGCTGCTACACATCTGGGATGGGATTGAAAAGAATTTGACAACCAGTCTCTGCACTGATGCAGGTATTTTGTTGAGGCAACGATGTTAGGGCTCTGTAATAGAACAGTCCATTTATTGTGGAAAATTACATTTTTTGCTTGGCTTCTGGGGCCAGCGGAATTTGCCAGTATCATTTGATTAGGTTCAGCATAGGCAGAAACCCTTGCCCAATTTTTCCATCGGTTCAATCCACTCAGGATATGGAGTATAATTTAAATTTTAATATGCTATTTAATGTTTAGAAGTCAGTTCAAAACCATATAGACTTGAGCACCAATATAGTATAACTATTCTTCTCACAATGAGACTATTATATAACCCCATGTTTAATCACTTTCTACAACTCTAGAGCCTGATTAGAGTTATCAAAAGCTATAAATGTTTACCAGTGTTGAGAGAACATCGCAGTTACAGTTCAAAGAAAAAGTTCACCAAAATAAAAAGCAGCTATATATGAGTCTGGCTTCAAGAGATTCAGTAAAAATTTCTTAAAGACAACCCTTCTCACTTTCATGAGAATCCTGTTGGCCTGAGCAAATCCCCACTTATGCAAAAGCATTCTTATATGTTTATCACACAGTATCGCAAAAGTTGAAGGGTCTATATTCTAGGTCAGTTAAGTGTCACTTTCAGCTGTAGCATTTCATTAAGGAAGACTGCATTCTTTTCTAGAATGGGGAAATCAATTCAAACAGAGCACTTTTAGGTAGCCTGATAAAAAAAATTGCAGTTTGTAATAAAAACAATTTTTTCTGCCCACCACAGCCATTAAAGTAGTATTTTGTAGTATTTAGAGTAAGAACTGCCTCAATTTTTTTAAATGATGGATATCTACAAGGATAGATGCTAAGCACTTTGTTGCAATAAAACCTGAAAAATAATAGAAACAACACACACACCCACGCACACACACACACACACACACACACACACACACACACACACACACACACATACATACACACACACACGCACACACACACACACACACACACACACACACACACACACACACACACACATATATACACACACACATACATACATACACACACACACACACACACACACACATACACACACACACACACACACACACACACACACACACACACACACACACACACACACACACACACACACACACACACACACACACACACACACACACAAAAACACACACACATACATATTTTGACTGGTAAATTCTAGTTATACAAACTCACAATGAATGACTGCTGTTTCAATATGCAAAATTCCATGAAAATCTCATTGCTTTCCAATACTCAGTCCAATTTTGCGACGGGGTTTGCTGTTTGCTATCTTTTTTTAGAAAAACGGAAACACGCCACTCCTTTTTATAAGAATTCAAAGCTGGTACTCCAGTAATGACTTTCTTTAGTATTTCAAACTCCTACCTTGTTCCTTTGGCTATTTAATATAGGCCTATATGATCTCACTGGTGTATTAAATATATAGTGCACTGCGCTTTCTCAGTCTAGCTTTGTCTGCTAGAAATAATTTACATTAGACAGAGAAGACATGTTCAACTGCTAGCAATGAATAAGGTTTGTTTTATTTTACTCAAGTCTTATACAACCATACCAATTCTAAGTTTGCTCTAACGGTTTCACAATCAATCCCAAGCTTTCTGTTCTTTTGAGTTCTTGCTGTCTCCTTTCTCTTAGACATGTTGGCAGTCTACTGTATGCATGGACTACAGGTAACACATCTGGAAATTATTTTTTATATAGTACATCCTGGCAAGCTACCTAGCCTGACCTAGTGAACAAATCTTTTATTTATCTTTAAAGCGCAAACATACTATGTTTCTATATCATGAAGATGAAAATGTTTAATTTAAGTTAATCTAAACTTATTAACTACAAGCTTCCTATAAATACTGAAATGCCACCATACCAGAAGCCCAGTGTCTTTGAGGTATAAAAAATAAAGTGAATGTTAAAGAAATATTTATACAGGGGATTCATCTTTGCCCGACCATGTGGCAGCTGTGCTTCCATACCCTATGCTTATTAAATGTATTAAAAACAAGTTTGCAGTGCCTTGAAGAGAAATGGA
Organism: Protopterus annectens; assembly: GCF_019279795.1. NCBI lineage: Eukaryota > Metazoa > Chordata > Ceratodontiformes > Protopteridae > Protopterus > Protopterus annectens. The sequence continues at coordinate 1,109,680,134 of NC_056744.1, read as the reverse complement.
ATGCTGAATATTCTAGCAAAACCTATTATAAGCCTAGTAGTCTTCGTTTAAAGTTATTACAACTTTGGAATTACTTTATTTAGTTTATTGCATATAAAGACATACTCCCTATAGCTGGATGCACAGGACGCAAAGCTCCATTTGTAAAACTGAGAAATTTATAATTTTGTATGCATGGAACTCTCTTTCACATTTACATGCTATAATTTTTATGACATGGAGTGCAGCTGAAGAGTTTCAGTTCATTAAGAATCCATATATATATATATATATATATATATATACATATACATACACATATGTGTGTATATGTGTGTGTGTATGTAATTTTTTAATATCTTTATTACTCATCGTTTTCTAAAATTTTGTTTCAGCATTCTCTAAGTATAGCTGAATCCTATCTTTTGAAGAAGTAAAATGATTTAATAGAATAATAGAATGTCTCACATTCAATTTGTTTGCTTTATTTCGCAGTATGTTAGAACTTCTTTGTTGAGTAGTTAGCAAGTGTATTTAACTATACAGCAGTTGATGTGACCACAATATTCGCGACCTAGCTAGTTGCCTGTTTCACTATTCCTAGAAGACTGTTGCTATCCTGTCCTTACCAGTACCTGTTTGATGTTCTTATTGTCTGTTGTGTTTTAAGAATGTCATTTCGGACTTGTAAATGTATCTATTCTGCAGAATTTGCTACTTTAAATGAGGTATCTTGCATCTGAAGAATTTACCATGGCCTTCCACACAGGTCAGTCAGAGCTTAAAAAGGCAAAGGTTAACACTGAGCATTGCTTTCTCTAGTGGGTCTGCAGAGAATTAATACTGACATGTAGAGCTAAAAAGGGCATAGTTTAGAGATGATCATTAGTATTTTCAATAGATCTGCAGAGAATCAATACTGCCTTGCTGAAAACAAGATACAGATCCTTTGTTGTTGTTCTGTACTATGGGAATATAAACTTATCCACTGATAATCATCCCACTGCAACTTGTTTTTCCCAAAATCCCACACAGTTGTGCTAATTGGCAAATTGATTATTTTTTCTTTCCTTGAAATACAGACATGTCCTCTTTGCTCCACCGAAGACAGTAAGCAAAGCTAATCAGTCTTAAAACTTCACTGTATGTCAGACTGAATTTCATTTAAAGACACACAGAAAACTTTTTCATTTCTTTAAAACATGCTTTGTAAAGTCATGCTGCATTCAACAAAACAGTCTGAGGCTAAATTTGCTGAAAGTGGGTCTGCACTATCCTAGTCTGCCTTCATTACTGAGGTCTCTAAAATATCCACTGTATTAACCTGAGTTCATACAGTGCTTTGTCCCCATGTTTATGAGTCCTCCAATATTAACAATGTGTTAGAAAAAGTCTCCCAGCTTTTTGGAAAGTGAGTCAGCAGATGACACAAAGAAACCTTTCAGGTTCCAAAACAATGACAAAAAATAAAATTGTAGGAAGATACCATTCATAAGGGATGCCAGCAACAATCTGGTCACCAGTACAGAGTTCATCAAGGGTGGAGAGAAAGAATACTGCAAGAAGCTTGTGAATGAAGAAAATCCGTAGAGAAGCTGTATTACTGAAAGCACAGCCTACAATGACCAAGCCTAGAAGATGTATGCTGTAAACTAAGGAAGATGAAGTCAGGAAAGCAGCATGATGAGATTGAGTCATTTTAGATATGATCAAGATTTTGGGAGTACCAAGGGGAAATGGCTCCTGAGGGTACTCATGGTAGTATGAAAATGCATATCCTAGGGGAAAAATAAGCTTTCAAGTGCAAGTGTGCAAAAACAAACAATATAGTCACTACTGAGGGCAATACAGACTCCTGTCATACATCCTGAATATACTGTAGAGCTTAATCGATGAATATATAGAGCAATGGAAAATACGATCATAGATGAACAGTTTGGATTCATGTCAAAATGCTGAAAAACTGACCCCCATGTTTGTTGTAAGACAGATAGGGACAAAAAGTTCCCATACCATATTATGTTGTATTTTCTGCATTATAAGGCATATAAAACTCTTAGTGTCTGACATTATTTATTGTAATGGTCTGTGAGTTATTAGGGATATGGCAGCTATAAGAGCTAAAATGGTGAGCAGTTTCTAAAATCAGGGATAGTTGAGTGGGATAGCAGTGCATCCATTTGTGAGGGGGCAACATACTCATAAATAGCTGTACTGGATACTTTCAGAAGAAGCTGCAAAGAACACAACATGACACTAGTGATACAATGGCTGAACAGTAGGAAGAATGAAACTCCAGCTTCTGGCATTATTGACTAACTATAATAATCTGTGATTTACGAGGGTGGGGAAAAATAAGAGGATACATCACAGATGTTCCTGCTACATTGGGAAGATAAGATGCAAGTCATAATGCGTGTGTGTGTGTGTGTGTGTGTGTGTGTGTGTGTGTGTGTGTGTGTGTGTGTGTGTGTGTGTGTGTGTGTGTGTGTGTGTGTGTGTGTGTGTGTGTGTGTGTGTGTGTGTGTGTGTGTGTGTGTGTGTGTGTGTGTGTGTGTGAGTGTGTGTGCGTGCAAGTGTATGTACGAGTGCGTGTGTGTGTGTGTGTGTGTGTGTGTGTGTGTGTGTGTGTGTGTGTGTGTGTGGGTGTGTGTGGTATGAGAATGACAGAGGTGGGAGACTGTGCCAATGGGAGGTACTGGCCACCAGAGGTTGTTACCACAGAAAGGTACTGAATAGCACCAGTGGTAATACCACACAATTCAGAGAAATGCAAATTAGCTGATAATGAGATCATTCATCATTATTGACTATTAGGTCTCTGAGTACCATTTTCTGTGACTGCAGTAACAGCCACTTCTGGCTGCAGCTCTTTGAGTCCACAGTGGGATATTCTTTCTGAATTGTAGGGATAGTGGAAAATACTTACTGCACCTAGCCAATTGAGAAATGGTATAACCAGAAAGCAGATATGATTTTACCTAAACTATTTGAAAATAACTAAAAGGATAACTGTGCCTTAAAACTTAGAAAATGTTAGTATAGTCCTCAGTCAGCTACTGAAATACATATAATAAAAAGAAAAGGAAAAAACTTAGAAATTACTGTAAACTAGACTGTAAAGCAACCCATTGAGCATTTCATTTATAAAAAGATAGACAAACAAACTACCTAAAGTCCAGTTTAATAGAAACTTAAACAATTAACAGGCCCATTGAAGTCAATGTGAGGCTCTGCTCTGACATTAAAAAAGAAAAAAAACAGATGCACAGAATAGGTAGGGTCTGAATTTATGAAGCATGAAATATCTTGCATTGTAGAATTAGTTAGTCTAGGAATTTGTTTTTAAAATTTAATTCCTGAAGAATGCTAGCAGTGGCATCTAAAGGCTATGATATAATACTCATTATGCAATGATAGATGTCACCTATTTAATTTATTGTAGAACTTCACTTGTTGACATGAGTCAAAAGTAGATGATCTTATATATGAATATAGTCCAGGATCAGGAAAGGAATGTGCATGCAGTCATAAAATTAAAACACATTTGTTACTGCACAGTGAGCATTGTGGATTTTTATTGTAAAAGAACATATAACTTCATCACTATCATCTATTTAACAATATTTTTCTGTTATTTTAAGAGTGACTAACATATATCCAGTAAAAGTGACAAGTGCTAGACCTAATTATTGTTCCAATGATTAGAGAAGTATTACATGGGGACGTCTCAAGTGTTTTGCCCAGAGTCTGTTGGTCACTTGGAATCCAGAGTTGGCATATGGCACAGCATATCTTAGACATCAATTAGTTGAATCTGTAAATTGGTTTATTTCATTTATTTGTCCTTTTTGTTGACTGGGTTAGTCCCACTAGGCTTTTCAGGTAAGACCTGAGGTGGTATTTATACCACTAGGGGAAATTTGACCAGAGAATTGAGGAACTTCCCCTACTCTCTTCATAGCATAAAGGGATGCTATTCACTGTAACACTTCCAGCTTCTGTTATGAATGCGTAGGTAGCTCAAATTAACTAGAAAGAAGATGGAGGCAATGAGTAAGTGTGAAGAGGTTAGCAAGCAGCAGATGGAAGAGAATGATTTGGAGAAGGTAGCAGCATCAGAAAGCTACCAGACAAAAAAGAAAATGGAGTTGAAGCATAATATGAGTTAATGAGAAAACAGGAGAAGGGTTAAGGGAAGGAGGATAGTGATAAAAAGGTTGCCAAACCTTCAAAGGATTCTGAATACATGTTTCAGAAAGATCTGTTTTCTTTGTTGAGAGCAGAATGTATAACTACAACTCTCCAATTGGGAGGGTTGTGTGATGTAGATCTAAAAGAAATGATGAGCCAGAGTGAACCAGAAAGTGAAGTGGCAGCTTCTTGGGGTAAAATTATGGACAAATTACGGGAAAAGAGATGAGAGAAATTGTAACAAAGAAAAAAAAATCATATACATAAATGGTGAAAGAAGGTAAGAAGTGAGGAGGAGGAGAAGGAGAAAGCGAGATAGTGAAAAAGAAATTTGTTGTGTGACTTAGCAGGAAAGAAGAGAAAGAACTTGAGAGGTATAAGGTGTGGGGTACAGTGACTGCAGCTTTGGGAACATCACCTAAAGAGGTAAGAGCCTTTATTCATCTTAATAAAGAGACTTACGGTGACATTTTGCTTGAGACAGTACATGGATTTTTTTTTTTTAAATTTGAAAAAAAAAGACTGTAATCCTTTGAACTCTTATATAGTTCAGACATTTAATATAGAAACAAATAAAAAATTATTGCTGTGCAATTTTGAACTGAGATGGACAAATAAGCATTAAAGGACAGTTTAATGACTATATATAAAGAAGTTATGGACACTACAAAAATATATGATGATAGTGGTTTATGGATTTGGGGGTTAGGATTGTAGGATTATTTTGAAAATGGAAAATGACAAAAATTGTACATATTCCAAGTGTAATAAATGTTGAAGGTAACAGAGGTTTTGTCAGATATATGAGTCAGCCAAAAACATGTTTCTTTTGTGAAAAGAATGATCATTTAATAAGTAATTGTGATAAGATAAAATTTTAGTTTGAGGAAAAACTGGGCTTGAAGCAAAAAAAATGTGATTTAATGTGTACAAAATATGGGAAAATAGGACAAGGATGGGTACATTGTGATGAGCAGATACAAGAGGAAGAACAAGAACAAATAAAAGAATGTGTGCAAGGTAAAGATAAAAGTGCAAACATGAATGTGAAAAACAGGATGCCACACCAGGGGAAAAATAAAGAAAAAAATAATACACGAGAAAATGACAATAATGAAGGAGGGGAATTGGTACTGGGAACAAGTGGCAAAGAGGCTATGAACTAGAAAATAGTGAGAGGAAAAAAATAATTCAGTAGGGAAAGGGTGAAAGATAGAAAAAGGAAATGTAAAAGTGTGATCGTGAAAGAAAATAAAAAAAATATATAAGGGGTAAGATGGAAGGATACAATAATGAGAAAGAAGCTAAAAGACTTCTCAATAAATATTAATAGCATAAAGAATATCAAAAGAAGGTTAGGTGTTTTAGAATGGTGTATGCTACTTGATATGCATGTAATTATTCTAGAAGACACATGAATATTATCAGAAGAAGAAAGGCTGCAGACGGAAGAGCTATGGGGTACAATATTGTTTGGAATATGGAAAAAGGTGCATGTTCAGGGATTGCTGTGCTATGCAGTGAAGCAGTTAAAATCTTAGATTATACTATAGTGGAATTAGGAAGAATAACAGTGTTAGATATAAGGCATAAGAAAGATGTGTATAGAATTATTGCAATTTATGCAAATGTTACTAAAAAGAAAAAAAGGAAATGTTTAAAAAATCTTAAATTATGTAGGAGTCAACATGGGAATAATATCAGTGGGAGATTTTAATTATGATTTAAGGAAAAGAAAAAATAAGGGAATGAAGTTAGGAAGATGTATGAAATATTAAAAAATTGAAAGTTTTATATATATATATATATATATATATATATATATATATATATATATATGTAGTAACAAACATTGAGAAATGAGATTAAAACAAAAATTGATTATTTTGTAATATCTAATAGTTTAAAAATTATAAAAGAAGGAATAAAGGAAACAGTTTTTTTTTTCAGATCATCTCTCTATATCGGTAGAAGTGAAGGAAAAGGAACAATATGTATGTTTAGGCAAAGGTAATAAAAGATTTAATGAGAAAGATTTAGATGAGGGAGATAGACAGAAAATTGATCACTTATGGAAAGATCATGTAGAAATGAGAATTTTCTATGAGGACTGGACTGACTGGTAGAAAAGCTTTAAATAAAAATATAAAAAATGCTTTTTAAAATGTCAAGTGGTGAGAAGAAGGAAAGACAAGAGAAATAGAAGTTAATAAATCAGGTGGTATTTAGAGCGGTGTTAAAATAATACACACTTCTATAAAAAGGAGAAAGAGATATAAAATTAATCAGGAGAAAATTAAAAATGTTGCACAAACAAAGGTATTTTCTACAAGGAAAAAAAAAGATGTGGCTCCATATTTGAGTAATATAGAGAGATAAAATGAGAGGATAATAAGGGAGATGAAAAATAATGAAGCAAAAATGGTGAATACACAAGAAAAAATATCTAAGGTAATAAAGTATTATATAAAAAACAAATTTAAAAAGAGGAAGATGGAACAGAGGCAGATATGTAAAGTAAATTAACTAAGGGAGATAATGAGATTATGGTGAAAAATATAAATGTAGGAGAGCTTAATGAAATTCTTAAAGAACTGGATATGGAAAAGCCACAGGAGTGGGTGGAATTAAGTGTTGTATAATATGGATGCCGCGGTGGTGCAGCGGTAGCATTGTCACCTCACAGCAAGAGGTTCTCCCATTCAATTCTTGGCTGGAGCGCCTTCTGTGTGCAGTCTGTATGTCCTCCCTGCAGTCGAGTGGCGTTCACAAGACATGCCTGAATGGGCGTGCCTTCGTTGAAGGTTGGGCGTCGGGCTGGTACCTTGGCACCGTAAAACGTGACTGCCAATCATTAGCAGACCAGAGTTCCACTGTGGCGACCCCTAACCGGGAAAAGCTGAAAGAAAAAACAACAGCGTGTATTATAATATGGAAGAATGGCAAAAAAAATTACTTTGTGAAAGTGTTGAATGAGTGGTTAAAAAAAGGGATAGCTAAAAAAGTTATATACAGGGGTTATTAAATGTATCTGAAAAAACAGAAAAAGAGACTATTAAAATTGGAGACCAATAGTATTGAACAATATGGATTATAAATGATTTATGAGAATAATAGGGAAAAGATTAGGAAAAGGTGTGAATAAGTTGCTGGAGGGTAACATTTTGGAAAAAATAGGGAAAGCAAGTCAATATTTATTATGGATACTAAGAGAAATGATAGATAATATTACAAATAAAAAGGTAGAAACTAAAATTATGGTAGGGGATGTGAGTAAAGCATTCAACAGGATACAATATGATGAGCTATCGAATGTATTATGAGATTACAATATAAGTAATAAAATGAACATTTTCAGATCAGTGTATAAGAATAATAATGTAATGTAAGAGTAATATTAAATGGAAAGCTTAGTGAAAAATAAACATGGAATGTGGGATAAGACAGGGTAATACAGCAAGTAGCAATTTCTTTGAATTAGTTATGAATGTGATTTTTAACAAAATGAAGAGAGAATTGAAAATGGCAAGGTCTAAGATGATAAAAGAAGCATATATTCCAGTAATTCTTATTTATGCAGATGATATAGTTTTACTTACTAAGAATAAGAATAAGAAATGGATGAAATAATGAATTAAGAAATTAAATAAATATTTAAATATGCTTGGATTATGTATTAATAAAGACAAAAGTAAAGGAATTGGTCTTTTGGGTGAATTAGATTTTATTCACTTCATTGATGAAGAGAAAGATATCCCGGACATATTATTTGGTATCAATACAAAGAGATAAAAACGATGAGAGAGAATAATACAAAAATTGAGAGAAATATGTATAGTTTGAAGAGCATCCATATTGTCATATAACCAAAATAATTCCACCAGTGCTTGACCAGGTATACACCAAACAAAATCCAAAAAAAAACAAGTCAGTCCAAAAGGAAATCACAAAGCAGCATTTTAATAGTCCAAATAAAAATAAAACAGAGAACGGTTAAGCGCTTTCGTCTGTCAAGTCAGACATCTTCAGAATCACTCATATTAAACTCAAACTTCTGCTTAAAAACAGTCAAAGAAACATGCCCCTCCAAAACAACCAGTGCATTTAAAGAAACATGCTTACAATAAATACATGTAAAGAATTGAAATAATTTAAAATAGTACAAAATAGTTAAAAGTAGTTAAAAACACTTACATTTCCAAAGCTCTTCTCTTTAATTCACTAGAAATAGAAATGTTATCATTTAACCCTGGTGGGTATGCAGCATCAAATTTAAGCTGCCATTTCATTTCCTTCCTAAGTAATTTATTTTCCCAATCTCCACCAGTGTCATGCAAAACCTGCTGTTCCAAAATTAAAAACACAAACTTACTAAAATTTAAACAATATAATGAATGTCGAGCAAGTGCACTTTTGTTGTCCCTTCTTCTAATATTGTAAATATGTTGATATATCCTTTGTTTAAGGGAATTATTGCTTTTACCAATATAAAATGCATAGCATGAGCAACAGGTAGCTAAATAAATAATTATTTTTATGTTCCAGTTTATAAATGTGCCCACATTCCATGTTTTGATCTTATTAAGCACCTCACCATCTTTATTAACATTAATATACATACAATATGTACAATGTTCACATTTTCTTGTAGTGGGGACCCCATATGTGCACCCAGTATGTTCCAATAAAGCCTTAAAATTACTTCTATTTTTATAAGTCAAGGTCGGTCTGGAAATAAATAAGTGACAAAAGTCTCTACCAGCTTATAATAAATTCCAGTTGTTAGAAATATTTTTTTCAAAACATCTAGCTTCTACCGTATAATGCATAACCATGTTATTAACCTTAAATTGTTCAATTTCCCTAGTAGTGTCCAAACTTGGTGAATTACTTTGATGGCCAAGCCCAAACTTGATAATGGGAGCATATTTGTTTTGTCTACCCATCCAAATTTCATTGCCTATGGAGTCCAAAAGGTCAGGTGGATACTCCCTCTGCTTAAACATGTTCTTCCCAAAATTAAATTATCTCAGACAGTCCCCGTTGTCTGATGTCAGTCTAGAAACCCAGATTAATTGGCTTCTCACAGTGCCTTTTTTCCCATGCATAGGATAGCAACTAGTAAAATAAAAATAAGCATTACAAAATGTTGGCTTCCTATATATTCTAGTTTTTAATGTGCCATCACTTCGTTTAGAAAAAATAATATCCAAATAGTTAATACTAGCTTTGTCTGCCACATAAGAAAATCTCAGAAAATCAGTGCTCTCCTGCATAAAACTGATAAATTTGTCCAAATCATCTTGTGTCCCTGTCCACATAAAAAACAAATCATCCAGGTACCTATAATAAGTCAAACAACACTTGAAAAATACTGAACTAAACAATAAATGCAATTCCCACCATAACATAACATAACAGCATTGGCAAAGAGGGGGGCACATGAAGCACCCATGGCCACCCCCTTGCATTGTCTGTAATATTCTCCTTCGAAGTATAAAAAGTTATTATTCAACACCAAATCCATAAAACAAACCAACATTTCTTGGTCAACTGTACTGAGTCCACTATGGAATAATAAAATGTTCTTAAACCATTCAAGTCCCAGTTCCTGTGGTATAGCAGTATATAAACTGTGTGCATCACATGTAACTAATAGCGCCTCTTGGGGAATAATAACCATTTGTAATTTGTTTAACAGATCCCATGAATCCTTAAGTATGTGTGTGCTGGACTTGAGCAAAAGTTTCAGTTTAGTGTCAGTATACTTTGCCAGAGTTTCGGAAATGGACCCTCTGGATGCCACAATTGGGCAGAGGGGTGGGTCTTCATGTGCCCCCCTCTTCGCCAATGATGTTATGTTATGGTGGGAATTGCATTTATTGTTTAGTTCAGTATTTTTCAAGTATTGTTTGACTTATTATAGGTACCTGGATGATTTGTTTTTTATTTGGACAGGGACACAAGATAATTTGGACAAATTTATCAGTTTTATGCAGGAGAGCACTGATTTTCTGAGATTTTATTATGTGGCAGACAAAGCTAGTATTAACTATTTGGATATTAATTTTTCTAAACAAAGTGATGGCACTTTAAAAACTAGAATGTATAGGAAGCCAACATTTTGTAATGCTTATTTTTATTTTACTAGTTGCCATCCTATGCATGGGAAAAAAGAAATTGTGAGAAGCCAATTAATCCGACATCAGACAACGGGGACTGTCTCAGAGAATTTAATTTTGTGAAGGACATGTTTAAGGAGAGGGGGTATCCACCTGACCTTTTGGACTCCATAGGCAATGACTTATAAAAATAGAAGTAATTTTAAGGCTTTACTGGAGCATACTGGGTGCACATATGGGGTCCCCACTACAAGAAAATGCGAACATTGTACATATTGTACGTATATTAATGTTAATAAAGATAGTGAGGTGCTTAATAAGGTCAAAACATGGAATGTGGGTGCATTTATAAACTGCAACACAAAAATAATTATTTATTTAGCTACCTGTTGCTCATGCAATGCATTTTATATTGGTAAAACCAATAATTCCCTTAAACAAAGGATATATCAAAATATTTACAGTATTAGAAGAAGGGACAACAAAAGTGCACTTGCTCGACATTCATTATATTGTTTAAATTTTAATAAGTTTGTGTTTTTAATTTTGGAACAGCAGGTTTTACATAACACTGGTGGAGATTGAGAAAATGAATTACTTAGGAAGGAAATTAAATGGCAGATTAAATTTGATGCCGCATACCCACCAGGGTTAAATTATAACATTTCTATTTCTAGTGAATTAAAGAGAAGGGCTTTGGAAATGTAAGTGTTTTTAACTACTTTTAACTATTTTGTACTATTTTAAATTATTTCAATTCTTTACATGTATTTATTGTAAGCAGGTTTCTTTAAATGCACTGGTTGTTTTGGAGGGGCGTGTTTCTTTGAATGTTTCTAAGCAGAACTTTGAGTTTAATATCGGTGGTTCTGAAGATGTCTGACTTGACAGACGAAAGTGCTTAACCATTCTCTGTTTTATTTTTATTTGGATTTTTAAAATGCTGCTTTGTGATTTCCTTTTGGACTGACTTGGCTTTCTTTGGATATTGTCATATAAGAAAAAGCATATCTACTAAATGTTCTTTTAGGTAAGATAGCCTGCTTAGCAAGTGTATATATGATTTCATCTAAGTATGAAAGAGTTATTGTTGATTATATTTTCTTTTATATGGGGATCAAGACTAAATCCTGTAAGGAGAGGAATTTTATATGTTAGGAAAGAAGGGTAATTATGGTGAATCAGTTCTATGTTCATGTAGCTTCTTTTAATCTTTATAAAGCAGTGATAGGATTAGAACAAGAAAGTAGGAATTTAGTAGATGGTATAATGAACTTTAAATATAAAGATAGTTGGGAAAAATAATGTGTGTGAAAAGATGGAAAATAAAGTAAATGATCATATAAAAGAATATCAGGACAAAATAATACTATGGAAACTGAAATTAAAAAATGTAGAAAAAAACAAAACAAAAAAAATGGTACTTAATGCGATGACCCTCCACTGGACAAGTAATCAAGGAGTCACGATCCTCACCACTGACAACAGTGAGGGATGTTCACTGAGAGGATGACAGGTACATACACAATATTCCCAGGTGCAGCTCTCTTCAGCAAGTGCAATTTCCCTTAAGAGCACACAGAAACCACAGTCAGTCTAGGGCTGGTTTCTCCCTCTTTCTCCAGATCCCCAATAAGACACCCCACTGGCACAGCTATAGAGTTGAGATCTCAGCTGAGTGTCCATGCTAAGGCCTACAGCACCCTTTCTGTCCAACCAGTGCTTTGTGAACCTGCCCAAGTAGCTGATAGATACACACACACACACACACACACACACACACACACACACACACACACACACTCTTTAAGATTTGATTAACCCACACACAGGTTTACTAACTATGCCCCCTTCTGCCCAGACTATAAGGTAGTTGTGACTGCCACTAGACACTCTTGTCTGCTTCCTTAAGGCTCTTCCAAGGGTACCCAGTATACTGAGTGAAATTAATATTAATACAAAAATGGTAGAGCAAGGCTACTAGGAGTGACATACACAATGTCACCAAATAAATATGCAAGTATTCTCAGACCTTAAATATCTCTACAAAGATCAGCCACAATGAAAGGTTTGAATATATGTAATAATGCATAATAAAAGAACAAGACAATACTAAGAATATGTTCACAGTGACATTAGAGTTCAAAACCACAGGAAAAAGTTAAAATAACATTGCAGTACAGGCTCACACAAATACATAAAAACAATATCTAAACTAAGTTTCATTATATTCCTGACTAACTCTAAGATAATTGCTGTATCCTAATAACTTACTTAGAGCAAGGCAGATGATGTGGTGAATGGTTCTTCTTGTTGTTGTCAGGCACAAGGCTAAACACAGAATGCTCTGTCTCACTAAGAGATTTCTCAAAATAATATCTAAAATATTACTGCTGGGATAGCTTGCATAATTATATCATTTGTGATCATCTGACTTCTAGTTCCCATGCAAAACCCCCATTGCTGGAATTTGGCAGGAATTAGCACCTAATTTTAAAAATACACACATAAAGGGTTTTACTGAGATCTTTGGCAGGTGCTGGAAGTCATAAAACAATTGCATGCCTCCACACTACCAGAGAGTAATTAGTTAACCCCCAAAGACAATACAGAAAGCTTCCTACTACAGACTTTGTGTCTCTGGCTGCCTTAAAACCTGTGAGATAGCACTTTTATGGCCTAGCCTATAAAGTGATTTAATTGCAGATATTTGTATAATGTTTGGTGGACTGAGGTTAACCCTCAAGTTTCTTCTGTTAAAACATATACATTTAAACAGTTACAGTAGTGCAGGTAAATTTCTGCTCTCTCCAGTAAGGCACACTGTGCATACATTTCAAACGCAAGCACTTTACAAATACATTTTCAATGCAAACGTCTGTACAAATCAGTTTGATATACATGACATACAGTTCTAATACATTCATAACACCAGCATCTTGTATGACATGCAGTTGTAATACATTTGTAACACAAGCATCTTGCATAAATAAGTTTGATATTCACAAATGACATATAATTATTAACAAAATTCCAGCTACCTGTGCTGACAGTACCTCCTTTCATCACATTTACATATAATGAGTGAACAGTATTATATTTAACATTGGAAGTATTTAGAAAACGAAAAAAAGAAATGCAATTAAAGCAAGACTTCTATGTTATAAAAATATTTATGAATGTAAGGATTTATGTGGAGATTAACAATAAGTAAATTACTCATTAAAAATGTGCTTTAAAAAAAGATTCAGGAGATGCTGTGTAATTATTGTTAGGAAATTGAAAATCCAGAGTATTTTTTTTAGTTGTGTGAGAGTGAGAAAATTGTGGGAGAAATCATGTGAAATCAACATATTGAAAGATTTTAAAAATGTAAACTACATAAACTTGAATATGTTAGAATATGGGTATTATGGTAACAAAAAAGGTAAAAGATGTTGATAAAAAGTTATTTTATGTCCTATGGATGATATGGAATGAAAGACTGACTGAAATAAAATTTAAAGGAAAATGGGCATTATCTGAAAATCTGAAGATATATTTTTGGTTGTGGGAAAAAAAGAAATAAGTGAAATATATGAAACTGCATTATGTTGTAATGTAAGATATAATTAAGTGTAAATAATGTATATAATGTAAACAGCGTATATAAGTTTGACTCTTTCTCCCTGAGCCGCCACTGAAAATGGGCTCAGTCCCAGTTAGACTTTTCCAGTAGACAAATGGTAAATAAATAAATAAATATAAGCTGCTATTATTAATAATAAATAACCCCTAATCTTTTAGGTAGGTGCCAAGGGTACTTTTGCATCTCCTTGAGCTACCGCCAATTTAAGCAGATGGGGCCTCAGTTTAACATCTGATCCAAAGGGTGGCACACTTAGGAGTGCACCCCCCTTATGCTGCTCTCTAGTGTCAGCAGTTGATTTACCTGGTATGGGAATTGAACCAATGGCCTTCTTCCCCAAAGGTGAGGGTGCTACCTGTTGCAAAACTGAGACTGCATGATAAGAGTATGGCAATACAGAATGACAGCATTGTGAACCAACCCTTCAGGCACACCCCTAATTCCAACGGGATTAGTCTGATTTAAAATTTTCAGAGGCAATCTTCCTGCTTACTACTAAGTTAATCAGCAATGCAGGGGATTCCTTATACACAAATCACATCTAGAAATTATGAGATTCTGTCTCTCTCACACTCAGACAGACAAGTTAATAAGTTTCAGCATTCAACTTAAACAATACCTAAACAATACCTGTAAGTAATTATCACAACTGCATGACTACTTCTCCCAAAACATGCTTGAAAGACCCTTTATGCAGATATTTCCACCACTCTCCTATCCTCCCTTCTTGCTATCTGCTTTGCATACTTCTACTTACTTCACCACCCACCTCTTTCTTTCTTTCCTTCTTTTTTTCTTTTTCTTTCTTTTTGCCTTCCTTTTTTCTCTTTCTTTCTTTTTTCTTTCTTTCTTCTTTCTTCACAGCCGCCTATCTACTTTTGTAATTTGGCTAACTAACCTCCATGGGGATTACACTACTGCAATTTACTCATTTTTATTCTTTAACTGTTTTTCATTTGATAAATATTTTAATCCCTAAGAACAGATTGCATTCATATCTATCATTTACCATATCTATATGTGTTACTGCAGTTTTATGTGAAATAATTCTAAAAATCTAAGCTACAGCTTACATTGGGATAGTTGGTGTTAGCTGTGCTATCATGCAAATGCATAGTGTCCTTTAACGATGTGTTAAACAACTGTACCTAAACTACATTTTTTTGTAAATAATAATTATAGGTGAAACATTCCTGTATTTTATGCTATAAATTTATGGAAAGATATTGATTCTGTGGAACTTTTCCCACAGGTTTTCCTCTAAATATGGTCTTTCCCTCCGAGGCAAATTTTTCTAAGTTCAAAACAAAAAATAAAATAAAATAAAATAAATAAATCTGTATCAACCAGACTTGTCACTGATGACTGGCACATAGCCATTTATCAACAACTGCCCCCCTAGCTTATAGTTGGGAACTCTGCTGGTCAGACCATTCTCTCTAAGTCACCAATAGCCCTTACCATATATGGTCATGTGCTCTAAACTATTTCAGCCACTCATGGTACAATACAGTTAACCCAAGTACACTTATAAATGATGTCTTTGTCTTTGTCGGCACTTGGGCATAGCAGCTGTTAGTCATGTCACTGCCAGTGCCTAACACACCACACGTTTTTCTTTATTAACATTACTCACAATACCTGCAGCCTAATACTGATTTGCTAAGGCCTGTGTTATTTTGATCATGGTAAGAATGGAAAATCCTAAATCATCAGGACTTTTTTAAAAATGTTTTCTTCATTAAAAACAATGGGGATTTATTAAGAAAAAGATTTATATGACCACATTACAAAACATAGACTCATTTTCCTCTGCCGTTTACTTCTAAGATAGGTTTGGTGTACTTTTCAAAACATTTTAATAAATTATTTTCTGAATTCTGACACAACCGTCTTAATCTAGCTTGCCACAAATCCTCATCTTGTTATCAGTGGATAAGGGATGACAGCAACAAGAATGATTTTACCTAGAATTTACCAGGTCAGATTAATCACAAGCAAGACCTTCCAAAATGGAAAGAATATTATATTCTTTGATTGAAACACCGCACATGTTTTTCACCAACCAGCTTTTCCATAGCCAGTTACCATATTTAATTAACGTGCTTTAATTATGTCAGGTAAATATCTATGATCAATTATAAGGTTCCTCTCGGAGAAAATAAGTGTGTAGAGGTAAAGGTCATTTTTGAATAAGTAGAGACGGAGGGATAACATGCTACCAGTATGTTTTCTCATCATTAATAGTCAAAGAAAAAAAAGGTTCATTCCTTTAATCTGCTAGTACCTGTCTCCAGGGTTGTAACATCAGGTAGAATGTTTCTCAGCTTGAGAAGAAAAAAAAATACAGAGGTCTTTTACTTTAAAATAGATTTAAAACTGTAGCAAATTCCTTGCTTCATTTTAAACAAGCAGTTTGCTACAAGTTACACCACACATTAAGCATTGAGGCAAGTGCTTTGCTCCACTCCTTACCAATAAAACAGTATTTTGGTACCAGCATTCAGAAATGCTGCCATGGAAATTAATCACCCCTATGAAAAGTATTAGAAAAATGTATTTATACACAACTTTTCAACTATTTAATAGATAATCAGCTTCTGTCTTCAACCCAGCATGGCTTCCATCCTCATCATAGCACAAATACAGCCTTACTGAATTTTATTAATACTGTCAACATCTATAGAAATGTCGGAACTGTAGTCTCCACTATCTTTCCAGACTTATTAAAAGCTTTTGATTCTGTCTCCTACCAGAAACTCTTACATAATCTCTCATCCTTAGGACACACCAGCTGTGCACTGTAATGGTTTTATAGTTACCTCTCAATCAGAGCACAAGCAGTGAAATGGAAAAAATTATTTCTCCCATCTTCTTGCCTGCAACTATTGGTGTCCCACATGGATCTCTAGTAGGCTCCATACTTTTCAATACATTCATCAGTGACCTCCTACACTGTTACAAAAAATGCTACTCTAGTTCAATAAGCTGATGACTGGACTCTAATCTGCTCAGCCAATTTTCTCAATAAACTCCAAGATCCTACACAGTAATTCTTATTAAGACAAGCATGGCTGAGTCATTCACAACTACTATGTGCAGCGGTTAGCATTGTCGCCTCACAACAAGAGGTTTTCCGGTTCAATTCTCGGCTGGAGCACCTTTTGTGTGGAGTCTGCATGTCCTCCCTGTGGTCAAGTAAGTTTTAAAGACACACAGGTAGGTGTGTGTGTGTATGTGTGTGCCTTCTGTGAAGGTTAGGTGCCAGGCTGGCAACTCAATACTGTAAAAACACCACTTCCAATCAATCATCGGACCTGTGTTCCGCTGTGGTGACCCCTAACCAGGAAAAGCCAAAAGATTAAACCCTAAAAAAACTAAATTACTGCTCTTTAGCCCAAACAGCTCAAACAGAACACCAGTATGCACTGCCATCTCTGCCAACAACACCATGATACAACAGGTAAGCCATACACATTTACTGGGTGTCATCATAGATGACCAGTTGAAATTTCACCATCATGTATTACACGTGGTTAAAAAAATCATGAAAAACTAGGTGCATTACACAAAGTAAAAACCTACCTCATTGACATGGGAAAAAGACATATAGCCTGTACCGGCTAACTGCCATCTTTTTTCTATGCTGCCCCTATCTTCACTAACCTTCAGTTCTTACAGCTGCCCAGACTTGAACAATGTTGTAATGAAGTTGCTGTAAACTGTAATAACAGAAGGGAAAAGTACTGCCTAGCCCTCACAGACTTTAACTGATTAGAACTATCACATCACCTGGCTCTTTCTTAGCTGATTACAAGACAGAGACTTTTCTATAAGTCAGAAAATGGTTCAGCCCTTCACAAATTAATACAAAACTATTCCTGGAACAGAATGTTATGGTCTAGAGAAGAATCTGTAGATCAGAGTGCACATGCCGTGTGCTGTTTCTTTAAGAAGCATATCAAAGATGTAACGTGCATGTACAAATGTCAAGCACGTGCCATTCCTAGTGCCATTTTGAGAGTGCAGCCACAGGGTAAGCATGCATGATAGCAAAAGTTAGTATGTATATAAGTTACTTAAGTTAAAGTCAGTAAACTTCTATCGTGGTGTGTTTGTATAAAATAAAGCTGCTTGAACAGAACCCACAAAGACTCTTCTATTGTGTCGAGAGCAGGAGAGCAACATGGTGTCAAAAGTGCGATCACAAAGGATAAGATTTGGAGCCATGAGGTGCAGAGAAGACAGTGAAGGTAAACTAAGATAAATGAGCATGATAAAGAGCCAGAAAAGAATCAAAGCTAATGAGAACACACAAACTACTTGTTTTATAAAAAAGGTAAAATGAAGCATTACAAGTGCACAAGCTGCATTATTAAACAAGCAGGGAGCACAAGAAGGTTTCTTAACTGAGAAGTGTTTAAAATAACAACATTTGACAAAACAATTATCAGATAAGTAAAATGAGAGTGTTTATAGCAAAACAAGCATGTTTAAGGGCAAAATGGGCATGTTTAGAGTAAAATGACCACAAGAAAAATGGGCATGAAGAGAGATTAAACAAGGAAAACAAATATAATAAGGGCAAAAAGGGCACATTAAGAGTAAATAAAGGAAGGTGACTGTATGTTTTTTTTTAGGAAAGTGCTATGTTTTGGGCATAACTACAGCTTTGTTTTGTATCAAGGGCACAACTAAAGTTATTTGAAGTATCTCAAAGCATGTAAAAGTGCTTACAGTGTGTGCATATTACTGTGTATGTATTCTGAAGAGTTTATTTGTGAGCAAAGTTCATCTATTTCATGAAGTACAATCAAAGTATAGCAATTTAGAAAAGTTTCTTGTGCTGGGTGTGCCTAGTCACAAATTGCTACCATTACTGAGTGTTTCTTGCACTGTAAAGAATTGCCTAACAAGGTACCGACATTTGGGGGAAATTTCAGTATGCTGTGTACAGTTTATTCGCAAAGTGCAATTACTTTGAAATGTTATTGACTCTGAGCTTTTCTTGCCCTGTTCATTCACATTGTGAAGTTATTTGAAATGTTTCTTAAAATGATGATAAATTACTTTAGCAAAACAATAATTTCAAGAGTGTTACAGTGCCCTAGAGACTTATTTTGCAAAGTCCACTTACATAGAGGCTTGCATCGTGCAACTGTTTGATATGTTTCTTACACTGATAAGAGGTGATTTCTTGCACTACAGTAATTTCAAGAGTATCACAGTGGCTGAGAGAAACTTATTTCACAAAGTTCAGTTATACAGAGGCTTGTTGTGCTACTGGACAAAGTTACAAATACTGGCATATGTGTGTGTGTATGTGTTTGTGCTTATTAGCAAAATCCTTCATTGGTATGTGGTAATATGGCAGACAGATTTTGAAAGCCCTTACCACTTGTATTTGATCAGAATATTGCAGAGAACTGGAGAATATTTGAGTGAGAGTATGGTATTTTTATACAAGCAGCTTATTCAGATAAAGATACATGCACCAAGGGATTCATTTTGTTAAATTTGGGTCAGAGGCCATAGAAAGAGAGGGTTCATTTGTATATGCACCAGCAGTATATGAGGGAGAAGGGGAAAATCATCATATTGTTGTACAGGCTGAATCAAGGGAAGACCCTGAGTATTTGAAGTGCAAGTTCAGAGAGATGTATAACCCCCAGACAAATATTACATTACAGAGGCATTTGTTTTACACAAGAGATCAGAAACCAGGGAAAACTTTTGCAGCTTATATAACTGACCTGAGAAACTTAGCGAAAATGTGTCAATTTGATGACCTAAAAGATGAGTTAATAAAGGACAGGCTCATGTGTGGTATTAATAGTGCTGCTGTGAGGAAGATCTTGCTTCGTGACAGTGATTTGATGTTTAGAAAGGCCATGGAGCTTTACCAGAAAGGCTCATCCAGACTCTGCTACACTTTGCTGTGAAGGAAAGGTTAGTTTACTTTTATTTTTTGTATTTTGTATTACTTTATTGCCTTTTTATATTTTGAATACTGTGGTTTGTTTTCTTTACCTTGTGTTTTACTTGCATTCTGCTTTAACAGCATATTAAAACTTCAAAAGAGACCACAGCTCTAACTCTTCTGAGTCAGGCAGAAATTTTTTGCCGCCCTCCCACCCAGTTACAGTTGTCTTGTTAAATACCACTGTCTTTCTAGTTGCCTGCCTCTTATGTTAATCTGACCATATATCTCATTTCCTCTCTACTTTCACTGGCTTGTGTGAGTTATCACAAAATCATCATTTTTGAAATCCCTCCCATTCAACTATTTAAATTTATTGGCCATCCTACTGTATTCCATACTACCAGAATACAAAAGTGACCACCTCTTTCAATCCATCTTGCTGTTTTAAAAATAGTAACTCACCACTAAATCTTAAATTTTTAAACAGGTAAAACTTAAGTTACCTACTTTCACATCTAACTTCTCTAGTGCACACTGCAGTGTACACTTTTTTTTCATCTTACCTTTAAGCATCCCTGTGACTAGCACTTGCTCTAATACCTGCTGGAAAGCACTAGGAAGCCTTAAACTGATACAAGCACTCAACTCTCCTTGTTAATAAGGAGAAATTAATAGTAGGCACTAAACGGCCTATAATTGCAAAGTACCTTGCTAAGGTAAGTGAAAACAGCTCCTGTACTTTACAAAAAAAAAACTAAACCAGGCATGTCCAAGGGTCAGCTTCCGGTGATTTCTACTGTCCACCTGGAGAATCTGGGCATACTGGGGCAAAGCAGCAATTGCCTCATGTACACAGACAACCCCCTCCTCCTACCACCCAACACTACAATCTGTGAGATATGCACTTACATAGCCAAAATGGAAACAAAGCTCTCTCCACCCAAGATTGTGCTAGACAGTCAAGAGGAGAAGGTTAACACCTACACTACACCTCAAGCAACACATAGCCCTTCTAAACCCACACCACCAACACCCACATATAGCAACACTAAATCCACATATGCAGAGGCCCTTAACTGTAACCTGCCCAAGCAACAAGGACCTCTGAAGCTGAAACACAAACATCAATCACAACCAAAGTGTCACATAGTTCACAACACCAGTGTGCCACCCAGCAACAGCCCCTAAGGCAAGACAACGTACCTAACACTTTAGTCATAGGTGACTTTATAGTCCAGCACACTGATATTCCACTCACCAGGTTGAACAAGGAGAAAATTACAGTCAGCTGCCTGTCGGGTGCCAGGATCCGCCACATAACGCAAGCACTCAAGTCACTCCACAACAAGTACAAATATGACTCTGTCATTGTCCATGTTGGAGTGAATGACTTGAAATGTACCTCCCTGGACTACATGAAAAGAGACATGGAAGAGCTCTCAGATCATGTGGCCCAGGCAGGTATGACCCTAGTCCTGAGTAGCATCTTGCCATCGACCAGAATGATACCACAATATAATGACAAAATGATTGACTTCAACAATTGGCTAAGCTTCTGGTGTCATTCAAAGGGGATCCAGTATCTGTCTGCCTGGGACAACTTGATCGACAGACAATGATGCTTTGCCAGAGATGGTCTGCACCTGTCACCCCTGGGATTCAGGTTACTGGCTAAGGCTCTTGCCACCCCTATAGTGCCTTTTGTTAGGCAAAGTTCAAAGGACAAAACCACCACCATAACAGAAACAAGCATGCAAAATCTGAAGGTAATGCTACTCAATGCTAGAAGTCTAAACCTCAAAATGCACTCTCTCGAGGCACTCCTAAAAATGGAGAACATGGATATCTGTGCAGTAACTGAGACCTGGTTCAAGGCTGCAGAGAGCACCCCTGCAATACCAGGCTACAACTCTTACCACACTTTTCAGCCATCAAACCAGGACCGAAACACTAAAGGTGGAGGAGTGTCAATATTCACCAAGGATATTCATACCACCAGGCTAGTTACCCAACACAATGCATCTGAAATTCTCCATGTGCAACTAACACTAGGTAAGACTGCAATCCAAACTGTAGCTTTCTTCAGATCCCCCAACAACCCCCAAGATTCTCACTACACCTTTCTAA
Organism: Protopterus annectens; assembly: GCF_019279795.1. NCBI lineage: Eukaryota > Metazoa > Chordata > Ceratodontiformes > Protopteridae > Protopterus > Protopterus annectens. The sequence continues at coordinate 1,109,658,161 of NC_056744.1, read as the reverse complement.
ACATACTGGAAAATATTAAGATAGAACCAAACACCCTAATACTGGGTGATTTTAACTACCCTGAAATGAACTGGGAAAACTACTCATGTACCAACACCTTTGCCCAAAGGTTATTGGAATTCATAAATTCCAACGCCCTGGATCAGCTAATCCATAGTCCCACCAGGGGCTCCAATATCCTAGACCTGGTCATTACCAACATGGGAAATCGATGCTCTACACCTATTGTCACCCCCTCGTTATTCAGGTCTGACCATAAGCTAATCACCCTTAACATCCACATCCCACCCCCACCCCCACCCCCCAGTAAGGAAACCTCCATAAAAAACTTCTCCAAAGCCAACTTCATGCTACTCAAGTCAGAAGTGACAAACTTCATGAACCCATGCAGATATGAACTGAAAGTTTAACTACCGAATCCTACACTAAGGCATTGTATGAGCACATCCACTCATGCATGAATCATGCCATCCCAGATAGAACCAAGATGCTCTCATCCAAAAAAAGGAAGCCAATCTGGTGGTCCCCTGTCATAAACAAACTTTATAACAAAAGGAAGAAACTGTTGCAGGAAAGAGGAAAGTCCCGGGATGCAAAAAAACTCTCTTATCAGCCTCAGTAAGAAACTGAGATCCCTCATAAAATCCTCCAAAGCTAGTTACGAAAATAAAATTTCCAAAGATTTCAAAGACAACCACAAGGTCTTCTATAACTATGTCAAGAATCTAAATGGAAATGCTCAGATCTGCTCTGAGCTAAAACAGAATGGCATTAAATATACTGATCCCAAGGATATTGCCAATATCCTGGCAGATGGATTCAGTGCCAACTTCACCCCCCCCACCCCCTAAATGACCCATCTCAATACCAGAAGATTGCCAAATTCCAGTAATAATGGCCACACAGGTAAAAAACACACTCTCCAAAGCTAAGAATAGGGAATCCATGGGACCAGATGACATCCCGGGCTGTGTACTACATCAACTACAATATGAACTGGCACTTCACCTTCATGTTTAATCATAGCCTCACCTCAGGTTTCATGCCCACTGAGTGGCGCAGAGCTACAGTTATCCCACTCCACAAGGGCAGATCCACCTTGGATCCCAGAAACTACCGTCCCATCAGTCTGACGAGCCTTATCTGCAAGGCCATGGAGCGTATTATCATAGAACTTATAAACAAAGACATTGGCAACCTGCAAACACTGGACCCTACCCAGTTTGGGTTCATGAAGGGCCGATCTTGTCTCCTGAACCTGATTGACTTCTTCGAATCAGTCTCCAGTGCCATGGACAAGGATAAGGTGGTCCACACAACCTATCTAAACCTTGCCAAGGCCTTTGACACCACCCCCCACTCTGGAATCATAGATAAACTTACTAAGCTGGGCATTAATCCCTCTGTCACCCATTCGGCTGCTAACTGGCTTACTGATAGAACCCACACTGTAAAAGTAGCCGACTCCAAATCCAGCTCTAGACAAGTGACAAGTGGAGTACCTCAGGGTTCAGTCCTGGGACCACTCTTGTTTGGCATCTACTTCTCTGAAGTACAGGCCAACACTAAGGGACTCTGGCTAACAAAGTTTGCAGATGACTGCAAACTGGGAGCCATTATTGAATCCCCAAATTATGTGGATACTCTACAAAAGGGCCTTACAGAAACAGATGCTTGGTGCCAGAGCCATGGGCTCAAGCTCAATGCCAAGAAATGTATAGTTATCCCCTTTGGGAAAAAACATGTACCTGTGAATTACCATATAGGTGGCAGTACACTAAACACCAAAAGTGTGATAAGAGACTTAGGGACACAGGTGAACAATGGTCTCATCTTCGATAACCACATCGCCACAACAGTCAGGAAATCCTTCTATGTAGCACACCTCATCACTAAAGGCTTTTCACCGAGAAAAAAGGAGGTCAATGTCCCACTGTACTCATCCCTCATTAGACCCATTATAGAATACAACGCCCCGTTTGGTATGTACCTCTCAAGGCATCTGCAACAACTGGAAAGGCCTCAAAAATACCTCACTAAAAGAATCACAGGCCTAAAGCAGATGCCCTACGCTGACCACCTTAAAAAACTCCAGCTATACTCTGTTGCATATCGTCTACTCAGAGGCGATCTCTGCTTAACATACAAGACCATGTCAAACCCAGAGCTGTTGGACATGCTCCACTTAAATAAATCCCAATCCCTCAGAGCCACACAGTCCAGGGATCTGAACATTGTCATCACAATAAACAAAACATGCTGGAGGGATAGGTTCCTGACCCAGAGACTCCCCAGTCTCTGGAATAGATTGCCCATACATGTTGAGCAGAGTGCCTCTTTGGTCCTCTTCAAAAGGAACCTTGACGATTGGATGGGAGAAAGGAAATTCACCCCAGGGATCACATCAGTTGCCCTGCTAGACAAGGGTGCAGGGAAGTAAATAGTGTGGGAAGAAATGGCCAGAGAATTGTTATGGCTAGGCTTGTATAGGCCCTAGGGCTGATAGCCTAGTACCAACCTATGAACCTATAGAGATTTGCCAGATCGATGAAGTGACAGAAAAGCACACTAGTATCCTTGTGAGTGACAAGAACATGGTTTCAGCAGGCTCCAGGGCAAATGTAGATAGTGTGCAACAAGTGGCAAACAGAAGTAGACCTGTTGTTTTACATTGAGAGGGTTTGTGGTCTGCACTGTAGTGGCAGAACAGGTAGCTTACATCCTTCTAAGTTGGGAACTGCTGATTGAGGGCTCAGTGTCTGTTATTCTAAAAGTGTATTAATTCTGGTTTAAGCACTTGGGCCTCAGGCCATTTATTTTACATTAAAAGGGTTCATGGTCTGCACTCTTGTGGGAGGAGAGGCTGGACTCTGCCCTTCTGAGCTGGGAATTTCTGGTTAAAGGCTTATAGTGCATGCATATCTGAACTGCTTCTTACTGAAATTGGTACACCTTGTTTGCTGTAACATAGACTAGATCCAGGCCTGCTGAATCTAGCTTTGTTTGTATAACTTGAGCACTAATCCAGGCATTCTTTAAAGTATTCAATTGTATTTATTATTGCTTGGTAGTAACTTGATTAAAGTGTATGCTATCATTCTAAGTCTTTTGGATTAAGCACTTGGGCTTCAGACCAGTTGTTTTACATTAGGAAGGTTTGTGGCATGCACTGTGGTGGCAGGACAGGTAGCTTTCATCCTTCTAAGTTGGGAACTGCTGATTGAGAGCTCAGTGTCTGTTATTCCTAAAGTGTATTAGTTCTGGTTTATGCACTTGGGCTTCAGGCCAGTTATTTTACATTAAGAAGGTTTGTGGTCTGCACTCTTGTGGGTGGAGAGGCTGGACTCTGCACCTTCTGAGCTGGGAATGTCTGGTTAAAGGTTTATAGTGCCTGCATATTTGAACTGTTTCTTACTGAAATTGGTATACCTTGTTTGCTGTAGCATAGACTATATCCAGGCCTGCTGAATCTAGCTTTGTTTGTATGTTTGTTGTTTGTTTGCTTGTTATTTCCCTGGAACGCTAATTCCACCTAAAACGTGGCTTCTCAGCGCTTTTGTGGATCCCTAGTGATATCTGCATTGCTTACTGTACTTATTTCCTTGTTTCACTTGAAAGAAAGTTACTGTTTGTCATTTTTGCATTTATGTTACCTGTAACACATTGCACTTAAGTTACCTGGCACTTGCTCACTTAAGCAATTATATAAGTCAGCACTAAAAATTAAAAGCACTACACCCTCACTCCCCATTGGCCCTTGTTTTCAATTATAAAGGAATTCCCAATATTATTCTAGCATGTCCAAAGGTCAGTTGTCAATCTCCTCTCTGGTCCAGCTGGTGAACTTGGGAATCTTGAGGCAATGTTACAACTGCCTCATGTACACAGACAACCCTCTCCTTCTCCCAACAAATTCCAACACATGTGAGAGATGCAACCATATAGCCAAACTGGAGGCTAAGCTCTCTCAAATCAGTACTGGCATAACCTGTCAGGAGGAGAAGGAAACCACACTCACTACAATTCCAGTCTCACATAGACCTACCACGACAGCAAACCAAACACATAATCACACAAAAACATACTCTGAGGCTCTAAATAAAGATCTGCCTAAGCATCAGAGACCTCCAAAGCAGACACCCAAGCAACCACTACCCCAAAACAAAAGACGTGCAACACATATCTCACAAAGCCAGTGTGCCAAACAGTCACAGCCCTGAAGGCTAAACAACACACCTAATACACTTGTAATAGGTGACTCTATCATCAGGCACACTGACGTCCCGCTCACCATGCTGAACAAGGAGAAGGTCACAGTGAGCAGCCTGTCGGGCGCTAGGATCCGCCACATAACACAAACACTCAGGTCACTCCAAGGCAAGTACAAATATGACTCACTCATTGTCCATGCTGGTGTGAATGACCTGAGACGTACCTCCCTGGACTACATGAAAAGAGATATAGAGGAGCTCTCTGAGCATGTAGCCCAGGCCGGTATGGCCCTGACCTTGAGAAGCATCTTACCTTCACCAAGAATGATGCCACAATATGAAGACAAGATGATCAATTTCAACAATTGGCTGAAGTACTGATGTCATTCAAAGGGGATCCAATGCCTGTCAGCCTGGGATGATATGCTCGACAAGCCATGATGCTTCACTAGGGACGGCTTGCACCTGTCACCCCTGGGCTTTTGGATATTGGCAAAGGCTCTTGATACCCCCATAGTGCCTTTTTTAGGCAAGGGTCTAAAGACAAACCCACCTCCATAGGTATCACAAGGGATAAGAAACTAAGAGTAATGCTACCCAACGCCAGAAGTCTAAACCTCAAGATGCACGCACTTGAAACTCTCCTTAGCATGGAGAACATTGATATCTGTGCAGTAACAGAAACCTTGTTCAGGGCTCTCGAGAGCACCCCAGCACTACCAGGTTATACCTCATACCATGCTTTTTGGCCCCAAAACTTGGACCAAACCACAAAAGGAGGGGGAATATCGATATTCATCAAAGATACCCACACTTCCAGGTTGGTGGCAAAGCACGAAACATCAGAGACTATCCATGTGCAACTAACAGTGGGTAAAACTGCCTTCCAGTTTATAGCCTGCTACAGACCACCCTCCCAAACCCAGGAACCCCACTCGGCCTTCCTGAGAACACTGGAAAATATGAAGGTCTCTACAAACACCATTATATTGGGTGACTTCAACTACCCAAACATAGACTGGGAGCATTACTCTAGCTCCAACACCCTAGCCCAAAGGTTCCTAGAATTCATAAACTCAAATGCTATGGAACAACTTGTTACCACTCCCACAAGAGGGGAAAACATACTGGACCTGATCATCACCAACATGGGGACTCTATGCTCCAGACCAGAAGTGTATCCCTCACTGATAAGATCAGACCATAAACTGATCTCACTGGATATTCACATCCCGACCCCACCCCCTGCCCAGAAAACCACAGTGAAACACTTCTCTAAAGCAAATTTCACACTCCTCAAAACAGAGGTGGAATCCTTCAAAGCCCCTGGGCCTGTGGAAAATACATCCCAGACCGCAGAATCCTTTATAAATGCATTCTATGAACACCTTCAGGAATGCATGGATCATGCAATCCCAAATAAAACTAAGACCCAATCCTCCAAAGGCAGACATCCTGTCTGGTGGACCCCATCCATAAACAAACTATATAATAGAAGGAGGAAGCTACTACATGATAGAGCAAAATCCCAAAAAGGGAAGGCATCTCTGATTAGTATTAGCAAAAAACTAAGGGCACTCATAAAATCGTCTAAGGCCAGCTTCGAGAGACAAATTGCACAGGACAATAAGGATAATCACAAGGCTTTCTTTAGTTATGTTAGGAACCTGGGTGGGAATTCCCAGATATGCTCAGAATTAGTCCAAAATGACAAAAAATACACGGAACCCACAGACATTGCCAACATCCTAGCTGACAGGTTCAGCACAAACTCCCCACCAAAAGGGCAAATATCTATCCCAGCAGAGTGCTGCCCCCCTGACATCTCAGATGCTCAGGTAAAAGCCGCACTTTCCAAAGCAAAAAACACAGCATCAATGGGACCAGACGGTGTCCTGGGCTGCGTCCTACATGAACTCCAAGAAGAGCTAAACCCAAACATAAAACTACTGTTCAATCTCAGCCTTACTACAGGATATGTAGCCAAAGAGTGGCGTACAGCAACAGTGGTCCCTCTCCACAAAGGTGGTGCATCAACGGACCCTGGAAACTATCGCCCCATAAGCCTGACTAGCTTGGTCTGCAAAGCTATGGAAAGGATCATCATGGACCTCATAAATAAAGATATTGGGGACCTACAGACACTTTATCCTACCCAGTTCGGCTTTGTTAAGGGCAGATCCTGCCTCTTAAACCTGGTTGACTTCTTTGAAACAGTCACCAAGGCCATTGACGAAGGGAAGGTAGTCCACACAGCCTACCTGGACCTCGCAAAAGCCTTCGATACAATACCCCACTCAGGCATTATAGATAAGCTCACCAGCTTAAATATAAACCCCTATGTCACTAGATGGGTTGCAAACTGGCTCAAGGACAGAACCCACATGGTTAGAATTGCTGGAGCATGTCAGACTCCAAACCAGTTACAAGTGGCGTCCCACAAGGCTCAGTCCTGGGACCTCTCTTGTTCGGTATATATTTCTCGGAGGCCCTCTGACACTCTTATGTTCACCAATTTCTAAAATGGATTTGACACTAACTACTTTCTTATAAATAGAATTGGGGTGGTCACTGTGGCTGACCAAGTTTGCAGATAACTGCAAACTGGGTGCCATAATCGAATCTCCAGCCGACACAAGCATCCTCCAAAAGGGCCTCATAGAAACAGACAACTGGTGCCAGAGCCATAGGCTCAAGCTAAATGCCAAAAAGTGTATAGTCATCCCCTTTGTCAAAAACAAAGTGCCCACAAATTACCACATAGGTGGTAATCCATTAAGATCAGAAGACGTAATTAGGGACCTGGGGACCCAAGTTGATAGCAATCTCTCATTTGACAACCACGTGGCCAAAGTGGTTAGAAAAACATTTTATATAGCCCACCTAATCATGAAGGGATTCACATCTAGATTAGGGGAGGTCATCGTGCCTCATTACTCATCCCTCATCAGGCCCATAATCGAGTACACTGCCCCTTTTGGGATGTACCTTACCAAACACCTTCAGCAACTGGAAAGACCCCAAAAGTACCTCACCAAGAGGATCAAAGGGCTCAAACAGATGCCATATGCTGCCCGGTTAAAGAAACTCCAGCTCTACTCAGTGGCATACTGCCTGCTCAGAGGCGATCTGTGTCTGACGTATAAAGCCATGTCCAACCCAGAATTAAGGGACATGCTGCACCTCAAAAATCCAAATCCCATCGAGCTACACGCTCGAGAGGCTTGAACCTCAGCACTGAAATAAATAGGCCATGCTGGAGGGACAGATTCATAACCCAGAGGCTCCCTTCACTCTGGAATAAAATCCCAGTCCAGGTTAGGCAGAGTCCCACATTGACTCTCTTCAAGAGGAATCTTGATGAGTGGATGGGAGATTGTAGGTTTACCCCGGGTATCACTTCTGTGTCACTGTTAGACAGAGGCACAGTATACTAACCTCGAAAAAGGGCATAGCAAAATTAATTTAAAATGGGTGGCGAAAGCCAAACATACTCTGGCTAGGCTTATAAATGCCCTAGGGCAGATAGCCTAGTATGAACCTATGAACCTATAAACCTATAAGTACATGATAGCTGCAGCCCCTGCTGGCTCACCAGGGAAACCACGTAGCTTTCTTGCAAGTTCTAAGGCAGAGTTAAAGGAACATCCTCAGTGCAGTACAAGCATGAATCAGCAAAACCGAAGTCTAGCTTTATTGTTAACTGTCGCAATTGTGGTGCAAATCATGAGTCTAAAAGAAAGAAATGCTTAGCATTTGGTCAGCAATGTCATAAGTGTAAAAAATGGAACCATTTTCAAAAAGTTTGCATATCAAGTAAACCTCACACAGTTGTAAAGAAAGGTCACACAAAAAAGCAAGTTGATCAAGCAGCAGTCAACTTTTTATGTAGATGGTGTAGCAGTGCTTGGTAAAAGAGTTAGTGCAGTGAATTTACTGTCAAAGTGCGAAGTGTTTTGTACTGTCCGGATCAATGGTAAATCCACAAAGTTTAAAGTAGACACTGGTTCAAAGTGTAATGTTATATCAGCAGGCACATTTTCTAAAGTAAGAACTAATGAATGACTCAGTGTGGCCAGTAATGCGAAACGTGTTGCTTATGGAGGTGAAGAAATTCAAACTGAAGTCTCAGTGATGCTTTAATGTTATTTAGCCAAGAACTGTTACGACTTGTTATTTTATGTAGTCCAAAGACCAGTACAGTCTTTATTGGGTCTCGGGGATAGTTTGAGAATGAATCTGCTTTCTTTTACCAAAGAAGTTCATCACATAACTGCATCTCAGAGTTCTAATTTTTCTGAAGCTATTTTCTCAGAGTATGCTGATGTTTTCAATGGCAAGTTGTGTATTCTTATGAAGTTTGATCCAGAGATTACTCCAGTGGTCATACCAGCAAGAAAAGTTCTGATAGCTATGGAGAATAAATCAAGGAGGTGTCGTCTATGGTAGCAGCTCACCAAAAAAGGCTGAGACAAAATCAGAATATGATTTAACCTAACAAAACCTAAGACAATCATCTTCAAAAAGCAGCTTATTTCCCACATAAACAACTCCTGGAGAGGCAACTGCCTAGCACCTGACTGACATATTCTAACATATTTCCCCTACCCACTATCTAACCTCTTCTTTAAAACTCCCACAGATGCACTATATATTAACACAGATTACTTACCAACTCACTGCTGCCTACTCCCTACTGTCCCATCTATACCCACTAACTCTCCCCTAGACCAAGTTGAAAAGCTTTCATTTAAAATGTCAATGAACCTCATATGAACTTGTCTATATTCTCCTCCTTTGACAAACTGGCTAGTATTTTTAGTTTCTCCTTTCTTCTCTTATCTTCATTGCATCTTCAAGATTGTCTGTCTAGTATTTTTTTTTGTTTTTCCTTTCTTGTCTTATCTTCAGTGCATCTTCAAGATTATCTCTACTAAACAGACTGTATGAACAACAATCATATGTTACTACCTGCTATACTTTTAATTGTATGTCTAAACCATTAAGCTTATGTAAATATCTTATACAATCATATGTTATTATCTGCTATATTTTATAACTGTATGTGTAAACCACAATGCTCATGTAAATATCTTATATGTGGTACATGTGTTAGTAATTGTTCTGGAGCTTTTCTCCCCGGGCCTCCGCTGAAAATGGACAGCTCTGTCCAGTCAGACCTCCCCAGTAAACAAATGTAAAATAAACAAATGTGTTGACCCAAGAGATTTGAATGAAGCATTGACGAGACCGCATCATCCAATGTACACAGTCGAAGAGGTCACAGCCCTAATATCAAATCCCATTGTTTTTTCTGTCTTGAATGAAAAAACTTCATTTTAGCAAGTGATGATTCATTGCAAATCCTCATTACTAACCACTTTTGGTACCCTGCTTGGCAGATACAGATTCCTAAGGATGCCATTTGGAATAAATTCTGCAAGTGAAGTCTTTCAGCATGCAATGGAGCAAATTTTTTCAAGTTATCCTTGTGCCATAATAGTAGATGATTTTTTGGTTGAAGGCAGTGGTGAAGCAGAACCTAACAGAAACCTAAAGATAATTCTAGACAGAGCACATGAAGTAAACTTAAAGCTCAATCCTCTGAAGTACAAATTTAGGCTACCAGTAGTTACATATGTAGGTCATTTGTTTACCAGTACTGGTTTGAGACCAGATCTGACCAAGCAAGCAGCTATCTTTGCGGTGTCATCACCAGACAATATTCAAGCTCTACAGCATTTCCTAGGCATGGTCAACTATTTAGGCAAGTTTATACCAGACTTCAGTGAGTTGACAGCATCTTTAAGAGAGCTGATGTGCAAAAATGTAGAACAAACAAAAATCCAAAAGTGCACCAATATGCTGCAAGTAATCCAACGACACCGTCTTGGTTGAACTCTTTATTTGAACAAACAATACTGGTAGTAAGCGCTTTCACGTCCTTGCGACGCTTCCTCAGACTTCTATCATTCTCCATTTAATTTAGTGCTTAAATACACTCATAATTACCATCTTTACTTCATTAATTAGTTGGTGTCCTTCACTTAAAGTGCTAGTGCATGTTTGGAGAAGCCACAAAAAATTCCAATAATTAATCTCATATTGTATAACATCTGAATGCAAAATATAAGATGTATAAATGCCTAGGGCATGATAAGCGCTGAAGTGCAATATATAAACACAATCTAAAAAGCGCTGATAATTAATTGACTTCCTTCACTTAAAGTGCTGGTGCATATTACAAGAAAGCACAAAATTCAGTGACTAAATTTCATGTTGTATAGCATCTAAATATAAGATGTACACATACCTTAGACATAATAAGCGCTAACGTGCAATATATAATGTAAAAAACGCAGATAAAGATACACATGAACAAACACATTTAAAAACACACATAGGAATATATGTCATTTCATATGAATATATTAAAAATACAACTTTAAAAACCTAGATTAATAAATAAAACCATATTTAGCTAGAGCCAGTCATATAAAAATGACACAATATCCACAGGACACTTAAAAAACTCAACACAGAAATACATGTTAGAAATGCTGGTGTGACATAATGATGTCTTCACAGCATATAACAATCATATAATACTCCCTAAATCAATGTTTGAGCGACCTAGCTACTAAAAAAGGTTTTAGAGTTATTTTGTAATTCAATCCATATTTATGTGACTGCAACCTGAGGATCCATTTATTCTCTATTTCCTCCGTATAGTTCTTAATGTCACCCAATCTACTGTTTCTTCTTACTAACTCTAATACTCTGAATTTAAAGCTATGTGTTGTCCCATATTCCATGATGTGTCGTGCTAAGGCATTCGTATCATTTTCCTTGTTCACAGCATATACATGCTCTCTTATACGTTCGCGAAGTGTTCTATTTGTCTTACCTACATAATATTGATTACAAGTTTGACACTGTGCTAAGTACACTAAATCCTTCGTTCTACAGTCAGCATAGCCTTTGAATCTGTAGGTATGGCCTGTATGTGGGTGTATAAAGACATTGTTTTGAGCTATAAACTTGCACTGATTGCATGTACGACAAGCAAAGGTCCCTTGTCTCTGTGACTGATTGGACTTTATGCGTGTTTCTTCATAGCACAATATCCTCTTTAGGGATTTCATATTCTTATATGCTATGTTAGGTTTAACATCTACCAATGTCTTTATCTTATCATCCATTAGTAACAATTTCCAATTATTCTCTATTATATTTCTAACTTGTCCATTCCTATTTGTGAACGGTATGATCAATCTATTTTTCCTTTCTTTTCGTATATTCTTAGTAGCAATACTGCCATCAATTTTATTATGGAAAAATGGTTTGCCTTTATGGGCTCTTAGGGAATCGCATGATGTTATGATATCTTTCACCTTCTCCTTTTTATAACCTCTTGAAGTGAAGTTATCAATTAATGCAACTTGCTGTTCCTTGAAATTGGTATCTTGTGTTGTCAATTTTGATACCCTAAGCGTCTGATTCCTCACGATGTTAGAGTATATATAATTGGGATGCATGCTGTTGCGATGCAGGAGGTTATTCCTCCAGCATGTTTTCCTAAAGACTTCCGTATCTATGCCACCCGGCCCTTTGATTAACTTAACATCAAGAAATTCTATTGTAGTTGAGGAATGAGTACTATCAAATACAAAAAAATCTGTAGTGCCATTCAGATATGCCACAAATTCACTTAATTCATTCTCTGTCCCCCACCCCATATAAAAAACACATTGTCTACAAAATGACCATAATATTTGATATATTCAGAAAATCTCATATTACTGAATACATATGCATCTTCCCAGTAAGCCAACACCAAATTAGCGTAGGAGTTAGCGCAGGGCGTACCCATTGCTACTCCCTTTTTCTGTAGAAAGTAACTATCTTCATACACTAAAACATTATTCTCCAATATCATATCTAATAATAACATCCATTGTATAATCTTCGTATTAGCTACCCCTTGTTTTAATAGGTATAATCTCACATACTCCACACCAATGGTATTAGGTATGGAGGTAAATAATGATTTGACATCTAGTGTCACAAAGATGTCACTTTCACTAATAGGTGTATGGCTATTGGCTAATGCTAAGTTCTCTAAGAATTGTTGTGTATCTTTCAAAATATGGTCCGTATTGTTGACGATCGGTTTGAATTGTTTGTCAAGGAATATCGACAATGGCTCTGTCAACCATCCTCCGCCTGAGACAATTGGTCTATTGGACAATTGGACCTGAAAAGGTATTTCACCTGAATGATTTTATGGACATAGGGTTGAATCCCTTACTTAAATTAACTACTAAGGATTTATCTAACAATGATGATGCTAATGCCAGTCGGAAACACAATATGGACATAATCTTGATAACCAGGCGATTAGAAAATAAACTACACAAATTGAAAAGCATACAGTGGCAGAAACTACACATGGAAGCTTGTTTAAGCTTCCGGTTAGTCCCTAGGGGTCTAAGGATTTTGAAAATGCCGACTTTTGGAACAACACACCCAGAACTGTTAGCTAAATGGCAAAAGCTGAACCTAGAAACGAGTTTTTCTTATATGAGAATATTGATTGAACAATATATCAAAACAGAAGAAATATTAGTGACAGAAATTAGAGCTATTGAAATGGAAATCACTAATTTGCTTGGGGACAATGAGTTATGTATGCTTTACAATGATTTAAAATCTACAATGCTTTCCGTGGACAATAAGTCTCTACAAGACAAGAAAAAGAAGCTTGAAAGAGACTTTGTCGATTTTCAGAAAGGCCAGGTGTTTTCCTGGCCGAGGGATAGGAGATCTACCTATTCTGATAAAGTAGCACATAATAGAGATCGCCCTCAGTTCAACAGAACTACAAGAGATGTTTTGACAACACAGAACATGAATGAAACAGTGATGTCACTGCCAGAGGCCGGTATCCATGCTGAGTCAGTAAAGAAGCCAATGAATCGTCAGTTAACAAAAGGCGACAAGTTACCATAGAGGCGTTAGTGCACGCAAATGGAGATGGTAATACAACAATGAGGAATGGTCTTTCTACATTTGAACATGCTAATAAAAGACACCCGCTAATGGTTCAGCGGTTGTGACTCTTGGCAATGAAAATGAAGTGTTTCGCGGAGGATTTTCCTTCTTTTCCTCTTCCTATCCAACAATTCGACAGAAAGAGATGGTCACCTCAAAACAAAGTGAAAAAGGAAGAAGTTTACGAGCAGCAAAGGAAGGCGTTGAGATCGACCAACAAGGTCTAGTGATAAACATTTCCAGGTACGAACTAAATGACTTTGAAATTTCTGTTTTGAATCGAGGCTTGGGTTTTATACCCTCTGGATCTGTTGATGTCACAGATCTAATTATTGACATTAAAATGTTCACGAGGAACATTGCTTTAAAGTTGACATTAGGCAATGATATGTTAGATACTGAAAACAACAAGTCTGTTAATGTTTTTAAGAAACCTTCAGCTTATATGCCACAATTACATCCTTTGCTTGATGCTTTTGAGCGTGCTTGTGAAAGTGAGCTTTTAGAATTATATAGTGGTAATCATGCAAAAGCAGAATTTTTTAATATGTCAAGTGATGAAAGGAAAGCAATCCTTGACTTACAGGGTAATGACAGCATTGTGATTAGACAGGCAGATAAAGGGGGTGCTATAGTTGTTATGGACAGAACTATGTATCAAAGTAAGATAAAAGAAATGTTGGCAGACAATGACACATACAACCCTTTAGGCCGATATTCATTAAACAACTTGATAAAAAGCTTTCATAGCCACTTGTATGATTTATTTTTAAGTAATGTCATAGATGATGGTCTTTACAAGTACTTTTTGGTAGAGGACCCATTAGTCCCTACTTTCAGAGGCCTCCCAAAGGTACATAAAGAGCTGCTGAACCCCCCCCCTTAGACCAATTGTCTCAGGCGGAGGATGGTTGACAGAGCCATTGTCGATATTCCTTGACAAACAATTCAAACCGAGGACCATATTTTGAAAGATACACAACAATTCTTAGAGAACTTAGCATTAGCCAATAGCCATACACCAGTTAGTGAAAGTGACATCTTTGTGACACTAGATGTCAAATCATTATTTACCTCCATACCTAACACCATTGGTGTGGAGTATGTGAGACTATACCTATTAAAACAAGGGGTAGCTAATACGAAGATTATACAATGGATGTTATTATTAGACATGATATTGGAGAATAATGTTTTAGTGTATGAAGATAGTTATTTTCTACAGAAAAAGGGAGTAGCAATGGGTAATTTGGTGTTGGCTTATTGGGAAGATGCATATGTATTCAGTAATATGAGATTTTCTGAATATATCAAATATTATGGTCGTTTTGTAGACGATGTGTTTTTTATATGGGGGGGGGACAGAGAATGAATTAAGTGAATTTGTGGCATATCTGAATGGCACTACAGATTTTTTTGTATTTGATAGTACTTGTTCCTCAACTACAATAGAATTTCTTGATGTTAAGTTAATCAAAGGGCCGGGTGGCATAGACACGGAAGTCTTTAGGAAGACATGCTGGAGGAACAACCTCCTGCATCGCAACAGCATGCATCCCAATCATATATACTCAAATATCGTGAGGAATCAGACACTTAGGGTATCAAAATTGACAACACAAGATACCAATTTCAAAGAACAGCAAGTTGCATTAATTGATAACTTCACTTCAAGAGGTTACAAAAAGGAGAAGGTGAAAGATATTATAACATCATGTGATTCCCTAAGAGCCCATAAAGGCAAACCATTTTTCCATAACAAAATTGATGGCAGTATTGCTACTAAGAAAATACAAAAAGAAAGGAAAAATAGATTGATCATACCGTTCACAAATAGGAATGGACAAGTTAGAAATATAATAGAGAATAATTGGAAATTGTTACTAATGGATGATAAGATAAAGACATTGGTAGATGTTAAACCTAACATAGCATATAAGAATATGAAATCCCTAAAGAGGATATTGTGCTATGAAGAAACACGCATAAAGTCCAATCAGTCACAGAGACAAGGGACCTTTGCTTGTCGTACATGCAATCAGTGCAAGTTTATAGCTCAAAACAATGTCTTTATACACCCACATACAGGCCATACCTACAGATTCAAAGGCTATGCTGACTGTAGAACGAAGGATTTAGTGTACTTAGCACAGTGTCAAACTTGTAATCAATATTATGTAGGTAAGACAAATAGAACACTTCGCGAACGTATAAGAGAGCATGTATATGCTGTGAACAAGGAAAATGATACGAATGCCTTAGCACGACACATCATGGAATATGGGACAACACATAGCTTTAAATTCAGAGTATTAGAGTTAGTAAGAAGAAACAGTAGATTGGGTGACATTAAGAACTATACGGAGGAAATAGAGAATAAATGGATCCTCAGGTTGCAGTCACATAAATATGGATTGAATGACAAAATAACTCTAAAACCTTTTTTAGTAGCTAGGTCACTCAAACATTGATTTAGGGAGTATTATATGATTGTTATATGCTGTGAAGACATCATTATGTCACACCAGCATTTCTAACATGTATTTCTGTGTTGCGTTTTTTAAGTGTCCTGTGGATATTGTGTCATTTTTATATGACTGGCTCTAGCTAAATATGGTTTTATTTATTAATCTAGGTTTTTAAAGTTGTATTTTTAATATATTCATATGAAATGACATATATTCCTATGTGTGTTTTTAAATGTGTTTGTTCATGTGTATCTTTATCTGGGTTTTTTACATTATATATTGCACGTTAGCGCTTATTATGTCTAAGGTATGTGTACATCTTATATTTAGATGCTATACAACATGAAATTTAGTCACTGAATTTTGTGCTTTCTTGTAATATGCACCAGCACTTTAAGTGAAGGAAGTCAATTAATTATCAGCGCTTTTTAGATTGTGTTTATATATTGCACTTCAGCGCTTATCATGCCCTAGGCATTTATACATCTTATATTTTGCATTCAGATGTTATACAATATGAGATTTAGTTAATGGAATTTTTTGTGGCTTCTCCAAACATGCACTAGCACTTTAAGTGAAGGACACCAACTAATTAATGAAGTAAAGATGGTAATTATGAGTGTATTTAAGCACTAAATTAAATGGAGAATGATAGAAGTCTGAGGAAGCGTCGCAAGGACGTGAAAGCGCTTACTACCAGTATTGTTTGTTCAAATAAAGAGTTCAACCAAGACGGTGTCGTTGGATTACTTGCAGCATATTGGTGCACTTTTGGATTTTTGTTTGTTCTACATTGTGTTTTTTATCCAGAAGAGCTTTACTCGCCAGGATTATTTTGGACAATTTAACTGATGTGCAAAAATGTTAAATAGTCATTGTTGGACCACCACCAGAAAACATTTGAAGACCTCAAACAGAAAATTACCCCCCCCTCCCCCCACACACCTATATTAAGATACTATGATGTGAATAAACCAGTGACTCTTTCCTGTGATGTTTCAAAATTTGGTACAGGAACAGTTATACCTCAAGAGGGTAGACCAGTAGCTTATGCATCTATATCACTTATCCAAGATGAGATGCAGTATGCTCAAACTGAGAAAAAACTTTTGGCAATAGTATTTGTATGTTCCAAGTTTCATGATTATATTTATGGTTGAGCTATTCAGATTGAAACTGACCACCAACCTCTAGTTACTATTCTAAAAAAGCCTATGTATTCTCTGCCAGCAAGATTACAAAGAATGATGCTCAAATTACAAAAGTACAACTTCAAAATGATCTATACAAAAGGAAAGCTACTCGGTCTGGTTGATACCTTATCCAGATTGTCCAGAAATACGACAGAACAGCTTGACACAGAGAATTTTGACTTTGACGTGATGGCAGTGAGTAATTTTCCTACTACTAAGCTTGATGAGTTAAGAGATCACATAAAGACTGATCCAATTTTGCAAAATCTCTATCACTATATTAATGTTGGATGGCCGCCAAAGCAATCTAGTGGACCGCTTAAAGTGCAAACGTATTTTCCTTACAGAGATGAGATGTTGATGGAAGATGGCATTATTTTCAGAGGTCCTAATATTGTTGTTTCTGCTTCCTTACAACATGAATATATCCAGATTTTGCATCATGGTCACCTAGGTTCCACATACACTAAGAGAAGAGTGAGAGAATTAGTCTGTTGGCCTTCATTACTGCGAGACATTTATAAAGTACTTTCTTCTTGTTCAGTATGCAGTAGTACTAGACTGCATTTGCAAAAAGAACCACTTCAGCTAAGTCAAGTCTCTGAACTACCCTGGTCGACCGTAGCCACTGATGTCTTTAAGGGGAGCAATCAACACTACTTGTATTGGTAAACTCTTATTTGAACTAGTTTGAGATTGACTTACTATCTAACCTAATATCCACTATTGTTATTATGAAGTTGAAATGTGATTTCTCAGTCCATAGTAGTCCATACAACGTTATCTCTGACAGTAGTACTCAGTTTGGTCAGTTGTTTCAGAAATTTGCAAGAGAGTGGGACTCTGTACATGTTACTAGCAGTCCTGAATGCCCACATTAAAATGGTCTAGCTGAACGTGCAGTGCTGAGTGCAAAGCAGTTACTTGAAAGGTCAAAGCATGACAATACCGATGTCTTTTGGAATTTACTCAATCTTAGAAACGTACCCCATGATGATATACTTGGCTCACCTGCTCAAAGGCTTCTTTCCAGGCAAACCAAAACAATGCTACCTATTAGTTCCAGTTTATTGAGTCCTAAAGCTAAGAACAACAGAACCATAAAGGCTCAACTATTCAAGAAGCATTCCATCCAGAAGAACAGGTATGACAAATTGAGAAGATTTCTTCTTCTGTTGAGGGAGGAGAAACAGTGAGAATATAAACGGGGAAAGGGTTCGACTGGATTGGTCAGGATGCAGGTATATGTGCCAAGCCAAGATCCTACCTCGTAGAATCTGAGGGCATGGAGTAGAGGAGAAATCTTAGACATTTACTTCCTGTACCAGAATCATCATCACATTGTTTTAATATTATCCCATTTCAGTGTGTTCCTATCTCTGATAGCATTCACGAAGATGTTATAGATAACTCAAAGACTGAACATTTTACAGAGATAGCTCCAGTTACCAAGTCCAATTCCCAGTTTTATGTCACACGATATGGACGAGCATCCAGGCCCTGTGTGAAATATGCAGCAACATGGCCTTAACTGTGCATATGTGTATCTTATCCTATATAATTTCATGATAGAAAACAAAATGATTCATAACACTGCATGTTTTATTTTTCAAGAGGGAGGATGTAGATCAGTGTGCACATGCTATGTGCTGTATCTAAGTATGTCAAAGATGTAACGTGCATGTATAAACGCCAAGCACATGCCATTCCTAGTATCATTTTGAGAGTGCAGCCAGAGAGTAAGCATGCACGATTCCAACAGTTTGCATACAACTTACTTAAGTCAGCAATCTTCTAACATGATGCTTTTGTATAAAATAAAGCTGTTTGAAAAGAACCCAAGAAGACTGCTCTATTGTGTCCAGAGTAGGAGAGTGATAATAACCAAATCATCTAATACTTCAGGTGACTCTATACTCAAATAGTGTAGCTAAACTATGGAAACATATCCCACTACCACTGTAATCCATCAAAATGCAAACAGTTTTAAAATGGAACAAAAACCTCACTTATCAAATCAATGGATCTGCTCCTGTATAGCTCTAAGATAAATGGCACTGTTACCTTCAGCTTGTTATATTATCAAACTATTTCTCTTCATTTAGAATCCTATGCCCCACCACCAGTCTTCATCAGTACTGAAATAGTCTTACTAATATCTCCCAGTCATATAGATAATTTTGTGATACTGCTCACCCTGGTACATTTATATTTCTAATATAAACCTTATGATAACCATACATACATATAATTATCTTTGAGCGTTCTTTATATCCCACCTCCTAAATACAATACTAGCATTTTCTGCCTACATAGTTCCTTCCCTCACCTCCATTTATTTGAAATTCTAGCACTAATCACATGATTCAAACCCACTAATACACATCTTCAAAAGCTCAATGCTCAACTTCTACTAATGCATAACTATCTTTAATACTGTCATAGTTGCCTTTATTTCATGTGAATGCAATCTGTAAACAACAAAGAATAACCATGAAACTGGAACCACACCAACGTATTTTAATTTATGAATGCAATCTAATCAGCAAGCAAATTTGTAATGCTAATGTATATTACTTAATGGTATGTATATATATATATATATATATATATATATATATATATATATATATATATATATATATATATATATATATATATATATATATATTACTGAATATCTGTTTAAAATGGTTTGCAATATATTGGAACTTAACTCCCCAGGTCTCTGCTGAAAAGGGTTTTTTGACTAAACCCAGTCAGACAAACCCAGTAAACAAAAGCTTCATTCTGAGCTCTATGCACTTAACAGGCTTGTATGAAAGAAAGTAGCTTCTGATTTAAAAGTAGCTACTGGTTCGATGTTGCAACACAGAACTTGTAATGAACTTTTACGAGAACCATCATATTATTCTAGGTGGAAGAGGTTGGGCGACTAGAACCAAAACAAGAACAAATATACAAAGTAGTCAAGGTGACTCCATAGATGGTATATATTCATTCAGTAGGTTACATAATAGGGCTGATTCTTTATTACCAGAACTTATTCCAGTACATGCTAGTCTTTTATTTATTTAGTCGCACGGAGTGATTATTTCTACTAATTGTAACTTACCATTTTCTAGCACATCCCAGGTTATTTAATTTTAACACTTTGTCAGAAAAGCAAGCCAGGTGAGTGTATGAAAAAATGCACTGTGAAAAGACCCACTGCATTTAACGTGATATGTGGCACAGGATGGAATATATGGCAGTGATCAATTCTTAAGCAATTTAAAGAATGGAACAGCAATACCAGTTCTCCATGGTAGAAGAACAAATAATAAGATAAGAATAAGCAGTTGAGAAAACTGATATACATGTCAGAACACTCAAAACAGAAGAATAATATAGCAATAACTGACGACGTGGGTGTGGATTACTGACAAATTACCCATAGCTGGTGTGGTTTAATCACAAGGGTGAAGCCCAAGTGATTAAACAAAGCTAACCATGGGTAAATCTTCAATACGCCACACCCAGGAGTTGGTTATTGCTATTAGACAATGACATTATTTAAGAAAAAAAAATGACTTACTTTTCTTAAATAATGTGTTTGTGTAATGGAGCAGTGGTGTGCTTCCACATAGTTTCCAGATTCTGCTGCTTTGTTGATGTACTGTGTATGTGTATGGGGCTTCTATTTCCACGTTTATGCCGTACAGTATGTCAGTGCTTTGAAAAACAAGAAATGGAGACAGGAAGATCTCCGGTGTTTTTTCTGTTTTTTTTTTTTTTTTTACATTTTAGTAGAAAAGAAAAAAGCTATAACATCCGGACAGTTTAGAGGTATGAGAGAAATGGGGAAAATACAAGGAAAATCAGATTTGTTTCTTTAGTTTTGCAGAATGTGCCTGTTTTTTCTTGTATTTTTTCTGCTCTTGTAAGTACCTCTACACCTATTTTAAGAAAGGGATCTCTTATAACTTAAAGTTTTGAGAAAGATTTGCATTGTTTGAAGGAAAGCAAGTCTGAAACCGAAATGCATGTCATTAGTTAGTGATTTGATTACTCAGTGATTTGTCAGAATGTTTGAGGAATGAAGTCACTAAATAATGACATGCATTTAAGTTTCAGACTTTCTTTCCTTCAGACTAATGTGTGTCTACATATAGCAATAGATGACAAAGTCTGGCCACTGAGTGCTCGTTTTTGAATGTCAATGGCCAGTCATTGAATAATGAAAAATATCATAATTTTTTGTTCTTCTGGGTTTTGTCTGTAAGTAGGCGCTAATCATTACAAGTCACATTAATGTCCCAACCATTAATTGTGTTAATGACCCCACCATTAAAAGTCAAAGAATCTGCTTCCATACCTATGCTATGGTTTTAATGGTGTAGTTAAGGAAATCAGACCACCTATAAGCATTAACAGCATTCTGATAAAAAGATGCACTCAGTTTACTAACCAGTTCAATAAACTGCTCTTAGCAGTCTCTCCTTGAATGCAAAGTCACCGTAAGTATTATGTCAGTAATGTGCAGAGATAAAACAGTGAAAACAGATAAAGGCTTTAGAAATACAGCCTTAATAACTCCACTGCTTGGGCCTAAGTATCTCCTCACTAAGATAAAATGTTCAGTGGTAAAAATGCCTGTTCAAAAGTGGTTTGTAGGTTATTAAGGCATAAAACTTAGACCCTATAGATATTGATAAACACGTAACTATGTATTTTTACCTTTTTATTTTACATTGACAAATACTTTAATGCATGTGTACATGCATTTAGTTTCAGGACATAGGAAACTGCTGGTTCACAATGCTTTTATTGGCTGTGTGTGTGTGTGTGTGTGTGTGTGTGTGTGTGTGTGTGTGTGTGTGTGTGTGTGTGTGTGTGTGTGTGTGTGTGTGTGTGTGTGTGTGTGTGTGTGTGTGTGTTTTTGACCTGCATTTATATTATACTTCATGAAAATGTCTTCTAGACTTGCTTTGGGAATCATGAAAGAAGGGCAGAAATGTATAAAAGCATCTCGCCTCCTATGTTCACAATATAGCCAGGGACTAATGAGGTTCACAAACATGAATCACAATGGGGAGTGCATATAACCCATACTATTTTATTTTCCTGAATGACATACAGGGTTATCTAGCATGCTTTAGCATTCCAGGTGCATCTGTGCATTGAATGCCAAGCAGTACTTTGTAGCCTAATTGTGTTACTCAGAAGTGTAGCTTTTTTTATAGTTTGCCTTACAAAGTAGCTGTGTGCAGTTACTTTGTAAGGCTTACTATAAAATGATGACAGGTTTTACTTCATGGTACTTAGTTTAGTCTAACCCCCTACCCCCCAATTGATGGTCATTAATAAAGTCAGTTGTCATGAAAGCAGACTGGGGTTCATGCCATATTATGGTACTGAAGGGAATCTAGTTCAGGACATGCTTCCATTGGCACAAACTCACTAGCCTCACTATGTGGGAGCTTTCTGGTTTGTGTAAGATAGTAGGTTTGTTGGAGTCTCCTCTGATGATAGGAATTTTCCTGCTACAGATCAGAAGTGTGGATTTTTTTACTGGGATGGTGTGTCATAAATGGGTTCCTAGGAACTAGTTGTACAAACGGGTCTATATCAGAACATCGAAGTTTTAAAACTTTGAATGTTCTAACGCTAAAAATAGCGAAGCTGCAGAACACCAAATTCTTTCCTATTTTCAGCGCTGTGGTGGAAATTTACGGGTTGGGTTCAGGTAAGTGTGTGATTGTGTGGTTGTTAGGATTAGGGCGCAGGTTAGGTGAGCTAGAGTTAGGGGAGGGTTAAGTGAGTTAGGGTTAGGGAGAGTGTTAGGTGAATTAGGGTTGGGGCGGGTTAAGTGAGTTAAGGTTAGGGTGCGGGTTAGGTGAGTATGCGATAGTGACGGACCTTAGGGTTAGGGTTTGAGTTAAGGTAAGTGGATAGATAGTAGTGTCTGTATAGTTTAGTGTAGGGTTAGTTGTAGGATTATAAGTGTATGTGTGTGTATTGATGTTTTTTAGGTGTGCTTGTGTTGTGTTGTGTGTATGTGTTTCAGAGTAGTGAATTTTTTCCCAAGGAAATAATTTGCTGTTCTGAATGTTCGATATTATGTGGTTTAAATATTTTAGGTTCGATGAAATAGCGTTCGCTATTTTCATCTTTCAATAACGTGATATAAACGGGTACAAAATGGAGCAAGACCTGCATAATGTATGACAGTTACCAAATGCCTTCATGCACCATTTGACAGGGCACAAGTCCTATACCTTGTTACACAACATTTATGAATATTACACATAAAATTATCCATCACAGATTAGATGTGATACAGAAAACACAATTTATGACCCTCATCACCACAAAGTTGTCAATGTAAAACGCACTTAAATGTCATTTAATGTCAGTAATTAGCAAGGTGATTCTGTGCCCAACTACTGCATAGTTATTATTCTCATCAGTTAAAGAATTATAACCTAAACTGATAGCAGATCAAGCAAGCAACATGAAAACTTGGAAGTTCAACTATATGGTAGATGCCATGCTATTTTGATTTTGCTCACAGACCATTTATGTCCACACTTGCCTTCTTCATTAATTAAATGCAGCATTCATTAGGAGGCTTCTCATGGCATTCTACATCTCAACAACTGCTGCCCAACAAAATACTTTACTTTTACCCGTAAAGTCTTCCCATCCTTTCCTGCCTTACATCCACCGTACTTCTCTTGTATCTCCAGCCTTAAAGCTATGTTATTTCTTCATAAATCTGTCACCTTGATGTCACTGTTTATCCCACTGTAGTGGGATTTTTCACTTACATTTTAGCTTGTTCAGCCTTCTGTCTTGGACTAGTCCTTCTAATAACAATATGTTATAGTTGCAGCTTCCTAGTATGCTTTCATTGCTCAAAACCATTATAAGAGGTTAGGGGTCATATATATCAAAATATCATGTATTAGTTTAGCACTTTCATCCAATGTATGTAGACTTCTTCAGAGTTAACAAAATATATCTTACTCTCCTTTATTATATATCCCATATGTCACTTGACATTTTACTTAATCATCCAGTGCTTCATTGGCCCTTAAAGGTATAAAACATTTGCATATACAAACCTCTTACATTTAAACTAAACCATTTAAATTACAACATAACAAAGACTTAATGATCTATAATTAATACAGTTTTAAAATTTACCAATTGTTAGTTAGTTAAGTTTGTTAAAAATTAAACATTTCAGACACCTTAGAAAATGAAACCTCTGTGTGAAAATATGGATTAAAATCAAATTTACCTACAAGCTGGAAGCTTTCATTGTCTGCACACTTGCTATAGAAATGTTTTCATTCAGTCCTGCCTGTATCCAAGCATCAGTACCAAAATAATTATCGATACTCTGTCCTAATTTCCCATGATTCCCCTCTAGGATCTTAACTTATTTCCTCTACCAGAAAAGAAAAGAGAAAACATTTTTGCACTGCTCTGTATGTTTAAATAGGGCAGTCATTTCTAGTTGTTTAGATACAGCATAGACATGCTTGTATATGTTTCTTTAGAGTCATTTCTGTTTTACCCACATAGAATGGATGACATTGTTTGTAGTACACTATGTAAACTAGCCCCCTACTCAGGCACTTATATTTTTTCCCCTTAATTACTTTATTACATAGGTTCATAGGTTGGTACTAGGCTATCGGCCCTAGGGCCTATACAAGCCTAGCCATAACAATTCCATGGATATTTCTTCCCACAATATTTACTTCCCTGGACCCCTTACTAGCAGGGCGACTGACATGTTCCCCGGGGTGAAATTCCTGTCTCCTATCCAATCGTCAAGATTCCTTTTGAAGAGGGACAAGGAGGCGCTCTGCTTGACATGTATGGGCAGTCTATTCCAGAGTATGGGGAGTCTCTGGGTCAGGAACCTATCCCTCCAGCATGTTTTGTTCATTGTGATGGCAAGGTTTAGATCCCTGGAGCGTGTAGCTCTGAGGGATTAGAATTTTTTAAATGGAGCATGTCCAACAACTCAGGGTTTGACATGGCCTTGTATGTTAAGCAAAGATCACCTCTGAGTAGATCATATGCCACAGAGTATAGCTGGAGTTTTTTTAGATGGTCAGCATAGAGCAGATGCTTTAGGCCTGTGATTCTTTTAGTGAGGTATTTCTGCGGCCTTTCCAGCTGTTGCAGATGTCTTGTGAGGTACATACCAAATGGGGCATTGTACTCTATAATGAGTCTAATGAGGGATGAGTACAGTGGGACAATTACCTCCTTTTTTCTGGATGAAAAGCCCTTAGTGATGAGGTGTGCCACATAGAAGGATTTCCTGACTGTTGTGGCGATGTGGTTATCGAAGGTGAGACCACTGTCCACCTGTGTCCCTAAGTCTCTCATCACACTTTCAGTGTTTAGTGTACTGCCACCTATATGGTAATTCATGGGTACACGTTTTTTCCCAAAGGGGATGACTATACATTTCCTGGCATTAAGCTTGAACCCATGGTTCTGGCACCAAGCATCTGTTTCTGTAAGGCCCTTTTGTAGAATATCTACATCATTTGGGGATTCAATAATAGCTCCCAGTTTGCAGTCATCTGCGAACTTTGTTAGACAGAGTCCCTTAGTGTTGGCCTATACTTCAGAGAAGTGGATGCCAAACAAGAGCGGTCCCAGGACTGAACCCTGAGGTATGCCACTTGTCACTTGTCTGGAGCTGGATTTGGAGTCGGCTACTTTTACAGTGTGGGTTCTGTCAGTAAGCCAGTTGGCAACCCATCGAGTGACGTAGGGATTTTTGTCCAGCTTCATAAGTTTATCTATGATTCCAGAGTGGGGGGTGGTGTTGAAGGCCTTCACGAGGTCCAGATAGGCTGTGTGGACCACCTTACCCTCTTCCACAGCTCTGGAGACTGATTCAAAGAAGTCAAGTCAGGTTCAGGAGACAAGATTGGCCCATCACGAACCCAAACTGGGTGGGGTCCAGTGTTTGAAGGTTGCCAATGTCTTTGTTTATAAGTTCCATGATAATGCATTCCATGCCCTTGCAGATCAGGCTCGTCAGACTGATGGGACGGTAGTTCCTGGGATCCAAGGTGGATCCCCCCTTGTGGAGTGGGATAACTCTAGTTGTGCGCTACTCAGTGGGCATGAAGTCTGAGGTGAGGCTATGACTAAACATGTCACTTAGGTGAGGTGCCAGTTCATTTTGTAGTTCATATAGTACATAGCCCTGGATGTTATATGGTCCCATGGATGCTGTATTCTTAGCTTTGGAGAGTGCTGTTTCTACCTGTGTGGCCGTGATTACAGAAATTTGGCAATCTTTTGGTATTGAGATGAGCCCTTTAGGGGGTGAAATTGGCACTAAATCGATCTGCCAGGATATTGGCAATATCCTTGGGATCAGTATATTTAATGCCATTCTGTTGTAGCTCAGAGCATATCTGAGCATTGCCATTTAGATTCTTGGCATAACTGTAGAATGCCTTGTGGTTGTCTTTGGAATCTTTAGCAATTTTATTTTCGTAACTAGCTTTGGAGGATTTTATGAGAAATCTCAGCTTCTTACTGATGCTGGTAAGGGAGTTTTTTGCATCCTGGGATTTTCCTCTTTTCTGCAACAGTTTCTTCCTTCTGTTGTATAGTTTGTTTATGGCAGGAGACCACCAGATTGGCTTCCTTTTTTTGGAGCAGAACGTCTTGGTTCTATTTGGGATGGCACGATTCATGCACAAGTGGATGTGCTCGTACAGTGCCTTAGTGTAGGATTCAGCAGTCGAACTTTCAGATCCCGTCTGCATGGGTGTCATGAAGTTTG
Source organism: Protopterus annectens (assembly GCF_019279795.1). Classification (NCBI taxonomy): domain Eukaryota; kingdom Metazoa; phylum Chordata; order Ceratodontiformes; family Protopteridae; genus Protopterus; species Protopterus annectens. The sequence goes on along the minus strand of NC_056744.1, from coordinate 1,109,631,418 downwards.
TCACTTCTCACTTGAGTAGCATGAAGTTGGCTTTGGAGAAGTTTTTTACAGAGGATTCCTTACTGGGGGGTTGGGGTGGGATGTGGATGTCAAGGGTGATTTGCTTATGGTCAGACCTGACCAATGAGGGTGTGACCACTTGTGTGGAGCATCTATCTCCCATGTTGGTAATGATCAGGTCTAGAATATTGGAGCCCCTGGCGGGACAATGGATTAGTTGATCCAGGGCGTTGGAATTTATGAATTCCAAGAACCATTGGGAAAAGGTGTTGGTACCTGAGTAATTTTCCCAGTTAATGGCAGGGTAGTTGAAATCACCCAGTATTAGGGTGTTTGGTTGTACCTTAATATTTTCCAGTATGCTTAGAAAGGTGTAATGATAATCTTGGGGCATGGTGGAGGATCTGTAACAAGCTACAATTTGGATTGCAGTCTTTCCTAGTGTTAGTTGCACATGGAAAATTTCAGATGCATTGTGTTAGGCAACTAGTCTGGAGGTGTGAATATCTCTGGTGAATATGGACACTCCTCCACCTTTAGTGTTTTGGTCTTGGTTTGGTGGCTGAAAAGTGTGGTAAGAGTTTTAGCCTGATATTGCAGGGGTTATCTCTCTGGAGCCTTGAACCAGGTCTCAGTTACTACACAGATATTGATGTCCTCTATTTTTGGGAGTGCCTCGAGAGAGTGCATTTTGAGGTTTAGACTTCTAGCATTGAGTAGCATTACCTTCAGATTTTGCATGCTTGTATCTGTTATGGTGGTGGTCTTGTCCTTTGATCCTTGCCTAAAAAATGCACTATAGGGGTGGCAAGAGCTTTAGCCAGTAACCCGAATCCCAGAGGTGACAGGTTCAGGCCATCTCTGGCAAAGCATCGTGATTTGTCGATCATGTCTTCCCAGGCAGAGAGATTCTGGATCCCCTTGAATGATACCAGAAGCCTAGCCAGTTGTTGAAGTCAATCATTTTGTCCTTATACTGTGGTATCATTCTGAGTGAAGGCAAGATGCTACTCAGGACTAGGGTCATACCTGCCTGGGCCACATGATCTGAGAGCTCTTCCATGTGTCTTTTCATGTCCAGGGAGGTACGTCTCAAGTCATTCACTCCAATATGGACAACGACAGAGTCATATTTGTACATTTTGTGGCGGATCATGGCACAAAACATATATATATATATATATATATGGATCTCCTTCTGTTTGTCAAAAACACACTTTATCAACAAACAGAAGGTCAAACCCACTTAAGCAGCAATGCACTTCATCGGCAATGCACTTTCACGAAAGACGATTTGCCAAAACACATTACAGTGGTGATAAGGAAATATATCCTTTTCCCCACTGTAGTGCGATCTCTGAGTTAGTATATTTAAGTAGGGGGTGTGGGTTCTCAGCCCCCCACATAGGGGTGCAGGGGTGCTTGCCCCCTTGCAAAAGAGTGTTTACAGTAGTTTTGTTTTTTTTCTGATTCGGTGAATCGGCTTTTGCGAAAGTGCACTTTCGATGTAGTGCACTTTTGCAGAAGTAGGGTCTTACTTTTCTTTTTCGAGATTGTGAATTTTGATAAAGAAATGTAGACCCATATATGTATGTGTGTGTATATATATATATATATATATATATATATATATATATATATATATATATATATAGGTTTACTATTGAAATGTCGAACGGCACTACATCAACTGTACTATAGTCGAACACGGAAGTTCGAAAATAGTAATGTTGACGACAAAAAAACAATCTAGGACTGTGTTTTAACATTGGTTGAGGTAAGGGAGATGTTTGTAGTTCTGAATAATACTGAACACCTACCTCGACCCATGTTAAAACCATTCCTAGATTGTTTTTTTTTTGACGTCGACATTACTATTTTCGAACTTCCGTGTTCGACTATAGTACAGTCGATGTAGTGCCGTTCGACCATATATATATATATATAAGGAAACAGTTTTAGGTATTGAATTGTATCAGTAAGAATAACATTTAGATCTTTTATATCTAAAAATAGTAAGGATAAAGTTAATATAACTTGAGCAAGATTTACATAGTATTACAAAATATATTGTACAATAGTCAAAAGTAAAATCATGGAGTGAAATGAATGCCTTAGATGTGGAAAAAAGTGCTTCAAAATGTAGTTGTAATATGCTTCCTTCAGAGGTGATTGTATTAATGTTTGAACAGATGGTTTTATTGGATTTTTTATCAAATTAAATAAAAAAGATCTAACAAAAATATGATGTTTTAGGTTCTATGATTGCTCTGAGACTCTTATTGTATTATTTGCACCTTTTTACATAATATTATTTTATCCTTAAGTCCATAAAATTTCTTGTTATATGATAAGAAAGAATATAACAGTGACACTTGTTGTTATACTCTTCTTTGACTATTTTCCATACATAGATACATCGGTGCTGGCACCCTAATGTTTGTAAGTTAGACTGACACACTTTGTCATTATTTTTACAGAAAAGTAATGCTGCATTGAGAACATTTTAAGGTCTGTGTGATTTGTTTCACAGGAGGCACCAGTGTAGGGGATAGCCTGTTCCCAGAAATGCCTACTTTAAAAGTGAGAAGGTACAGAAGTTCCATTTCATTTACTGTTTCTTTTCTCTCACAGGTTGCTAATATGCCTGTAATTATTTTTTAGTCTCATTCTGTGTTGTCCTTGGTGACGTTTTTCTTTCCCTTGCCGTGATCTTGTTTTATCCTTTCTTGTCAAAGACGGTTAACATTTGATAGGACATAATTGACACAAACAGGATCTTAACCATCCCAGTATTCCTTTGCGTACCTGTACCACCTCTTTTATTTCACTGCTAGCTCTCACTTTTTTGATGCAGTAGCTAATGCTATCAGTCAATAGTTATACTATCTGTGGTCCAGCTCTTTGCTGTCCAGATTTACTCCTAATCACCTTGCAGGATCCTTGGTGGAAGATCTTCCTTACTAATATGAGAACCATCTGTAACAAAATGGAAACTGTTCATGCCTTATGAGCTTAATTAGCATATAAAATCACAATTATCCCTGCCACTTGAACACCACTCATCTCAGACACTGAAAACACCATACTGGATTGTAACAATATTTTACAAGCCTGTGGTCATAAGGAGAATTACAAACTTGCTTTCTTAAAGAAGGTGTCTAAATCCCCTTCTTCTTACCCGAGTCTGCAAAAGGAGCTCAGTAATAATCAGTGATTCTTTGGACTGCATTAATGTTTAGAAAGTGGTAGCAATGCTCGTTCTCTATGAGTAAGCCACTGCAAGGACACTGTCAGATAGTAATCTACTAATATTAAATAAAAAAAGTTAAACCTTCCTTTTTTTAAGTTTTAGTAGCTCTCATCTGTTGATCCTTTCTGTAATGATATGATAAATGTCATTATCTGTGTTAGGCTATAACCATTCCCATAACTATTAGCAAAAGTTCTGCCAATACAAGTATCCTACATTGCATACTGTGATACTTCTGGGTCTGTACCATCTGTTGGAATTTTTTCCAGTTTAGTCAGTGACCACCAGCCTACTTTTGCCATTTGATATTACTAGAATCACATTTCTCTGCAAAACCTTATCATCTGAGGTGTAAATATTTTGGCTTTCATGACATCTTATCAGCAGCTGAGATAAATTGTTTAAAAAAAAAAAGACTTCATTGCCTTAGGTTTATTCAGCATAATTATAATGCTGTCCTAAATTATACCAAGAAATAACACAACTATAATAGCCAAAGGCAAATCTTGTGCATATGACATAACTAAAATGCATTTATTTGCTCTTAATGTGTACAGGGTGATCTGGAACAAACACTGGCACCTTAGAACATGTTGAAGGGAGTCATCTTAAAGACTTCTTTCCAAAACATTATGTTCTGTCATCCTACCTTTTCTGAATGATTCTCTGAAGGTGCTGATGAAATTTGCTGGTCTGTCTAATACCCTACTTCAAGCAACATCATCTAGTCTACCAATGCTTTCTCTTGCTTATGTACTATACAATACAGTTCAAACAAACTTCTGAAGTAAATCAATCCATCAAGAGGTCTTACCCCCTTAATATATTCATCTTACCACTGAATCCATGGCCTTGACTAATAAATGATGACCAAAGAGAAGGTGTAGCCCTGGCTACTTGGAATTGAACCAGAGCTGCTCTTCTCCGTTAAGGAGGATAATCCGTCCAGTGTACCTGACCCTTTAGATATTATAATGCAGCTGTTGGTCGACAAACAAATCCTAGATGGTTGCCATAGCTTAATTCCATACTATAAGGATAGCTTGTCAGAGTTCTTCTTACTGTCTCTTAATTTCTCACAAATGGACTAAATATTAGTAAATAGTAGTCACCATGTTTTGGGTATGACAAAAATTTGACTCACAGTCTTGGGCTCAAATATCTGGCACATTCTTAATTGCTCTACTTTTATTATAAGAAAAAACAGTATGAGGTGATGTTTTGAGGGTTTATTTTCCTGAACTTTAACTGATAGACAAAGGGATCCAAAAATATATGTTCTTAATCCCATTTGTGTTGTTATCAAAATTTCATGTTGAATCACTCAGAAAATTCATTCAAGTCCACAGATGCCTCCACACTGATTTTTACCGGAAATTGTGAAACATCAATAGATGCAGCAGTAAGCAGTGTTGTGCGATCATTTTTTCAATCCTGAAAATGGTTGGATATCTTTCAGCTCCCACAAAAGCCTGCTTTATTCAAACCCAGATTTATCATTTTGAACAAATTCAGAAACTTCAACTCACCTCCAGTAAAATATTTCACAGCTAAGGAAAAAACTGTTAAAAAATACAGACTTTGACAATTACCCAAGGTTTATCCTTGATAACTGATTATGACTGATATGTAATCAAATTTTGGGCAGCCTATATGCTTGTCATTGCTTTGTTCTACCGCAGGATATTATACTTTTCTGTACATTAATATTTCCTCCATCACTGTAGGAGTGCTTGAATTAGTCTGTCATAGACCTGGCAAATTTGTTTCTATCTTCACCTCTAGGATACATCATGATCATTCACTTAATCCTCTGTCATGTTCATAATTTTCTAGCAAGTTAAAAAAACTGCACTTGAGTTTTACCTCTTGAGTCTTATATAGTAATCCCCTTTATTTTATGTACTTTTGTGGGAACTTTTTGTTTCTCTAATTCCTCCCATTTTAAGTCTGGTAAGTAAGGAAATTTGAAGAGTATTGAACACCTCAACATTTATATGAATACAGTATGGAATCCTTGCTTTTGGTATAGAACATCTCAGCATTTATATGCATAAGCTGTGGGATACTTGTAAAATATTAAATGTCCATCATACTAATCACTGCTACAGTAGACGTAGCTATATATATGTGCTATATCCTGCAAAGGATATAACAGCCAACCAGCTTCAAAAGCTGAAGTACACCTTCCACACTCTCAAACTGTCAATCAGCTTGAGCTGAGCTGACTAAAAGACAAGTTTGGGCACTGAGCCCTTCAGAGCTTTACTGCCGCTGAAGATTACACTCCTCTGAGGCTTTCAAGAATTGATGGTCAGTTTGTGCTGTTGCTTTACTAGGCAGATAAGTCCCCCTTTGGGAAAAAACTTCCATTTTAAATATTTTTAATATTACTTTCTTGTTTAGGAAAATTCTTATAACACTAAGATGTAATCCATATAGCAAAGGCTAGTGTTTCATTGATCATTCGAACATCTACTGTTATCATAAGTTTACTTATACAGCTATACTAACTTTATCCGTCCAATGTGAGATAATAAGCTATATAAAAGCCTGACTATGAAAATGTGGTCTTACAAATGCAGTGTTATATCTAATTTCCTTTTTCCTGGCATTCTCTAAGTTATCATTATTATTTATTATTATATTTATTTCTCTGTATTTTTCTCTGTCCACCTTTTCCACTTCTGCCTATTAAGCTCCCAACATATACACTCCAAATAGCATTAAGTAACCTTAGCCTTGCAAAAAGTACCCCATTTATTTGATGCTTGATTTTTAATTTTAGCATTCTATAATTTTTCGGTGTTTTCTGATGTGGCTTCCTCTAATAATGATTAGCTCTTAACTGGCCAAAGCCTTAACTCATCAATCACAACTGATCGATAACACAATTCTGCTGTCCACAGATAAGTCTATCAATGTTTTAGAATCATGACATTGGGGGAAACAAGAGAGTGAAGAGACATCTGGGGAAAGTATGACAGGCCACATACAGATAGATATGGATGTGTTATTTTAACTACCAAGGTTACATTTACAATCAAGTGCCACATTTTATATATTTTATTTTCTAATTTTTCTACATTATTTGCTAAATTAGTTATTTTGTCTGACTCTTTGATGAAAATTGAATCTGTCCATTTGGACAACCCAGTAACAAAACACAAATAATAAAATAAATGTATTTTATTCCCCAGAAGCAATAAATTACACAACCGCTATACAGCTGACACAATGGAATAAACCCAAACTCAAATTAGGTGCAAAATATTGTGTAACATGTTATGTGGTACATTTTCCTGTTTGTATTACTTACATTGTTTATGTTTATCAAAATGATGTAGTGTGCTATTTTCCCTGGTTTATACAGCTCCAAAAGTGAAAATGTTGAAAATGCTGCTTGAATTTTGTTTATGTAATTACTTAAGAGTGTACTTTATTATATTTTCTGGCTTCAGTGATTCAGAGAATTTGACAGTAAAAGTCAGCATGTATAAAATAGGAATTATACTAGTGAGGTACAAATTGTGGAGGAGAGGGCAGCTCAGTTGAAGCTGTGTGCAACTTCTGATGGTGGAGTGCATTTTTCTATCCCACAGTATCAGATGGCAAACTCGATCAGATAGTCAGTCTTTCACACTTATTAAATGAAATGTCTGCAATACAAAATTGGAAAAGTTCCTCAATGCTTCAGTAAGCCAAGTGTCACACACTTAGCCCAAAAAACCAAACACTGTAACAAACTTTCCACATGTGTTCTCAGTGGAATAAACATACAAAAATAGTAAGAAACTTTCCACGAGGTGTTCTCAGTGGAATAAACATACAAAAATACTCCCCAAATCTTTTAAAGTTAGTAAATCAAGTAAAAAAATCCAATCCAGGATATGTTGAATTTGCAGTTTCTTTATTAGTAAGCACAGACAAGCAATCCATAAGACTTAATGCACCCTGTTCCCCCCACAGCCCCTGCTAAATAAATATACTAACTCAGAAATCGCACTACAGTGAGGAAAATGGTAAATATCCTGCTTGATGCTGTATGGTGATCTCCATTCAAAATGTACAAGTTTCAAAACTTTGATCTTATGGTTTTAGCCATTTGAAGTTCAAAGTTTTGAAAGTCTGAGCTTCTGATTGGAATCTATATATATATATATATATATATATATATATATATATATATATATATTTATTTATTTATTTGACATTTGTTGACCGGGTTGGTCCATCTGGGCCGAGGCTCTTTTTCAGTGGAGACCTGGGGAGAAAAGCTCCAGAGTTACAAAATATACGCAAGTTACAAGAATAAAAACATTTCCTAATACACAAAAACAAAATACCTAACAATGTAAAACAAGTATACAACGATAATAATGATTACAGATTATATACATTGTTGGCTAGCTATGTATGTAAGGCAGATAGTTCAGGAGAGACTGAATTTAAAGTAAAGAGAAAGGAAGTTAGTAAGGAGTGGTTGGGTAGCAGTGAAGGAGAGATAAGAGTGCAACAGTAGTTGTTGACCAATCTGCTGGTGAGGAGACAGATCTAGTAAAGGACAGTTAGGGGTAGGAGTAGGGAAAGGGTTTAGTGGAGAAGAAGAGGAGGGTGAGTTTGGAAGGAGGTAGTGTTAGGTACTAGTAGGAGAAAGAGAAGTGAGAGATTGGGCTGGAGAGGTGGCTTAGTCAGGGGGCTAAGAACAGAGGCAGAGTTTATTTAAGCTAGGGTGATTTCTCACAGTCTTTTTGAATAGAAGCTTGGATGTAGTGTTACAAATGTCCAGTGGGAGTTTATTCCAGTGTTTGGTGGGGTAATAGCTGTACAGGTTTTTGCCTGTGTTGAGTTTGGGTTTGGTTATGGTCAGAAGGTGTTGGTCAGAGCTCCGGAGTGACCTATTTGGGGTGTAGGATGAGATGATGGGTGATATTGCGGGGCAGAATGTGGGCTGGTATAAAATGGAATGGATTATTTGGAGCTGGGAGAGAGTAAGGTTGTGAGGGAGCTGTAACCATTTTAGTTTTTGTAGAGCAAGACAGTGGTGAGAGGAGTAGGGAAGTTCAGCAGCAAATTGTGCTACTTTGTTAAAAGTGGATTCAAGTTTGGTCGTAAGAGAGGTCTGCAAGTTGGTGAGAATCTGAGAGCCATAGAGAAGGGTTAGAAGAAGGTATGCATGTGATAGAGCAATTTTTGCTAGAGGGAAGAGAAAGGTTTTGTTTCTGTAAAGAAGGCCAAGTTTTTGGTGAGTTTTCTTGATGTTGTTAAGTACATGCTGGTCAAATTTTAGTTGGTCGTCAATGATGACCCCAAGTAGTTTAGTGTGATTATCCACCATAATGGATGTGTTGTTGGGGGAGATGGAGAAGTTTGGTTTCAGGTGGGTCATTGTTTTTGGAAGAAAGAGAAGGAGTTTGGTCTTTTTTAGGTTTAGGATTAGATGGGTTTGGTTGAGCCAGGTCTCGACATACAAGAAGGATTCCTGAGTTTTAAACTGTAGTAAGGGAAGTTTGTCTGCAATAGTGATGACTGTTGAGTTATCAGCATATTGCATTAGGGATGAGTGAGGAATAGAGCTAGATAACTGATTGGTGAAAATGTTGTAAAGCAGTGGTCCTAGGATTGATCTTTGGGGATCTCCCATCAGTACTGGAGGTTCTGGGGAGATAGCTGAATCCCATTTGATGGTCTGGGAGTAGTTACTAAGATAACTAGCGAACCAGGAGATAGTGGCAGGGGATAGGTTTAGGTGGGAGAGTTTCTCTAAGAGTAATGGATGGTGGACAGTATCAAATGCTTTTGATAGGTCAAGAAAGAGACAAGATGCAAGTTTATTTTGTTCCCTAGATTGAGCAATAATATTTATGAAAGAGATGAGAGCTGTAAAAGTGCTATGTCCAGGACGGAAACCGTATTGGGTAGGGGTAATTAAGTTGTCTTGGGTGAGGTACTGGAGAATTTGTTTGTGTACACATTTTTCCAGGATCTTGGACAGGGGAGATGGTATTGCGATAGGCCTGTGGTTAGTAAGTTCAGTGGAGTTATCTCCCTTGTGGATAGGTATAGTGTAAAAATTTTTCCAGATGACTGGGACTGTAGCTTCAGTAATAGATCTGTTTATGAGGATAGTGATGGGTAGGGCTATGGAGTTAGCAGCTAGATTTAGAAAATGTGGAGGGAAACCATGTATGGAAGGAGAGCAAGGTTTGAGCTTAAGGAGCAGTGATTTTATGTAAGAGGTAGATACTGTTTGTAGGTTTAAAGTTAGTGAAGGGTTATGGTGATTGGGGGGGAGGCAGGAGGGGTGGTGTTGGTGTTGGAGTGGTTCATAAATTTGCTAATGGACTCTATGAAGTAAGAGTTTAAGTTAGTAGCAGTTTGGAGAGGAGTAAGTGTGGGGTTTGGGTGGGGGGTGGATGGGTTTCCTGGATGAAGGATATTGTTTATAGTATGCCAGAATTTGTTGGAGTTGTAAAGGTGTGATTTAGGGGGGTTAGTATAGTCATTTTTTTGTCGTCCTTGTTTGATTTCTTAGCCTGGTTATGAAGTTGTCTGTATTGTTTTAGGTAAATAGGCAGTTTGGTTTTGATCCAGAGCCTCCATTGAGTGTCTCTCTGTGCCATTAGTGAAAGAGTGGAGAGAGTAAGCCAGGGTGATGCAGTGGATTTAATCCTGATCTTATGTAAGGGTGCCAGGGAGTTTAAAATGCTGAGGAATGTGTTGTTAAATCCCAGAACTGCTTCCTCAAGAGGTAAATGTTTGAGAAAGGTCCAGTCAGTAAGTGAGAGCTGATAGTTGAGTTTGTTTGGGTCAAAGCTTTTTACCTTATGGCAGGTTTTAAATATGTGGGGTTTGAGTCTGTGTTGGGTAAAGTGGAGGACTTTGGTAGGAGAGTAGTTGCTAAGGGTACCGGGAAGGGTTTCGGGGAAGTGATATTTGTGAGTATGGGATCCAAGGATCCAATCAAGTATGGAGGAGTGGGTGGTGGATTTGGTGGTGTAGGTTGGAGTTGTGACTAATTGGGAGAAACCATGCAGTTTTATGAAGGTAGTGGGGGATATGGTTATGAATATGGACCAGTTGATATTGACATCTCCCATTATAATAGTCTCATTGTGGAGGTCTGAGGCAAGTGTGGAAAGTAAATTTTCAAGTACAGTCAGGTTGTCATAGAGGGCAGCTATGTATAGAGGTTGTGGAGGTTTATTCTGTAGTTCGCCAGAAGGAGTTCAGCAGGGGAATTGGGGGGGTACGGAGTAAGTGTGAGGATATCTCTGTACAAGATTGCAATACCACCTCCTTTTCTTTTTGTTCTGTCTAGTTGAAGGATGTTATAACCAGGAGGGAGTATGTCCCTATCGGGGATGTGAGGTTTTAACTAAGTCTCACTAAGGGTTATTATATCTGGAAAGTGGTGTGAGATCCAGGAATGGAAGTCAGTAATTTTATTTACTATGCTTCTCAGGTTGATAGAGTAAAAGGATATATGTTTTGCTGGGATATTATGGTTAGGGGTGGTGGCATGTTTGAGGGTAGAAACTGAGGAAGCAGGTTGAGCTGGGCCAGGGTTGGGATGTATGTCACCTGACAGCAAGAGAGAGAGGAGAAAAGGAATTGTGTGAGGTTTGGGAACAAGGTGTATGAGGCACTTGGGTTTTTCTTTATTGTGAGTTGTTTTGCTTGAAGTGTGTTTTATTTGTGGAGTTAAGGTAATGCAACCAGTGCAGGACACTGAGTTTAGGAATGAGTGAGGTAGTTGCATGAAGGTGGGTGGACAAGTAGAAGTGGGTGGGTGAGAGAAGGGTTCAAGTGGAAAGGTGTAGGAGGTGAGTTTGTACAAAATTGTAAGAGTGGAGGTAGCTAGTAGTGTCAGAAGAAGGGAGTGGAATAACAGTGGGTTGTAGATTAGGCAATAGGTACTATTGTGAGAAGAGGGATATACAAGAAGGAGTAGTTGTTTGAGGTAGTTAGGGTGAAGGAGAGGGGTAGGGGATGAGGTATACTGAGTGGAGAGTAACATAGGAGGAGGAGGGTGGAATTGGAGGAGGATGGTGGTGAGAGGGATGGGGGGACAGAGATGGTTGGGTGGGGCTTGGAGGGGTGTGGTGAGGAAGGGTTTTGTATAAAGGAAATTATGTCAGGGGTGGGTGAGAATAGGGGTAGGGTAGAGGAGTGGAGTGAGTCCAAAGGGTGAATGGAGTGGGCTAGAGCAAGAAAACTGATAACAGCATGAAAGTATCAGTAACTGCAAGACAAGATCTGGGCAAGAAGGTAAGTTGACCTCAAACTGTAAGGGAAAGTATTGTTAAGTGTTTTGTAGGAGTTATAGAAATGGGGAGTATGAGATATAGATATCTACCAGCTTTTGTTTAAAAAAGGGAACAAAGTATGGAGATAAATGTTCCTACCTTTACTTGGTAAAATGCTGCCTCCTAGTGGCAAAAAGATACTGCAAAGCAGAGATAAGCAATCCCTCTATCTAGTACTGTATTCTAGGGTTTAGTCATACTGGAGGGAAGAGAGAGGCAAGGGGTCTGCTGTAGGATGCTGATAAACACACACACAGAAGGGCAGCTAGTACATATGGGTATTGATAATTAGTTCACAAGTTATTAGTTGTAGGCTACATACATTCAAAGTCTTTTTATGGCAAAGTCCTCACAGTAATAGTTCTTTTATGAAGCCTGGCTGGCAGGCAGAATCTCAGGGTGTCTTCTGGATTTGGCTGGAGATATTCTTAATACCCAAGTGGCAGGGAGGGAGCACCCGGAGTGGCATACTCATAGATAATGAATATTCAGGCACCTCATTGCAGCTGATATCTTTCTGAATTGCAAATGTGTATGTCGCATTAGAAGAACCTTGAATTCCTGGGGTTGTTTCTTTGTTTACATTCATTTCTCATATTTGTTTATGAACTTTAAAATATCCATTGATTACCAGTACATAGTATTGTCCTGCAAACCAACTTAACACAGACTAAAAGTCCACAACCGTTAACAGCGGCTAGAGTACCTGGCACACCTATGCACATGGCAATTTGATGGAACAAAGAGGTTACCAAAAGTTATGTGCACAGCATTTTGAGAGTAATCCATGCAGGATTTAAAATCCAGGGATTATAGGTGGGCTGCGTGGGAAATAGTTTAGCTAATACTCCCTTTGCTATCCAGTGAACAGTCACAGGTAAAATTTACTCATTGTCCAGTTTGTTTTTTTATTGTTCACTAAAACCAAAGTAGGTGGGGTGCTTCACCACCCACACCCCCCTCAACTATATATTCTAACTCCAGGATTGCACTACTGTTGGGAAAAGGAGATATACCTTTTATTTGCCTTTTTCTAATTATCGGGCAAATGAACTGTCAGACAAATGAACTGTCAGGCAAATGAACTGTAACGCAATTGGGCTGCCTGAAATTTCTGTCAGGCAAATGAACTGTCAGGCAAATGAAGGTGACATATATATATATATATATATATATATATATATATATATATATATATATATATATATCAAACACTTCTGCTATAGTAGTCTAGATGAATTTCTAATTTGAAATGTTGGCAGCATTGAGCTAAAGATAATGATTCAAATGTTTTGGGACTAAGTTTATGTAATTATTATTATTTTTTTATATACTCTTGGTCTCAGAGTGTAGTATTCCTTTTTCTGTGTTTACTAAATTTGGGAGTTTAGGAGAGTGCAACAAATTTGGAGGCAAGCAACATAGGGTGTATTAAGATATTTGGTAAAACTCAACTTGACCTGGCAATCTCTGACTCCCAAGCATGTTGACTGTTGAATAAAGCTGTTGAATTTATTTACATTCTGTTCATAATTGTTTATTAAGCACTAGAAATTATGTTGTAAAGATAAAAAGCAGTGACTTGAGTCACATAAGGTTTTCTAATTTAAGTGTTACATAAGATTCACATTTTCCTTCCAGTTAGTGAAAAAAAATCTGTTAAATCATTTTGAATTTTCTAAAAAGAACTAGGAAATATTGTGCAGGTTACAGTATATAGGTGAATCTTATGCATATTAGTTTACTGGAAACAGGTGTGCAGATTTGAATTATTACATAACAGTCTGAACAGAAAATGCCACTAATATCTATGGATTCCAAAAGATTTTTGGAGATACCAATTAAGTGTGCTTTAAGAGTCATATTCAGGTAAAAGCAAGCATGATAATCAATAAGTGTTTTCTTCTAATTGTTCTGGAGGGGGGGGGGTCTGGGTTTCAGTTTCTCATTGACCTAAAGCAAACATGGTTTTCAGCAACAGAAAGTGACATACCATTTTGTTTGACACAACGAAAAAATAAAAATAAATACATAATCAACTATAAAGGTCATTTTTACTTCTCAGTGTTAAGCATAAGATTAATTGTGTGCATATTGACCATTCCAGCTGTGTACTCTCTTTATTTTGCTTATCTAGAGTTAATAATGTTAGCAAAAGTAATATACAAATGATGTATTTTCAATTAACAGAAAAATGCTATATGTGGCTTCTTCTTTGATAAACAGTGACTATGAAAGTAAATTTTATTCAGCAACACAAGTACAGTATGTTTGTTCCATGTGTTCAGTAGTGTTTGTGCAAGCATTAAAGATTTCTCAGCTGCAAACTTCATTAATTAACAGTGCTTGCAAAAGTAATCCCCTCTGTTATCAAAATCAAAACAGTACACAGTGCTTATCTAGAATAAATAGTACCTGTTATAGCAATGTAATTTTAATTGAGGTTAAATGATGCATGTTGCTTTCCCATGATCGAGTGTGACTCCTAAAGTGATATAATTTGTATTAAAATTAAAAATACTGCATGTTGTTTTCTGTAATATTTTTGTCCACAGATCTTTATTTACTAATGTTCTAGATTAAGCCTTACTAATAAAAGTTGGTTTGCTGCCCGCTGTGGTACGAATTCAGGGTTTCACTTATAGCTTATCATTACAATTGTTTACTTTTTTTACATAGCAGTAGACTTTTCTGTTATTAAAAATTGTCACTAACCATTGCCCTGCTGTTAGATTAAAAATTTTAATCATTTGATAGTTGGCATAAAAGTACTCATTTGTGAACCATTCCCTCCAGCGTAGTGCCCTTTCTATTTTTTCTCATGAACAACAGCAACAACATGCTATATTTTGCTTCCCCATCTTAACAACTCATGTAAAGGCAATGCATTTGTGTCTGCAATGATATAATTTCCATCAACTGCAAAATGAGTTATCTGTTTCTCATAATAGCATTTCCATTAGCAATGCCAGTTTTAATTGACAGCAATGTGATACATCTCATTTACCCGAGAGTAAAAGCAATATCATATATTAATCAACAATATAATATTCTAAATTGCTTCCCCAAAATCAACAGTGAAATATTTCTCACAATTATAAGCATTTGCATAATCAAAATCACTTTTTAGAAAGTAATAGGGCTACTTGTTGATTCTCACTGACTAACAGTGATTGTTACAGTAATGCATTTGTATTAAACAAGAAGAGGGAAAAGCATTGTGTATTAATAAACTGTAAACATTCTAGGTTTCTTCCCCAAAATCAACAATGCTTCTTAAAGCAGTCTATCATTATCAAGGTTATTATATTATTTTTATCTTTTTGAATCATTTAGAAAAATGCTATATGCTTTCAGTGCTTAAGACTGCTTGTAAAGGTATTACACAAATGCATACATGCACAGACACACACACACACACACACACACACACACACACACACACACACACACACACACACACACACACAAAAAACAAAACCACATTTTCAAAGATGTTCTGCTGTCTTCAAATTCCTCACTATAAAATAACCAGTGTACTCCAGAAGGTAACTAAAAAAAAGATGGTTTGTTAGTTAATGATTTCATCCTTTCACTTCCAGTGGACTTCATAAGACAAATTGTTTGTGTCTTTCGGCTTTTCCTGGTTAGGGGTCACCACAGTGGAACTACAGTCCGCTAATGATTGGCAGTAGACTTTTACATGCTGGCTTGCTGGGCCTAAAGCACAACCTTCAATGGAGGA
Organism: Protopterus annectens; assembly: GCF_019279795.1. Taxonomy (NCBI): domain Eukaryota; kingdom Metazoa; phylum Chordata; order Ceratodontiformes; family Protopteridae; genus Protopterus; species Protopterus annectens. Next base: position 1,109,616,111 of record NC_056744.1, on the reverse strand, counting down.
ACACCCATTCACGCATGTCGCCACACAGAAGACGCTCTAACTGAGAATCGAATGGGCAACGTCTATCTGTGAGGTGACAACGCTACCGCACCACCACTAAAACACAAGCAAGTTTAAATAAAACATTGTAGCAAATCACATGTTCATTTCACCCAAAAATAACATACATTCCATCTTATAAGCACTCCACTTCCTATAGCTTTTGTCATGAAAGGAGATACTGCCAGCCCAACTACCTGGAATTTTGTAAATAATTATATGTCATTTGCGAATGTTAAGGGAGATACTGCCAGCACAGCTATCTGGAATTTTGTAAATAATGATATGTCATTTGTGAATATCAACATGATCTATATAAGATGCTTGTGTTACAACTGTATTAGAACTGTATGTCATGTGTATATCAAACTTGTTTGTACAGATGTGTGTTAAAAAAGGCATTTTGTACAGTACTGAGCTTAAATCTGTATCCACAGTGTGCCCTGCTGGAAGAGAACAGAAGTGTACATACACTAATTGCAACTGTTTAAATGTATATGTTTTAACAGTAGAGACTAAAACACAGGGTTTAATTTTAGTGTAGCAAAACTTCAGAGAAATAGTTGAAATTAAATTACTTTATGACAACAAGAGACAGGATGTCTATACTAGGGAGCACTCTGTGTTGTCTTTAAGGAGAAATAATTGCTAGACTACATATGTGGAAGTGTTTTATTATTTGTATGCATTTTCACAGGTAAACACTGCTAGATTACAGCAGTGGGGGGTTTGCCAGGGATACAGTCAGATGATAAGAAAGAATCATTCTGCAAGCTATCCCAGCAGTAATATTCAAGATATTAATTTGAGGAATCTCTGAGAGAGATGCAGCATTCTGTATTCTATCTTTGACCTGACAACATCAGCTAGAAGATTCATTCGCCATATCTGCCTTGCTCTCTAAGTAAGTTAATTAGGGTATAGTAATTCTCTTAAATATAGTCAGGAATATAGCAATATAGATGAGTAGTACTACTCAGGCTGACACTGAGGCACTGCTGTCAGAGGATAACAGACTTCTTGTGGAAGGAGAACTGGGAAGGGTTACAAAGAGAGAGTTGAGACAGGCTCAGCTCTCAGACCCTACATTACAAAGCTTGAGGGAAGTAGCCAGGGAGGCACCTGATTTTCAAGGAAAAGGAGAATCTATATACTGGGACAAAGGGTTACTGTATAGAGAGGGGACCCCTGAGGGAGGGCTAGAGGCTTAGAGAATACAGCAGTTAGTAGTGCCCAGAGCCTATCTTCTGGCACTTCTAGTTATAGCCCATGACATTCCCTTTGCAGGTCATATGGGAAAAAAGTGTACAAAGAGACATGTTATGCAGAACCTTTATTGGCCTGGGATTTCCAGGGATGTAACAGGGTACTGCAGGACCTGTGAGCAGTGCCAAAACATAGGCAAGGCAGGAGACAAGGTGAATGCTCCTTTGATGCCATTGCCCATGATTGAGGTGCCACGTCAGAGGGTAGCTATGGATATTGTCATGCTTCTGAGTACCCCATGTTCCACAGGAAAGAAGTATATCCTAATGGTAGTACATTATGCTACCAGATAACCTGAGTTAGTGGCTCTGTCCTCCACTGAGGCAGAAAAGGTAACAAATACTTTGTTAGAGATTTTCAGCATGGTAGGTTTCCCAAAAGAAATACTGACTGACAGAGGTGCCAATTTTATGTGATAACTGCTGGCTTGTCTTTGGAAGCACTGTGGAGTGAAGCACCTAAAGACCACCCACTACCATCCCCAGACTAATGGCCTGGTGGAGAGGTTAAACTCTACACTAAAGACCATGCTACAGACATTTGCAAACCAGTTTAAGAGGGAGTGGGACAAATATTTGCCCTGGAAATCCACAGATTTTTCACCCTTTGAGTTGCTGTATGGGCATAGGGTGAGGAGACCTCTAGATTTGATTCATGATGAGTGGGAGGGTGTGTGAATCCCACAAGGAGTCTGTTATGGCATATGTCCTAAACTTCAGGACAAGCATCAGGGAACTCATGATCTTTGCCCAGGAGAACCTGGCAGAAGCCCAACAGCAGAAAAATGTCTGGTATGACAGGAATGCTTGAGCTAGAGAGTATGGTGTGGGGAAGCAGGTTATGGTTCTCATTCCTGTCAGACACAACAAGCTGCAGGCAGCTTGTGAGGGACCCTTCAAAGTGTTAAGGAAGGGCAGTGCTGTTAACTACTTGGAAGAATGGCTAGGCAGGAGGCAGGGGCACATACTGTACCAGGTGAATTTGATGAAACCTTACCATGATAGGGAGGACCTGGTGCTAAGTATTTGCAGTAGTAGGCAGGAGGAACCTGAAGGGGATTTATGGCTACAGGAAGCCAGCCAGTAAAATTCCAAATTACTATGGCAGAGCCTAGGGTTGCAGGCACATGATATGAAAGTGCAACACTGTAATAGGGTCAGCAGTACAAAGGCAGCTGGAATCTCAAGACAGGTAATGGGGTCATATATTCCCAGATAGGCTCATCCCTCCCAAGCAATGTTTCTCAAGGGTCACTTGAAAAACTAGCTTGAGTCTTTGAGGGGGGAAAGAAGTGTCATGAAAGAAGATACCGCCAGCCCAGCTACCTGGAATTTTGTAAGTAATTATATGTCATGTGTGAACATCAATATGATCTGTTTAAGATGCTTGTGTTATAACTGTATTGCAACTGTGTGTGTTGTGCATATATCAAGCTTGTTTCTACAGACATTTGTGTTAAAAATGTATTTTGTAAAGTACTGAGCTTAAAGATGTGTCCTCAATGTGCCCTGCTAGAAGTGAACAGAAACATACATACACTACTGTAACTGTTTATATTTTAACAGTGGAAACTTGAACACATGAGGTTAACTTCAGTCTAGCAAAACTTCAGAAAAATAGCTGAAATTACATTACTTTATGACAGCAAGAGACAGGATGTCTATACTAGAGAGCTCTATGTGTTATATTTAAGGAGAAATAATTACTAGCATTGAGATGTGAAGTGTTTTATTGTTGTATAACCTCCAGCATCTGCCATAGATCTGAGGTTTATGTATTTTCACAGGTAGAGGCTACTAGAGGCTAAATACTGCTAGATTGCAGCAGTGAAGGTTTAACCTGTGATAGAGTCAGATGACAGGAAAGGATATCATTCTGCAAGCTATACCAACAGTAATATTTCAGATATTAATTTGAGGAGACTCTGAGAAAAACACAGAATTTTGTATTCTGTCTTTGATCTTACATCAGCTAGAAGATCCATTCACCACATCTGCTTTGCTCTGTAATTAAGTCAACTAGGGTATAGTAATTTTCTTAGATATAGTCAGAAATATAATAAAACTTAGCTTAGATATTTTTCTTTATCTGAGACTGTCCTGTAATGTTTATTTAAATATTTATTGTGGTTTTGAACTCTGATGAAACTGTAAATATATATTTAGTATTATTTTGTTCTTTTATTACTTATTATTAAATACATTTAAACCTTCCATTGTGGCTGATCTGTACAGAGACATTTAAGTTCTGAGAGTACTTGCATATTTATTTGGTGACACTGTGGGCCACTGCTAATAGCCTTGCTCTTGGTCAAACCACCTTTTGTATTGATAGTAACATTACACAGTAAGATTGGACACCTTTTGTTAAGGGCCTTAAAGTAGCTAATAAGGAGCTGGCTGGTGGCAGTGATAACTACCTTATAGTCTGGGTAAAAGGGGGCACAGCTAGTAAACTGGTGCCAGCTTTCCCAGGTATGTGTGTGTGTGTGTATAAATCATACCTCAAAGAGTGTGAGTGTGTGTCAGCTACTTGGGCAGGGACACAAAGCACTAGTTGGACAGAGATGGTGCTGGAGGTATTGCCTTGGCCACTCAGCTGAGATCTCAACTCTATAGCTGTGTAAGTGAGGAGTCTTACTGGGGATCTGGAGAAAGAGGGAGAACCCATCCCTGGACTGACTGTGGTCCCTGTCTGCTCTTAAGGGAAATTGCACTTGATGCAGAGAGCTGCATCCGGAAATACTGTGTGTGCACCTATCATCCTCCCAGTGTATGCCCCCCCCCCCCACTGTTCCCAGTGGTGAGGATTGAGGATCCTTAATTACTGGTCCAATGGTGTAGCTTCACAGCTTAATACATATATCTGTGAAAGTTCACATAAAATAAAATAGAAACAATGTTCAAGTTAATAGCAGGAAATGAACATCAGATCTTTTGCTTATAAGGCAAATGTATTGGCTACTACACCAGAGAATATTCACAATATAAGATGGAAATATTGTTACTTCAGTCTCTTATTTTCCAGTTATGTCTTGAGGCTAACAAGTTCATTCAAGCCAGCAGGAATATTAGCTTCCAGCTCAAGTTGCTAGAAGAGGTTGCCCCTCCTGCCAAGCAATTACTTAACATCCACTCATTTTTCAGAAGTGCTCACACTCTCCATAATATAAAACACACATTTTTTAAAATATGTACATAATGTGGAATGTTTGTATAATGTTATCTTTACATTTTATAGTATTTAAATGGTGTTGTACCATTTACTGAAGTTTCCTGCACATTTGTCAATATAAACAGCATTACAGGAGATACATCAGTAAGATAAACTATGTTCCTATTACAATAATTGAAATATTCTTTAGCACCATATGTTTTTGATTATTTCTCATCACAATAATATGGAATATTAGCAATGACCTCAGCCTGCAAATGCCAGAAAAACCCACAGTCGCATGTCCTTTCTATTGCTGTGTCACCCCCTCTCTCCCAGTATAATTGCTTTCTAAAAAAAAACTTTTAAGTTGTCATCCGTAATGTTTTCAAAATAAGGGTTCTCACCTACAACCACATATATGGTCGCATTACTTTTCAGAATCTTCAAATTATTTCTTGCTTTTTAGTGAAAGCAAATGCTTTAAAGTGTATCCCCATCTCCAGGGATCTTTCCTGCTTATGACTGTCAGCAGCTATGAACAGACCAGTTGGTACACTTGCAATTTCACCCCATAATAACATGAATTCTCCACCCTCTCTTTCTTCACTTACTCTACAGTTTAATTAACTTTTACTTTACACACACACACACACACACACACACACACACACACACATATACTGTGTGTTGTTTCTCCATGACCAATAGATTTAGAATGCCACCAGAACCTTGCAATAGCATTATTATTTTTTTCTCTGTGCAATATTAACTATTGGCTGTCTTCACCATCAAGTATGGCAATTTAACGTGGGCACATTTTTTTTTTATTATTGTAGACTCCAAAACTACAGTATCTTGTAGAATGAATTATCATTTTTCTGAAATTATTTGAATGATAACTCCTTATCCAAGTTGAAATGGTTTTAAAGAGAAGATATAAAAAATTTGTGTCTATCCATGAAAATTGTATACAGCTTGAATATGTGTCCACATATATATTTGCTTAAGCTACTGGGTTTTGTGCATTTATGGAGAAGCAGTGGTATTTAATGGTTCTGTGTTTGAGCAAGCATAGAAGACCTATAAATAGCAAAATTATATATGTGGCTTTCCTGCCAATAGCACATTTTTAAAATTGGGGCATTTTAAGTCAAGATCAAAATGTTGTATGTTGCTTAGCAAAATTATATGTTACCACCATGAAATTAGTAACAGTTCTAAAAACAATCTAATGACCTCACATCTTTAAGTAGCAATGCTCCGTTTTTAAGCCATATAAAAAAAAAAAATGTTTTGCCACTGCTCTGTTTCAAGCTTTCATTTGTAATTCAGCTCTTTAGTTTCAAAAAGCAAAAACACGATGATTGAACATGTAGACCTACTGGTTGCTGTGGCTTTACAATACTTTTTACTTTTTACTTTTTAATCCTCAAAATATGATTACACATTTGCATGTTGAACCTTCCAGCTGTGTAATGGCTGTATGTTGTTTCCTGTCTTTATACCTTTTGATAAACAGTGTTGGTGAAAAGTTTTTTTTTTTTTTTTTTGGCTGGGGGATTAACAGGAAAATACTTTTTATTGCTTCCTTATGATCAACAATGCTTGTAAAATAAATGTCTTGTAATCAAGAGAAAAATAATATAAGTTGTTCCCATGTAATCAGATCAAAAATGAATGCATTTATTAATAAACAAGAAAACAGAATTTTCACTACATCATTCATTTTACTATGTGGGATGCTGTTGTTTTCTTGTGAGTGAGAACATTTGTGAAGTGATTAATGTTTTTGTCTTGATAGCGGAATGGTGTATGTTCTAACCCATAATTAACAGCACTTGATAAAGCAATGTATGTTTTTATCAACATTAAAAGACTGCATATTCCCTTCTTGCAATCAGTTTAATCGCTTATCATTAATCACTAAAAGTCCAGTACAGTTACGATGTAAGCCAGCAATGAACATCAACAAATATTTAATCTTATATGTTTCTTTTTTTATTTCTATCTTCTTTATCATCCCCATTATTTCTTCACTTCTTTACGATGTCTGGTTTTGCTATTTTATACCTGTGCCAATCAAATTTTAAAATTGATTAATATTTGATTTTTAGTGTATAATTCGTAGAGTGCATTGCCAATGGTTTGGTTATAAGATCACTGCAGTTTTGACAAACATTTCAAGTGTGGTCCACCAGATTATTCCTAACGTAATTACATGGTGGTATAGCATGCTATCACATACAGTAAAACAGTTCTATCCTTTTCAAGCACTGTATGATTTCTTATCTGCAGGTCACCCATTCCCATGCATGGCGCTGCATTTACAAGCTTGCATTTTCTGCAAATTATTACTTCATATTAGCCCTTTTCTGCTGTGATACATGCATCCTTGTATCGCACGTCTTCTTCATTCATTCAACTTTCATTTCTAGTATATATGACATGAAATGTGAATAATTGCACTTAAGACAACAGCAGTATCCTGATAATGTGAAAATACATATTATATTACATAAATCTATTCGGTGTAATTCTTTTTCTACAGTATTCTATTTGTCTAAAATGTAGTCAGTGAGATTTATTTGCTATGCATGCTATATTTTAAAAAAGTGTATCAAAATCTATAGGAAATTCAGCAGAAGGATGCCTACTGCACAAAATATTACAAAATGACTAGATTCTAGTAATTAACCTATTTTAGGACAGCCTTTCACCTTCCGTCTTCAATTATAATCAACAGTCTTGAAGTTATGGTATAATCTTACCAGAAAAGAAAATCATCTTTTGCTTCTCCACACAGCCTTAATTGATATTATACCTATATTTGTGAGCTCCCTGCTGTCTGATATTCACATGTTTCTAGTTTCTTAACTTTTCTACTCTTATTCTATTTCTTCTGCCAGCTCAAAGATAATGCTCTGGATTTAACTTCTCTTGAAATGTTTTCACTTTAGTCAATGAATTATATGCACAAACCATCTGCTGCTGTGGATGAACAGAGTAGGAGGGGGACTTTTTATAACAACTTATAATTCTCAGGGTATGTTAACTGTAGCTGAAGTTTTATAAAATTCAACAGACATTTTAAATAAGTTAATACAATCTTTGCTATCATTGCACACATTCGGTTTTGTGAAGATACATTTAGTATCCTCTTCTAATTTATAGTGGGCAAAGGGAAAATATATCCACATACAACTGCACAAACATGCACTCAGTAATGTTGGAAGAAGCAACACCATGTGACTTTCATTTTGTACACAGGCAATGTACTTGCTCTGACTACCATTGTCAAAATATTACTTGTATACTGTCCCACCCTGCCAAAGAATGTGCATTGCTGATAAAAGACAGTGAGGTGGGAAAACATTTAGCATTTACTGTCAACAAAAATGTTACTTGCTCATATGCTGAAGGTATTCATTTTTCAATACATTTCTGATGCTACTTTTGCATTTAAGTTAGATTATAGTACAACATGCACTGTGCTGATCTTGCAGAGCACACTTGTAAAGATGTTATAAACAGCTGTACCACTATTGTGACATAAAATTTAGTTTTCAAAGCTTTATATAATCCTGCAAGCTTCATATTATACCAAGACTGAACTTGTGATTGTTCACTGATCAGTGTTCTGCCCTGGTAAACAAAATTAAACATAAATCAATCAACTAGTCAATAAATAAATAAAAAAAATAATCATATCCAGAGATAGCTACAAACCAGTCAGAAAAACTTTTAGTAGCTGTAGATCTCTCGACAATGCAACAATGTATACTGAAAAAAGTACATGAATTGCTTTATTTAAAAAAAAAACAGACCTTAAAGTTTTAAGTAACTTAGCTTTCTTTCTTTCTTATTTTAGTTTAGTTAGCCTTCAATAAAGATATACATAAACTTCCGGAAGGATGAAGGGGCTGCTGAAGCTCCCACTTTGTAAGGTTAGGAATAGTCTATAGGACTCTTACCTCTCTGGAAACAATGGGGCCTGCATTCTGCTCCTATCAGGGAACAAATGTACAAACTAGCATGTGCCTAAGCTACCAGTGTCCATTCTTATCTTGTCTTAAAAATGATTCATTTGGCAGGTAGAGCACAGATCACAGCAGTATCTGATGAACAGTCAAAATGAGCAACTTGTAACTCCCATCCATAACCCAAAAGCTACATTTGCACATGCATTACAAATGCTTGATATATAAAGAGTGTTTGCCGGTCAGACTTTTTACCATGTATGCCTTCAAAGGAATTTAGAGCAATAAGAGAGAGGAGGAAGGGACTAAAAGTAATTTAGGCATGTAATGAGTGGCAAAGCGATAAGAGTATGAGAGGTGAGAGATGAAAGTGTCAGAAGGCAGGTCTGATTTTAGGTACATTTTATGAATGGGAGGGAGGATGTGTGGAGAAGTATTTACAGGATGGATTGCTCAGTCGCTTGGTCCAGGTGATTGTAAGGTAGAAGCAGTTGCCAGTGCTCAAGCAACCAACTGTCAGTACAAATACAAGTATAAGCAAAATTCAACCAGTGGAGAGGCCAGTAGGGTTTTTCCTTAACTGGTTGCAGTACTTACATAGGTGGCCATCATGTTTGTAGTCTGGTTAATTGTTTAATTAAGGTAGCAGTAGGACAGACTGTATGGCTGCAACAAGTAAGCAACATATTCATAGTACATGGTTAGGAAAAGGGACCTCATCTTTGTTTAGCATGTCTAGAGTGATAGGTATATAAGTAACAGGAGGATAAGTAGGTGATGTGGAGTAGTAATTGTGGTGTTAACTGCTCAGTTAAAGGTGAGTAGCAGTGTGTGTGTGTGTGTGTGTGTGTGTGTGTGTGTGTGTGTGTGTGTGTGTGTGTGTGTATGCAGATGGACATAGCTGTGAGGGGAAACACTGGATTCCAGAGTGGCAATCCTGGCTAGATTCTTTAGGCAGCCCAATACCTGGCTTTAGGGTCTGTGATTTCACTGGAGGCCATTTAGCTAGTTATGGTATGAGCTTGGTGATGTCATATTAAAAAGCAAGCAAAAAAACAAAAAAATTGCAAAACAATAATGGATACAAGGCACTGCCTTTCTGGTAGTCACTTGGGTGCTTGCTGTTCAGGATATCAGAGTCCAGACATGAAATCAGATCCAAGCTGGACAGGAGAAACAATGTTTCTTTACTCTGGACGTAGTGTTGGTGATACTCAGTGATTTTGGCTGTAATGTAAAGTCAGGACCTTGTTTAGAGTGGCAGGTGAGGGAGCAACATGGTCAGTCTTTCTGTTGGCATTGATGACATCAAAGAGAGATGCTAGGAGCTGATTTAATTATGCGGCTTGTTGCTTGCCTGCTTACAAATAAATGAAAAAACTGTATAAAATTAATTAATAGAGCAGAAAGCTATTAGTTACGTTATTTAGCTTTTTGAAGTTGGATGTGGTGTTCACTTTGAATATGGATGTCTGCTGCTCTGCAGTCTATTGTAGCATTGTAATGGGCATAAGTGTACCTGTTTAATGGGTCTATATTAGAACACCGAACTTTCAAAATTTCGAGTGATCTAATATCGACCTATTTTCAGCAAACGCTGAAAATATCGAAGAAACAGAAAAACAATTTTTTTCCTAGGGAAAGAATTTGGTCATCCATTTCTGGTGCTTCAGTATTTTCAGCACTGTGATGATCTTAAAAATCTTGGGTAAGATAGCATCCAACCTTTTTGCCAAACTTTTTATGTCCAAATTCAAGAGTGAGATCAGCCAAACATTAGCCAGTTCTGTTTAGCTCCTTTCCCTTTCCTTTCTGTATTAGAATTATTTTAGCATGTTTTGTGTCATATTGGTTCATTTTCATCCTCCAGATTTAATTATAATTCTCCAATAAAATAGATGCTTTTTCCCCACATATAAAATTCTGGATTGGGGGCCATCCAAGTCTGGTACATTCCAACTTTTTTATGTTCTATATGACTATCTGAATCTCATGTAATGTAGTAGAAGCATTTCATTGTAATGGTCTCTCTTGGCCTAATGCCTTTCTATACATTGGACTTTGAAACCATCCGTCTTTATGTATCCCCACATGCTTTTGGTATATTCCTTGAAAACACAGTCTAAAGACTTATTTGGGTGAATCTAACATCTGTCCATCTTTACTGTTTTTGCTGTACAGTACCTGGTCTTTATGTTTCTCTTTATATACCCACTCTGTATGCCTTATACTTCTCTCCCCTTGCAGATGCCACATTTCATTTCAACTTATACATTCTGTGTTTGACTGCAGTATCATTAACTGCTGCAGTTCTACCTTTAAGATATACAATTCCTTAACCAGAGAGGGCATATTATTGGTCTCTCCAAATATTAGATGCTGTAATTTCTTTAACTTATTTTCATTCTGCAACACGACATTAGGCTGGCATCACCTCTTCTTACTTTCTATCACCACTAGACAAGCCCTAAAAGATGCTTTTTGCCTTTCCTGACATAAAAAAGTACAGAATGTCCCTCTTGAGGGTGCTATCCAGTGCCATCATGCATATTTAACTTCTATGCATCTTCTGCTCTTCTTCAGTCCTCCATTTATACCAAACCCATCTCCACGTATGTAATCTGTCTTGTTTTTGCTGCTCAACTATTGACAAAGTTACAGGAGTATGGTCTGAAATATATTGACCTAATATTGTAATCTTTCTCACTCTTGCAAGATCTTCCCTGCATATGAGAAATTTAATCAGCCAACTGCCCTAAACTACTTCCTCTCTAATGAAGATGGATGTTATATTGTTACCTTTTGTCTCTCTCCATAGAGCTAATAAACCATGTTCTTTCATTTTTCCCTTAAACACATCTGGGCACCAACATTATATTCCTTCTTTCACTTACAACTTCTCCAATTCTGGATTGAATGTAACACTGAAGTCTTCCCCTATCACCTGTATAGCCCCTTCATATATTAATTCTTTACAGTTTTTAAAAATTAACTAAAAAATATTGGATCATCAGCATTAGGCGCATGTATATTATTTATCACTATTTTTCTGCTGTGTACAATACCCTTCCATATAATCCATCACCCTATTATACTTATTCTGCAAAATTCCATATTGACATTCAAGTTTCAATAAAACAGAATTACTTTTCCTCTTTTTCCATTCTTCTGCTTTCTCATCTGTTACTATGCTTGGGTTTGCCTGAAACTGTAACTAAAGTGCTTCCCTAATCTTTAGTTTAGTTTCTTACAGTAGGGCCACTGACCATTTTAATTATCGAAAAATCTAGTTATGTTGAATGGGATGTGAATACTGTCTTGCATTCCAAGAGATAAAATTAATGTCTGTAGCCTTATCATTACCTTCAGTCACTTTTACCATTACCAAGTGACCCATGTCTTGGTCCACTCCACCCAGTAAAAGTTTGATGAATTGACTCCATGTGCTAGAGCATAACATCTTTAGCCATTATATATGAAATAGCACCCAGCACAAGTTAATTATCTTGTCTCATATTACAGTGGAATCAGAGAAAAGGAACACAGTTTTTAATCCTTGGTGTCTACCTGTATTGTAGCAAAATTTCTGAGTTTATCAAGTGAGAGATTGAACTAAGCAGCCATTTATTTTGGGCCAAGCCACACCCCCACATGCCTTTACAAAGATTCAGATATGCTAACAATAGTGAATGACAAATGTAGAATGAAGGATATAGCATCTGCAGTGTTAGGAAAAACACATTAACAGCATTGTGAGTGTAACAGCAGTTGTGCAGTTTCCTTTATAGTGAAAAGAATGATACAGTGAACAGTGTCTCAATGTTACCGTCATTTCATTAATGCACTAAGCATCCCATCAGATATTTATATCAGTTCCCATTTCATTGCTAGTTATTAACAATACTGTCCAGCCCTATCCATGTAGAGATAACACAACAGGGGAACAAAGAAGAAGGTACCCTTAACTCCCACTGTCTGTTGATCTTACACTTGAGCACTGAACTTACATTCACTTGTCACAAAACTCTTATGCAAAAAGATGAAAAACACACATCTCATCACAATTTATCACTAATATACTCATGCTAATCTCGACATCATAAACATTAAACCTCTGCACCACACCTACCTCACAGCAAACGCACATACACATGCTAAATACTAGCAACCTCCAACTCAAACATACACACACATACATTTCAACCCTGCTCTGACACCTTCTCATACATATTGTAAATTGTAAAAGAAATGAGAAACGGCATAAACATCTGAGGAGTCCCACTTTGATGGAAAACCTTTCATGAAAATGTTGTACAACATTTTTACAACTACCCGTGCAATCGATCTTACACTATATATATAGGAAGCTTATGATTCCTCAATAAGCAGAAGTATTTCCTATAGAGTCTCACAAAGGTCCATTTTTTATCTGCTTCTATTATCTTTACTTATTAAAAACTACCCTTGGGACTACCCAGCATTTGACTGTTTAATATATGCAGATTATGTAGTGTTCACTAGGCATGGGAAATAAAATTGTGAAATTACTGCAAATCTACAAACTGATTTGGAAGTACTTTGGAATGGGTTAGCTAACTACAAACTTACTGTAAACACTAGCAGGACTACCATCATGCTGTTTGGCACAACTTAAAAAATTAAATGTACCCCTCTCCCTGTAATCACTGGTCCCGCTTTTAACATTTTTCATGCAACCACCTCTCAAAGACACTTATACATTTTATTTGATCCTTCTTGCTCTTTTACTATTCACATAGAGATCTAAGTTAACAAAGTACAATGACAACTTAAAGTAACCTTTTCAATATCCAAACTCCTCCCTCATGAAGCCAGGTGCTCCCTAGCCATCAATGTATTAATTCCTCAGACTGAATATGGACTAACCCTTTTTGGTGCAAACTCAGCTGCTAATACCACATTATTACAAACCACTGACAGCTAAATACTATCCGTCATCAACCTAGTTAAGAATGGAGAATACTATTGTACTACGGTAAAGAATGGTATATAGTCGACAATTTCAGCAAGAAATTAGATGCTGCTGAACACCCTTACTTACAAGCTCCTTAACAGTGGATACTGTTGCTACACTCTTAAAAATACAGACAATATGAGTTTGTCATACCCACTTCCAAATTAGTCAGTACTGAAAAAGTCTTGTCTAAATATTCTCCTTCCATTTGGAGTAAACTTCCAGAAGAAATAAGACAAGTCTACAAACTTACTGGCTTCAAATTACAACTAAAAAAATATCTAATAAAATAGCATGCCTGTGAGTGTTTCAGACTTGTGGGTAAGAAAGCATCTATATGGCAAAGAACAATTATACATTCTATCTACTGGCTTAATACTAATTCACCTTTTATCACATTCATTGAAATGCTTCTTTGGATTTGACCTGTAAAGTGGGATGTTCTCCAAAGTAATGAAGTGTATCTATCTGAAAATTCAGAATGATCCTAGATGAAAATTCAGTACTTCACCATTTCTACAACTGTGTTACATAAAATGCCATTATAAATTTTTATGTAAATAGTTCTACATCCTTTTCTATGTTTAGCTGTATGTGTCCTTGCATCAGTCACCTACCCAGTTAACAAAAGTTAAATAAATAAGGAAAAAGTTATAGAACCCCATATATACATATATACATGTGTATATGTATATGTATATGTATATGTATATGTATATGTATGTGTATATGTGGGTCCTCTGTGTTTTGTTGAATGCTGTTTCTTCGACAAATGCAGGCTTGAGGCTTACTATTGATGGTATGGATAGCTTACTGGTGGAAACATCGATGGTATGTAATGCTGAGGTAAGTAGGGATGGAAGCCTGAGAGTGTTTGTATACATGTGTGTGAGTTACGGTTAGGGTGAGGATTATGTTAGGGGATAGCTATAGTGTTATTTGTGTGTATTTGTGTATGTTTGTGAATGTTTGTGTGTCTTGTGTAGTGGTAGTGTTATGGGAAGGTTTTTATGAAGGTAAGGTGTAGGATTAGTGTTGAGGGAAGGGGAAACATTTGGATTAGGGTTATTACCCATTACTAAAGATAGCAGTACATTTAATTCAGTCTTACATGAAACAACCTGCATTGGCGGGTGTCTCCGAATTCCTTTTTTCAAATATATAGCTTTGCCATCAAAATGTTGGAAAACAGTTACACAAGCTTGGAAGGTCAAAAGGCACTCTTTTAAGGTATTGTAACATTGATTTTTAAATGTTTGAATCCACAAGAACAAATGCACACTAGCATTCCCGCTTGTGGAGTTGTCATTTTGAATGGAGACTGCACTACAGTGGGAATCAGGAAATTTACCATTTCTCTCACTGTGGTGTGATCTTGGAGTTTGTATATATAAGTATCAGGGAGTGTGGGGTGCAGCCCCCACATGGGGGGCCACAGGGGGGCTTTCTCCCCTGCAAAACATTCATAGGACACAACCAGAAGTTCTGGTAGTTTCAGTACAGGCGACATTGCTTTATGTGATCATTTGGGCATGCACGTGTACGCAAGCAGCTTATTGTACATTTTTTATTTTTTACATTTTTTCCACTAACAGATTTGTTTGTTTTTCAATTGAATTGTACAGGTTATAGGTCACATTAAAGGTGGGAAAAGTTTTGAAATGATTTATTGTGGTCTCATTTTTTTATATCACAAAAACCTGGCATTTTAACAGGGGTGTGTAAACATTTTATATCCACTGTATATATATATATATATATATATATATATATGGGTCCCCAACATATTACCAAAATGCCACTTACCCGACTTTCACGTGATTGAGCCGAGAACATGAAAAGACATAACACCGACTGCTCGAAACACTGATGGAGAATTAACAGTAAGTACCCCATTGGCCAACCCGACAAGCACAGTACAATGGCAGCAAAAAAAACACACCCACGTCAGGGGGGTTCATCCCCCACATCCCCATACCCCCAACTAAATATACCAACTCTAAGATTGCACTACCATGAAGGTAGGGGGCAAAGGTCAACATGCTGGCCAAGCACTTCCTTACCATTAGTTCTTCGTTGGTGGTCCGAGCGGTTGGTGTTATGTCCTGTTGGTGTTCTCAGCTTGATCATGTGAAAGATCAATAGTAATTGCACCATTTATAGCTGGTAGTACTAGACCAGTAGTTATCACCAATGGAACATACTCTAGGTTTAATAATGACTGCAGCATTTTATCAGCAGTGGAACATACTCTAGGTTTAGTAATGATTGCAGCATTCTGTCCTGGAAGGACACCTTTTCAGGGACTGCCACACCACAGCCTTGTGATATTTCTGCATGAGTTGGTTTTATTTATTGGTTTAAAGCATTTTAAGGTGCTAATGATCATGATTTAATGTTTCATCCCCTCACTGTTGGATAGCATCCCTTTATGCATCTTGCTTTGATGTTTACTGTGCATGCTAGTCTATTCATGATCAGTGCCTTCTTTTTGTGGCTACACAGTCTGTATTTGTATTATTATTTTATATTCCATTTCATTTTATTGATTCAGTATATTAAATGTAGTTGTCTATCAAATTAGTGTGTCTAAGTTTTATGGTGTATTTTGGCATCATCTGTCTATAAAATTTCTTCTTTTTTGGTTTTATTGATCTAGAAACAAAAAAAAAACAGGACACAAGCACCCAGGTGTACATTGTAGTGTAATTTGGGTTCTTTTCTGTACTGCTACTAACTTGTAAAAGCCAAGTAGTAATGATATATAATAAGGACACAAAGAGGAGCTGAGTACATGTGTCTGAGCACTTTACTAACATTGTAGGAACTAAATGAAGATTGGAGTTTTCACTTGTATTCAAAGAAGTACTTACTAGTTATATATACAAATTACTTCCCCTCAATTTGAAATAAATAATACTATTGCATTTATGCATGTTATGTGGAATGCAAATAAACCTGAAAATGTTCATAAGGTGTTTCTTTTTAGATAAGCAACTCTTACAACAGTTTGCAGTAGCACAAAACATCACTACAATTATTTGGAAAGTATTAACAAATATATATATATATATATATATATATATATATATATATATATTTTTTTTTTTTTTTTCAAACTAAAGACTTGCACTACAATAACCAGGTGCTGGTTAACTATGGATTCTTAACTGTATCCAATAATTTGCAACCAACTTTTTTACCAGTGACAATATAAACTAATATAACAAACTGTGGTATCCAATGATAAAGTGTTCATCTGTATAAAAATAAATCATCTACCCTTTGTTAATAATGTCCATATCATCCTTTTAACACATCAGGTATGCCAAGAGTTACAAATAATGGGTACTATTGAGAACATTAATAGCTACCATTATATTTCAAGTGGTTGTGGTACTCAGTTGCAGTTTTCTCCTCTAGCATTTTGTCATCTACAGCCATCTCTAGGTGGTACATTTCATAATCATCATAACCTCCTTCTTATCTGGGCGTCTCCTACTTCCACCTCTGATTAGCAGCTTTTTAGAAGCCAATAGCAAAAAGTCTAAAACATCTTTGTCTGTTCTTATGAGTGATTCTGCATTCCCTAGGTAACTAAAACATGTAAGGGAAAAGGCTATTCTAATCTGGCTGGAAGGTATTGCAGATACCCACTAAATCCTGCTTGAAAATGGATAATCAGCTGTAGTTCCAGAATTTCTGTAACCAGGCTATACGTTTCATAGAACTGGACAGTTTAGTCCCATTTTGGGACAACCTGAGGTGTCTCAGGTACAGGTTAATGTTGAGAAGATGAATACAAATTTTGTTTTGGAATATCACCCTTTTAGTGCTGAAATTAGACAGACCGTTAGTAAGTATTGGTCAATTTTTAATGCAGACCATAGCCTCCTTTCTTTACTTGATGAAGACCTTTGATTGTTGTTTAAAAAGGGTAGGAATCTCAAGCAAATTCTTGAACTATCACCAAATGCTAGAAATGTTACCACTAGATCTATTAAAGGTATGAGGAAGTGTGGTTGTTGTAGCCAGTGAAAGTTCATTCTTGAAGCACAAGAGATTACAATCAGAACAGTTTCTAATGGATTTTTGGTAAAACTGTGGGATGGGTGCAATAGCAATACAAGCAGAATCATTTATATTGCTGTCTGTTCCTTCTGTAGTTCATTTTATATCGGGAAGACAGACTGTTAAAGAGAAGAATTTATGATCATTTGAATGACATTAGGAACCGAATCATGACTAGTGCTTTATATAAGCACACATTACGCTACCCATCTTTCAGTCAGTTTAAATTTGCTGTGCTCAAGAAAGTTTGTGTGAATTCTACGAGGTGGACCAATTGAAACCATTTTGGAGGTTAAGGAGTTGCTGTGGCAACTCAAGTTGAATGCTTTAGATTCCACTGGCTTAAATGAAGATATCTCTGTTTTAAGTATATTGAAACTAAGGGCTTAAGATTTAGTTTATTATTTTTTGCCATGTTTTTATGCCGTGTTCAGCCATTTTTATGTGTCTGTATACACACACACACACACACACACACACACACACACACACACATATATATATATATATATATATATATTTTTTATGATTTATTATTGGTTTTAACGGATGTAATGGATGATGATGAATTTTCATTTCGTGTGAGCTTATTACTTAAGAGGTTGTATTCCTGTTTTGAGCAGGCTCTGATGAAGTCAGGTATTTCTTTCAAAACTTGATGAAAGTGCTTAACCAGTTTGTTAAATTTGATTTTTTCATTAGTTTCCTCAAGTAGATGTATTTCTCTTTATAAGAAAGTTTGTTATCCTTGTACTTCAAGAGCTTTGGAGAGACATAATTTTAGTAGCGTTATTTTTTTTTTTGTTTGTTTTCAGTCTTGTAAAACCCCACTGTTACATCTCCAACAGTCAGAACTAATTGCTGAGAACATAAGTATTCATCCTGACAGGATATAGAAGTATTTAAAGATGCATTACCAAACAAAAAAAAAAAATCTGAATTTTCTCAGCCTTATAATAGACATGAGCAATAAGCACTCAGCTCCGTACATGGTAAGCAATATGAATCTGCAAGTATCTTTCCTGAAATTAACCTGTTCTTTCCAGTTTCCCTTACCACAGGACCTACTAAGATTCCATGAAGGAGATTCCCCTCTGGATTCTACAATCCAGGTAATCAGTTTGTTTCATCCCTGTTAACTTAGGATTTATGAACCCTTTTATTAGGTCTTCATATAGTCCAATAGAACATTTTCCTATTTGGTTGTGATGCAGAAAAGATTCATAAGATACTAGTCTGGCAGTCGATGGAGGCTCCCTCAAAACCACTATGTTGTGTCAAACTGTAAACCTCATTACTTAGGCCTACTTACAAGCCAGCCTCCAACCCAACTGCATATTCCTGTTTGCTATGCAGTCTATTTGTTCAGCTCTGCAAGGCATACCACAGCCTGAGAGCAGGAGTTAGGCTGTGTTATTTTCCCTTTGCTTAATTTATTATTCTTGTCTTGAATATCACCTAGTTCCCTAAGAAGTATACATTTCCAAATTACTTGATGTTTCTTTGCCACCGTTCCATGAAACAATTGGAACCCAACAACTTTACAATACAACTCAAAGTCAGGTATTTGTCGCTTCCCTGTATGCCAAAATATTTTTGTTCAAATGAACATGATCGTGTTTCCAAAACGTTTTGGTCTTATTTAGCATTATACAACATGCATTTAAATATATACACAGATCTAGATCTGTAGCTAATGTCCATTTACTTGCTTTGTGAACATTGCACATTCCTGTCCTCAAGGTATGTGTACATATGGGTCTACTTATAAATTTTGAAGTTTCAAAACTTCAAATGTATTATGGTCGAGACCATAAGATTGACATTTTAAAACTTCAAAATGTAAATAAGAAAATAAAAACAAAAAAAATCCTTTTTTTTACATTTTGCAGGGGGCTAGCCCCCCTGCACCCCCCGTACACCTTGTTATTTAAATATACCAACTCTGAGATTGCACTACAGCGAGGAAAATGGTAAATATACTGTTCCATGCTGTACGGTGATCTCCATTTAAATGGTTTGAAGTTTTAAAACTTCGATCTTATGGTCTTGACTATAAGAAATTGAAAGTTTTGAAAGTTCAAAATTTAGAAGTAGACCTGTGCACACAGATATGCTCATAATAAGTAAAGCTTTACATGGTACAAACATGTTTCATTCAGTGGGGGAAAAATTAGCCATATATAACACATTAACAAGAACACAGTTACCCAATAGGTATCAGCAGACTATGAACCAGTCAGCAGACATTTCAAGCTGACGATGGACTGAAGAGTTATAACATAGTTAGAACACTGACTGGTGGTAGGATAATCCAGAAGAAATGATAGTTATTATTTATTAAAAGGATTAGTCATGTGTCCATTTCATTTCATTTGCTTAAAAAGTAACATTGTAGACCTGTAAGGCAAAATGTGCCTTTTAAAGTTCTGCTAAATTCTCATGTAGTATTATTTTTACATAATTAATTATAAACGTTCTAAATATAACTGTTGAAAGTTTCTTCATCTGAGTGTCAGTATTTTTACAAAATCCTGTTCCAACAGACATTTCTTTCTTTGTATCTTTGCCAATAGTCTCTGAGAGTAGAATTACATCTATTATCTGAAGTTCTTTGATGCAATGAATTGTTTGAAAAATCCATTATGTTAAATGATGGTGCCTGAGGGAGTGCAACAGTACGTCTGCATTCTACAGAAGCACTTTATTCTGTGCATATCTAACCTGCTCTATGATTCATTAATAGCCTGCAATCAGCCATTGTGATTTTGAATACATCAGAATTGTCTGTCTTAACTGTTAATAGCATTTGTTTTGCAAATGTAACTTAATTACCTTCAGATGAATTTTGTTATAAGCATTTTTCTCTTGTAACTTCACAGCTGTAAGGGTATGTTTGTGTTCATTGCACCATTATATCTTATGAACCCATTTTCTGTACTTTTCAAACTCTACTTCTATGTGAAAAAGGGAAAAAACAGTTAATAATTGTCCATTGGATTATTATTGAGTTTCAGCTTTGCACTTACTTCCAGAGCTGCTGAATGTCATTAACTATTTTTTTTATAGAGGATGTTAGAAAATCTGGTGAAACTTTACTGAAATACTACTGTTTCCTGCCATTATGTTGGGTCACACATCAAAATACAAAATGATCAGCTATTTCCAGTATGCTTTGTTGTCCAGTGACCGACTTCATTCTGCTTTCCATTTATAGTCATGCTATTTAGAAATGTCAGTTCCTGCACTTTCTCCTTATATAATTACAAGTTAAGGACATTGTTTTCCTGGACAAAATTATACCCATGTGCTTCTATAAGCTTCACAAGATGTAGAATTGAAATTTATAGTCTTAAGATCTGCATCCTATTTTATATATATATATATATATATATATATATATATATATATATATATATATATATATACATATATGGGTCTACCTGATAACACAGACACGCCAAAACACTGACAACGAAATAACCTACAAAAAAAAAAGACAAAAAAAGATTGTTCAAAAACACGAAATTTCACATGCCCGACAAACCAAAGTCCCAACAATCAACAAAATAAATACCTTTCCCGAAAAACACACACACAACACAAGCACACGAAAAACCTTACAAACCTACACTAAACCTTACATACACAACTATCTATGCACTGACCTTAATCCAAACCCTAACCCTAAGGTCTGTCACTATCACACACTTACCTTACCCGCACCTTAACCCTAACTCACTTAATCCACCCCTAACCCTTAACTCTGTCATTATTGCACACTTACCTTACCTGCACCTTAACCCTAACTCACTTAATCCGCCCCAACCCTCAAGTCCGTCACTACCGCACACTTACCGTACCCGCACCCTAACCCTAACTCACTTAATCTGCCCCTAAACCTAAAGTCCATCACTATCACAAACTTACCTGACCCGCACCCTACCCTAACATCCGTCACTATCACACACTTACCTTACCCACACCCTGACCCTAACGTCCGTCCCTATCGTACACTTACCTTAACATGTCGGTGTTCTCAGCATCGGGATTCTCAACTGTCGGTCTTCTCCGTTGTCAATCTTCCAGTGTTGGTGTTCACGTCATCGGCATAGTGCACTTTTGGTGTTTTCAGGTAGACCCATATATATATATATATATATATATATATATATATATATATATATAAATATATATATATATAGGGTTTCACTTCATAATCTCGAAATGCTGAAATCTCACATTTCAGCATTCTGAGACCATGAAGCTGAAAATGTAGAATGCTGAAAGTGCAAAAGAGCAAATTCGAATATCTCAAATAAGTGCTTATGCATTTCCGGTACGTTGCATGTAATGTTTGGCTGGTATGGTGTCTGAAATTGAAGTTGAGTGAGTGTCTGTGTGTGTTTTTGTATGTTGTATGTGTCTGTAAGTGTAGGGAGGTGTAAGTATGAGTGTGAGTGTTGGATTTGTTGGTGTTTGTGTATGTGTGATGTGTATTTGTGTGCGAGTGAGTGTAGAATGCCGTGGTGTTTTTTTTTTTTTTTCGTTATGTGCGATCTCCGAGTTGGTATATATAAGTATGGGGGGTGTGGTGAGCACAGCCCCCCACATGAAGGGTGCAGGGCTGCTTGCCCCCTGCTTATATGTAGTGTAGGGTTGTGTGGTTTGTGTGCTGTGGGTGGAATGGTGTGTATGTTATGTGGTGTATGGTGTATGTATGTTTGTGATTGTGACTGGTTTGGCTTCATAGTTTTGAAATGCTGAAAGTTGAGATTTCAGCATTTCAAGATTGTGAAATGAAACCATATATAGATATAGATATAGATATAGAAAGATTGAAGGCTTCCATGTATTTCTAGTAGCTAATGATAGGTGCAAAGTATGTATTGAACTGACAGTGACAATTTAAAAATGAGTCCAGCGGTCTAGTTACACAGCTGTTTGCTCAAGAATTAAAAACAGAGACAAAAAAAATGGAGAACAAAAGGCCACAATCGGGGTCAGTTTTAAATATTGCTTTAATTCAGTTCAAAAGTTAATAGAACAATAGGTTTTGTATCAACATGCATTTTCTAAACAAAAATAAGTATGAAACTTTACTATTTGGTATTATTGGTTGACTGTTATCCTCACTGATTTACCACAAAATCAATATACTCACATATATATATATATATATATATATATATATATATATATATATATGTAGATACCGCTTACAGTTATGGTTCATAGGTAGTTGCTAGGCTTACATTTCAGAGGACCTTTATGGAGCCAAACCAAATGCCCATCTACCTCAGGAACTGCAGCTCACATCCTTAACCATCTTTGCCAACTGCCATCATAAGATGGTATCACCATTTTGCTGAGGTGTAGCTAGCTCAGTCAGTGCCCTGTGCCAGTCCTACCAACTAGTACCTCACCCCCTCAGCTCTTTAACTGAATAGCAAAAAAAGGACTTCTTCAAAACTTGCAGGATACCTTCTGCAGGCAGTACCACAGTACTCATTAGACACACATCCCGACCCACAGGTCTTTGGGCAAAGAAAAAAACAAAACAAAGAAGTCCATTCCTTCTACTGGCAACCTAACCAGGTGGCTAGATGAGTGACATGCCACCCCCCAGCCTTTCACGTCCTGTTTTTGTGCCCTGCCCCCAATATTCCTCACACTTTAGTGAAAAAACAAAAAAAAAAGTTTTTCTTTGAAACTGTGCCACCAAACTGCTTACTAAAAATATAATAAACAGCTGCTAGAGTTTATACCCTGCCTGCATGGAGTGCTGTTGTGCTCAGGTTTTTGTTTAAATTTTTTTTTTATGTTTTAAACTGTTGCAAACTATTTGCTACAAATGTAGAAAACAGTTGCTTCAGTTTATGCCCTGCAAGTATAGAACAATACATTGTTCGGGTTTTAGTTAAAAAATAAAAAATAAAACTTTTCTCTTTTAAACTATTACAGACTAGTTGCTACAATGTGTACCCTGCATGGAGCACTACTGCACCTTAAATTTTAATTTAAAAATAATATATATATATATATATATATATATATATATATATATATATATATATATATATATATATATATATATATAAAATACATATATGTTTGTTTTTTTACTTTTAAACTGTAGCAAACTGCTTGCTACAAAGTAATAATCAGTTGCTACAGTGCAGACTATGAGTGCTAAAGTATTCAGATTTGACTACAAATGCAATACCAACTTTATCTTTATTTCCCTATTCTACCCCTCAGCTGCTGTGCTACCCTGGCTCCAGCGTCTGCACCCAAAATACTTGGGCTCCTGCCTATCCTGCTATAACCTCCTGAAAAGTACCCTCCTGAACACTCTGGCCAAGAACAAGCTAAATGAACTCTTAACTCCAAAACCTCTAAGGCCTTGCTACTGCTCCCTGGGTTCTTCCTACAACAAGGATTACAAGAAATTTGGGCTCCTGCCTATCCTGCTATAACCTCCTGAAAAGTAACCTCCTGAATACTCTGGCCAAGAACAGGCTAAACAAACTCTTAACTCCAAAACCTCTAAGGCCTTGCTACTGCTCCCTGGGTTCTTCCTACAACAAGGATTACAAGAAAGTATGTGAACTTTGTAAACTGTGCAGTTTCAGTTGATTCTACTAGGTCATAGTACGCTTCCTTGCCAGATTAGCCAGCAGCCACTACCCCCTCTTCTTTATTGCTTGCAGTCCTAGTTCTCCCCTTAATTTCAACCCTCTTCTCTGCTGCTTTAGTTTTCCCTGCTTTCATTACCCCCTATCCTGAACCCCGTTAGCTCCTTCCTCCCTTTCCTGACTCTCTCCGTGGGATCTCTACTGCCTCAGACTGACTGACCATTAGGTGGCGCTCCTCTACCTTCTTGCTATCCCCACTAATTTTCCCTCTCCCTCCTCATCTCCCCTAATACAGTCCTCTAACATATTCCCTCTACTCTCTCCCTCTCTACTGTCCAGGATCCCTAGCCACTCTTCGCTTTATTTACAGCCATCCTCTAACCCTTTCTGAAGTCTGTTCCTTCTCCCACTGTCTTTCTCCTTTACATCTATCCTATAACTCCACTTCTCTGTATTCCCCATTCACATCTCTACTACTCTTACCTTACCTATTCACATCCCTGCTGAACTTACCTTCAGACTATTCACTCTGTACTGATTGTCTTCCTCACTTTCTCCTCCTCTGGCTCTTCCCGATCCGTTCACCCTGCGGGCTCACTCCGCTCCCCTACCCTGCCCCCAAATTCCACCCACCCCCAGCACCTCTACATTTATACCTCACTAACTCCTCCCTCTTTATCCTTTAACCAATCACAGTCTTCTACCAACTCAATCTAACCTTCATCAATTATCCAATCCCAATCACCCTCTGCTATCCCCACCCACTCTTACACCTTCCTCTTCTCTCTACACTTAACCTCCCCCCTCCTATCCATAAGTTATACCTCCCTTCCTCTCCTTTTCATTCTCACCACAACTTTTTTTTTACTTCCTTTCTTATTTCTCCCTTCCTTACCCCTCCCATTCCAAACATGCCCTCCCAAATCCTCTGTACTTTCTGACTCCCTTGCTCTCGTCTCGTCTTTCTTATTCCTCTCTATCATGCTACTTCATACTCCTTAAAACCTCACCCATACCTTTCTTCTACTCCAACTATCACTTTCACTCACCCACAACCTCTCCTACTCTCTCACTTCCATTCCATTTCTCCTTCCCTTATCACAACTAACCTACTTCACATTTTCCATCCCAAACTTCTTTCCTCCTCTACAAAAAGCTTCTCTCTTACGTTTCCACTAACCCCTAACAACTTCCCACATACCAAACTTAAAAGGCAAAAAGTTGTCTTGTGTAATATCCTTGCCTTATCTGGAGACATTAATCCTAACCCAGGCCCCTGCCTCAGTACAAACAACTCCTTCCCTCCTTCCCCTTCCTCCCTCACTCCAAATAAGCCTCTCCCCCCTCCTCCTTCTTCTCCTACTTCCTCTCTTAGCGCCCAGAAGGTCTTCTCTATCAATGCCCAGAGCCTCAACAACAAAATTCACCATGTCCATGCTTGGATCAATCACAACCAACCTGACATCTTAGCCATCTCCGAAACCTGGCTAAAACCTCATATTTCTGATTCTGAAATCTTACCTCCAGGTTTCAACATCCTAAGGACTGACCGTTTAAATAAAAAAGGTGGAGGCTCTGCCCTAATCTACTCTAACCTTCTCTCCATAATCCCCCTTCATATCCCAGTCCCTCAATTCAAAAATACTGAAATAACTGCAAGTCTCCTCCGACTCAATAAACATAAAAATATCTGCTTCATCTCCTTATACATCTCCCCTGGTGATAATATCTCCACCCTCGAAAATATTCTCCACTGGGCCTCATCGGAAATAAAATACAAAACCATTATTTAGGTGATGTCAACATTGACTGGTACAAAATCAACTCACCTTCCCCCTCCCTAGCCATCAACCTCCTCAACTTCTCCCAAGTAATCCATTCTACAACCCGACCTAACAAAAACCACCCCCAGGATCCATCTTAGATTGGATTTTAATCTCCCATCCAAACAAAATCTCTCTCTCCCTGGCACTATCCCTGACTCCTGTAGTGACCATCTCCCTGCCTTCATTCATCACTCAGCTAACCCCACCCCATTCCAACATCATTACATTCAAACTCGTAACCTTAGCAAATTCAGCCCCACAATTTTTTCAAACATTTTCAAACAAATCAACTGGCAAATCCTTAACATTCTCTCCCTTGACCATGCTGTAGAGCATTTTAACTCTATCTTCCTATATACTCTTAACTCCCTTGCGCCCCTAAGAAACAAATGAATCAAAGCCAACTCTGCTCCATGGCTGACCAAAGAGACTAAAACTACCATGCATCTCAGAGACAAATCCTGGAAGCATTTTCAAAAAAAGTAAACTATCTTCTGACTTCCTCCAATATACCCAACTCCACAACCAAGTAAAAAAATGAATCTCCTTGGACAAAAAAAAGCTACTACAATAAACTTCAGTCCAATAATTATAAGAACCCAAAACAATTCTGGAAATCTGTTAACTCTCTTCTCCATGCTGGGTCTAGAGATAACCCCTGCCCTGACCATAGTTTAACTGACAAGGAACTGAGCTCTCACTTTAACACTTTTTTTACAGATTCTATAGCTAAGCTTACCAAAACATTCCCTGACAATAATCCTCCCAACTTCATAATCTCTCCTTCCAACATCCCTAATAACTGTCCCACTATGTTCCAGCTCAAACCAGTTTCTACATTGTTTATAAAAAAGTTCTTATCCAAACTAAAGCCTTGCTCTAATGCCCCAGACAACATTCCCTCCTCCTTCCTCAAATGTGCAGCTGAAGGTATTGCTCTCCCTATTAGTATCCTGATCAACTGATCCTTAAAAGAATGATATGTACCCAAACTTTGGCATTCAGCCTACATTCTTCCACTCCACAAAGGAGGGAAAAACACCTCCATATCTAACTTCCGGCCCATAGCCCTACTCTCTCCAATATCCAAAATTCTTGAAAAATGTGTTCACCACCAACTTTTACCCTACTTAACTCAGAATCAGCTACTTACACCCACCCAACACAGCTTCCGTCCTGGCCACAGCACTATAACTGCCCTACTCTCCTTCTTAGAAACTTGTTAAGCCCGAGATTCTGGACTTCTTGTATCCACTGTTCTGCTAGATCTTTCTAAAGCCTTTGACACCATCTCCCATTCACACCTTCTCGTTCATCTCTCCAACCTTAATCTCTCCCCTAATACTCTTTCCTGGATTTCCAGTTACCTTTCTGACAGATCTCAGGCTGTCAGATGGAAGGACTCTATCTCTTCCTTCTTACCCACACCTACCGGTGTTCCTCAGGGATCCATCCTCGGTCCCATGCTTTTCAACATCTTCATAAATAACCTTCACTCTGTCCTCCCTGACATTACAGTCATCCAATACGCTGATGACTCTACCTTAGTTTGTACCACCCTCAAATTTTTTGAACTTCTGTCTAAAACACAAACAGCTTTTTCCACTACAGAAAACTGGATGCACCAAAAGCATCTCTCCCTCAACTCCAATAAATCTAAAATTTAAATTTTCCTCCCTACCAAGACTTCTTCCTTTGACAAAAACACATTCATCATCCTAAGCCAAACCAACTCTCCTATAGAAGTGGTCCCTTCCGCTAAGCACCTTGGCATTACCATTGATGAACACCTCAAATTTGATCTCCACATACAACAAAACATAAAAAAAAAACACCAAAAGTTAGGTATACCCTACAGGAACAATCTAGTTCTTTCAAACTCCTCTAGGCACTCCTTAGGTATCACCTACCTCCTTCCCTCTCTACTTTATGGTGTCCCTCTTCTTACTAATCTGTCTGCTTCCCTCACCTCTAAACTCGAAACTTGCTACAATAAGATCTCTAAATTTGCCGCTAAATCCAAAACCTCAACCCACCACTGCCTAACCCTTCAATCTTTGAACTGGTTAGAACTCCCTAACCACCTTGACTATCTTCAACTAACGACCACTCACAAATTAATATTCTTCCCAGAAAAATGCCCAGCCTTATCCAACATCCTTCCCCCTTACATCCCTAACAGATCGTTGAGATCAGAACACAAAAACCTAATCTCCATTCACAGACCTAAACTTCCCACTGGCCAGCTACTACTATCCTTCTCTCTAGGTAGAAAATGGAACTCTCTCCCTCTTTCACTTAGGACTATACCTAACACAGAATCTTTCAAGACCCAACTTTTCTTGCACCTTTCATCCAAATGGAAATGCTCTTGCTTTCATCCTATATAAATTCAAGGGATTATATACTAGGCCCCTCTCTTCCCCTACACCAATCTGCTCTCTGATATCATTTTCTAAATTCCACCAAAATGGATTTAGTTGACTCTCAGCTGATGGTAAAGATGTAAATAGTGCAAATTATGTTCCTAAAAAAAAAATTTTTTTTTCTTTATATTGCATTGTTCTTACTAGGTACACTTGCTGATTGTACATTTTCTATTGTATTTTTATTTTGTGTATTTGTAACTTTGATTGTACTGCCTTGGAGCTTTTCTCCCCGGGCCTCCACTGAAAATGGATTCTTCGTAGCCCAGTAGACTTCCCCGGTAATCAAACTGAAAATAAATAAATAAATAAACTTTTAAAAGCCGGTATTGTACCAAAAATGGATCCAAATGATTGATGGCCGATCGTAGCCCCTAACACTTTGCAGCTGGGGCATTTGCCATTCTATCCCCTTCCTAGCTACACTTCTGCCATTTTACCACTATGTAAATAAGAACCCAGTACAGCTGTAAGTAACCCCCATTAGTAAGCAGATTATTGAATCATATTGTTATTAATGCAAACATCAGTATTTGTTTTTATTTTTCAGTATATTTAGTTGCTAAGCTCTTCCCCTGGAATACTCTCTACTCTTGTAGCATAATGACTTGATACTAAGTATACTTCAGTACTAAGTAATGCATGGCATACTATATTTCTGTGTGAAATAGTAGCAAGTACACAGTTAACTATGTGTTTCTGGTATTATACCTTACTTTGAGTTTTAATACATGTGTGCTGCAGTACTGATGGCACAGAAGAAGAGATAATAATGTACAAAACAATACTCGCCAGTTGCTAAACGGTCTTGGGATGCCAACCAAAAATCCACCTAAAGTCAAAAAATCGAGCGAACCAGAGTAAAAGTAATCCAAGGTTTAATAAAACACAAACAAATCCAGGTTAATACTTCCAAGTTAAGCACTTTTACCAGCTAGATACAGGCTTCTTCAGAACTGTTATTTCAGTATAAATTGTTGCCATTTAAATAACATTTTTGGCGCCAATTCATAGGTTCCATTTAAAGGCACAGCATAACCTTGAAATAAAACCATCCACATGAATACATAATCAATATAACCATTCAAATATGACTATAATAAGTCCCTATGTTAAAATATTGATGTCCTACCACATATAGTTCTATTATTCATGCAACCTGAGCAACGGTTTGATAGAAATAAAGTCATTTAAACCTGGGGGGGTTTGAAGCGTCTGTAAATTGTTGCCACCAAACTTCTTTATATGACAATAATTACTTAATATCGCCCCCTCTTGGGTCAATCTTAACAGTATCCAAAATAGCAAATTTAAATTGATGTTCTACGCCCCATTTTTTTATATGTCTATACAAGGCGTTTTTTTCATCCTTCTTTTTTATACAATATAAATGGGCATAAATTCGCTTATTAAAGTGCCTTTTCGTCTTACCGATATAAAGACTAGAACAAGCACAACATTTAGCAAGATATATTAAAAATTTAGTCTTGCAATTTCCTTGTCTAAACCTTAGTCTCGACTTGTGAATATTATCTAATATTGTACCTTCCTCGTCATTTATAGTGTAACATAAGTTGCACATACTACACTTATTAGTATGCTTATTGGAAGGATGTTGTATGGTGGGCCCCCTTTCTAAATACCTTTTGATGCTGAAACCCATTTTGTTGACAAAAATGGGGCGGAACTAACTATGTTCGCTACTTCATTATCTGCCAAAATAATATTCCAGTTAGAATTCATAATCTCTTTGATTTTAACTGTGCATGGGCCATACTCTAAAACCCTGCAGTGGTGGTGCTGCGGTAGCGTGGTCGCCTCCCAGTTAGACATTGCCCGTTCGATTCTCAGAGTGTCTTCTGTGTGATGACATGCGTGAACGGGCGTCCCTTCGTTGAAGGTTGTGTGTTAGGCCCGGCAAGCCAGCACGTAAAACTCTACTGCCAATCATTAGCGGACCGGAGTTCCACTGTGGCGACCCCTAACTGGGAAAAGCCGAAAGACACAAATGGGCCATACTCTAAAACACAAGCTCTACTGTAGTTGACTGTTGACTCCATTTGTCTATCAGCAACCTCAGAAATGATATCCCCTTTGTTATAATTATAACCTAATAATGGGATGTATCTAATTCCCCATTCATTAACAACTTGTTTACTTACATTATACATCATTTTACGATCATATCCTCTGTCAGCAAACAAAGATGTAATAAATCTTACTTCATCCAACATATCAGAGTATAAAGAAGTCATCCGCACAGCTCTAATTAATTGTCCCTTGTAAATATTTCTTAAAAGCTTTTTGGGATGATTACTGGAATATTCCAAATAACTATTTGAAAATGTGTTTTTCCTGTAAATTTTTGACTGGAAGCTCTTACCATCCTTAAATATCCATGTATCCAAATATGCTAACCCTCCTTACTGTTTGAGGAAGTAAATTTCAAATAGCTACTACTAGCATTAATATAATCTAAGAATTTCTCTAGATAATCAACATTACCATCCCAAAGGATGTATATGTCATCCAAAAAATGGGAATAATACTTGATGTTATCAAAAAATTCACTTCGGAACACAATGGATTCCTCCCAATCCAGCATAACCAGGTTAGCAAAAATGGGGGCGCAAGCTGCCCCCATTGCTACTCCCCTGGTCTGCCTAAAATGTTCACCATCATGGTAAATATAATTGTGTTCTAAAACTATACCCATCATTTCGATGATCAGACATATTTTGTCCCAATCCATTACAGCATATTTTCTAATGCTGTTGGCAAAAGCATTTAATCCCTCTTCTTTGGGAATACAAGAAAATAAATCGATTAATCTATAGTAACCAGCAATATTTCATCATTATATAAATTGATAGGAAAGTTCTTCAAAAATTGCCATGAATTCTTGACCAAATGAGGAATCTTACTATAAATATGCTTTAACATTGTATCCACAGCTGTCCCTAAAGGGAAAGTTTTAGACTTACTCCCAGATATAATAGGTCTAAAAGTGGGGTTTTCCAAATTTTTATGGATTTTGGGAATTCCTACTAGTGATGCCACCACTGGATGTTCAACCTTTAAATAATTATAAGTATCAGTAGTAATACGGTTGTCAATCCAGATTTCTTCTATAAAAATGTCAATTTTCCTTTATGCCAAATTTAACTCATTTAAAGAGGCAACCTCATAATTGCCTGTTGTGTGTAGAATGTCATACATTTTCGATGCGTATACCATGTTGTCATAAATCACAATTCCACCCCCTTTATCGGGTTTCATAACCCGAATAGTTCTATCATTCCTCATGTCTTTTAAAATATTCCTCTCTTCATAAGATAGGTTAGAATTAATTATTTTATCACCTGTAGTCTTCTGTAATTGATATATTTGCTTAGTGACTGATTTGTCATATACTAATAAAGTTGAATTAATCGGAGGCATATATCTGCTCCTTTTCTTTAACAATTTCTTATCTGTGTTAAGATTCTGAACATTATCACTAGAATCTTTAAACATAATAGCTAAATTCAAATTTCTAATATATAATTTAATTTCACTCAAACAGTCTACTAGTTTGAAATTTGTAGCTGGAACATATTTCATACCTTTAGAAAGTAATTGGAAATGGGATACATTTAGTATTAAATCAGTGTAGTTATAAATATTAAAATTCTTGTATCATTCACCACCCCATCCTTCATAATGATCTGTTCATCATCAGAAATTTCTCTATTATTGACAAGATAATTTTTGTCATTATCTAACTTCTCAATAGACTTATTAAATCTCTGTTTGTCTAATTTCTTTATTGGTGTATATATTGTTTTTTACACTTCCCACCCCATTTCCAATCCCTTTGCTGTTTCTTTTCTACACTGTTCCAAAAATGTGAAGCCTTATCTTGACCATAAGAGTCAGTGGCTCCATCCGCATGTGAAAACTCATTATTGGGACCGAAGTTACTGCCCCAGTTGTATTCACTACCCTTATTGTATTGTTCTATGTCTCTTAGTATCTTTTTGTTCTTCCTACTAAATGCTTTTTTTAAATTAACATCCACTATCAAAATGCTTCACATACAGTTTTTCCCACTCCATATAGAGCAAATCATTCAAAATTATCTCATTTAATTTTTCAACCTCCTGCATAGTCCTTACTAATTTTTCATCATTATATCTAATCAACATTTGCATATATTGAAAGCCACATTGATCGAAAAATTTTTAAAAATCAGATCTAACGATATCATTTAACTCCACTTCCATTGGATATTTAAAGAATCCTAATCCCATGGGAGCAATTCTTAAATTAATGCACTTCAATAAATATGCATTATCAAGTTTTAAACTGTTGATATTATTCAGCTTCTTTCCCAAAGTATAGATAAGGTCTTTCAATGTACACTTCGAAGTTGTTCCTGAATTGTGTACTTTTTCAACAGAATTGTTGTCAAAACCGCAGTTAGAGTCTAAAAAAACTTTTAAATAATTAAATTTATTGTCAACAACATCAGGGACATCCTGCTTGGTACAGTACCTATGCCAACTGGCTGAAGACCCCCAAACTGTGTATAGGTTTTTATAGGAGGTGCTTTCTTGGGCTTGGTACCCATCCGTTTGGCGTGGTCATCTAAGTCGCCAAAAGAAAAATCAAAAGTATAATCCGATAAACCCATACGACTGCTATTTCGCTGTTCATTGAGTGGAAATGTCACCGGAAGGTCTATGATGTTAATACCTCCTCTGCTGGTACCCTGTCCATCTGGGATATCGTGCGAATGTACTGAATTAGTGGGAGAACATTCATTGCTTTTAGTCAAATTGATAAAATCACCTGTACCTTTAAAATCATTCTGTGCAGTTACATCAGAGGTTAAGAATACCTCCGTAGTGGTTTTGGACATTTTATCAGTCATAGCAATACTGCCTTTGTTATTACTGACCGCTAAATTCAAACCCATGTTGGTTAATAACAATGAAAGTTTCCGAACTTCGCTCTTTAATTCACCAACTTCGGCTTGTAATTTTGCCATCATGTTATTGTCATTACCAGGTGAAAAGGAATTATCGGCATCTCGATCAGACTCCATAGCTACATCTTGAAAGGTATGAAAATGTGGTGAATACTAGTACAACTGAACAATAATGAACAAAACAATACTCGCCAGTTGCTAAACGGTCTTGGGATGCCAACCAAAAATCCACCTAAAGTCAAAAAATCGAGCAAACCAGAGTAAAAGTAATCCAGGGTTTAATAAAACACAAACAAATCCAGGTTAACACTTCCAAGTTAGGCGCTTTCACCCGCTAGATACGGGCTTCTTCAGAACTGTTATTTCAGTATAAATTGTTGCCATTTAAATAACATTTTTGGCGCCAATTCTTCTCTATTTAAAGGCACAGTATAATCTTAAAATAAAACCATCCACATGAATACATAATCAATATAACCATTCAAATATGACTGTAATAAGTCCCTATGTTAAAATATTGATGTCCTACCACATATAGTTCTATTATTATTGTCATATAAAGAGGTTTGGTGGCAATTATTTACAGACGCTTCATACCCCTCAGGTTTAAATGACTTTATTTCTATCAAACCATTGCTCAGATTGCACGAATAATAGAACTATATGTGGTAGAACATCAATATTTTAACATAGGGACTTATTATAGTCATATTTGAATGGTTATATTGATTATGTATTCATGTGGATGGTTTTATTTTAAGGTTATACTGTGCCTTTAAATGGAGCCTAAGAATTGGCGCCAAAAATGTTATTTAAGTGGCAACAATTTATACTGAAATAACAGTTCTGAAGAAGCCCGTATCTAGCGGGTGAAAGCGCTTAACGTGGAAGTGTTAACCTGGATTTGTTTGTGTTTTATTAAACCTTGGATTACTTTTACTCTGGTTTGTTCGATTTTTTGACTTTAGGTGGATTATTGGTTGGCATCCCAAGACCGTTTAGCAACTGGCAAGTATTGTTTTGTTCATTATTGTTCAGTTGTACTAGTATTCGCCACATTTTCATACCTTACAGAAGAAGAGATGGAACACATGATTACTAAACATCAAATCACACTATAATCTGTTTTTCTTTTCTTTCATTTATTTATTGACACATCTGATTACGGGGAAAGTCCATCTGGGTAGGTGCCTGTTTTCAATGGAGACCAGGGAAAAAAGCTTTTTATTTTTCAATATATTTAGTTGCTAAGCTCTATGCCTGGAATACACTCTACTCTTGTAGCATAATGACTTGATACTAAGTATACTTCAGTACTAAGTAATGCCTGGCATAATATATTTCTGTGTGAAATAGTAGCAAGTACACAGTTAACTATGTGTTTCTGGTATTATACCTTACTTTGAGTTTTAATACATGTGTGCTGCAGTACTGATGGCACAGAAGAAGAGATGGAACACATGATTACTAAACATCAAATCACACACTATAATCTGTTTTTCTTTTCTTTCATTTATTTATTGACACATTTGATTACGGGGAAAGTCCATCTGGGTGGGTGCCCATTTTCAATGGAGACCAGGGAAAAAAGCTAAAAAGTATTACAAAAAAATTTTAAGAACAATACTTTTACAAGCTTCAAAAATAATATAAAAACATCTACAATTTAAATAATTCTACCAAATGAGATGTGAAAACATTTTTTAAAAATAGATAGAATTTAAACATTTAGCCTATTTAGAGTAATTAAATGTAAGTTCTTATAATTCAAGCAGGAATTGCAATATGAAGTGAAGTTTTCATTTATTGCCTTTCAAAATAAAATCACTATTTCACTATCTAAAAATAACTCTACATAAAATGAAATGTAAAACATAAATACATGTGAAGGTGAGGAAACCTCTAAGTTAAAAAAAACACTAGTCATGAACGCAATTCAAGATTTAGATAAAAAAGTACTTCCCAGAAGTTCATAAACAATTTTCATACTGCAGCAAGTGATTTTGTATATCAGTCAAAGGATGTGATAGATCTAGAGATGCCCTAAGCTTGATCGTAGATGGATACAGAATTCTGCAGCACACATACTATGTGAATTGTAGTATAATAACATGGTAATGAGCAACCTTATGAAAATAATCATCTCTATGAAAGTAAATGTGGGTAGACAATAAAGTCAAAGTGATTCAGAGACATATAAATACTGTGACTAGGGGTGCTAGTGCATGAGTTAATGACTGTAGTAGAGTTGCAGCAGGCAAATCACAAAATGATGTATTGAGTTACCATAGCAGTAGCAAACCTGTATGTGCAACAGGCTGTACTTACCACTGGTGGTATTTAGGGCTGTTTGTTCTGCTGATCATTGTCACCCTTGGCCATACAGTATCTTTTATCAGTGTATAATACTTAATTCTCTCCAGAATGCTGAAATTTATGCATTGTTACCATGTGGACAGAGTCAACATCCTGATTCAGATGTGTTGCCCTCATCTGTTTGCCCATGAGATGTATGGAATAACTTACCTCTGTGAATACTAAGGTATGTGTGGCTTTGTGAATATAAGCTACAGCAACATTTTAGTAGCCATCATGGTACAGGGTGGGGCTATCCATGTCACCTGCCTTAAGGACACTGAACCAGTTACTTGATGCTATGATGCAGTGTGTAGGGCAGCATACATGATTTTCACTTACCAAAGAGGAGAGAGCCAAAACCATGCATGCTTTTTGTGACATAGACTGTTTCCCTAAGGTTGTGTTTACCAAATACTGCACTCATATTGTAATAAAGGCTCCACCTGTGGAACAAGCAAGAAAGAATATTATCTGCAGGGTTTCCACTTCATCAACTGCCAGGTGTTCTGTAATGCACAGGATATAATATGCAATATGTCAGCAGGCCACCCAGAAAGTACTCATAAGGCACAACCATGTGACTTATATCAGAGGTTTATGTAGGGTGATTTAATCCAGTACCATCTTAATGGAGATGACAGCTATATACTAGAGCCATCGGTAATGACATCTATCAGAAATCTCCAGGCCATTTCAAACAATAGCAATAAGTATGACATGACAAAAATCATGGTCATTATTGAGAATGTGTCTGCCCTGCTGAAAGCCAATTTTTGCTACTAGGAGGTATATTGGGGTGCCCTGATCTGAGCAGGGAGGGGATGCCATCACCACTGTTGTGTGGTTGTGTGTGTGGAGTTGGACCTTATGGGTGTGTGTGTATGTGTGTGTGTGTGTGTGTGTGTGTGTGTGTGCGCGCATGTGTGTGTATGTGTGAATGTATGTGGTGTGACACACCTCAGCAGATGTTGCAGCAATTTGGTGAGATATTACAGATAAATCCAGGGCATGACAGGAGATATGTGTGCATACCACGCACTTTATGGGAGTGCCCATTATTGAGAGGGTCATAAACAATATCCATCCTTCGCCTATGGGAAGTAAGCTGCTTGAATGTGGGTTATGGCTGGTTCTATGCATCATTGCTTTAGGAGCTCTGTGCCCTCATGGATGTCCCTGTCTTAACCTGCTCCCCTCCACAATGAATGGCAAACTAGAACTTGTGGTATTATGTGTGCCTAACTGTGGCCTTTCCCATCCATAGCAGTCTTCACTACTGGGGGCACAGGTGGAATGGCCATCTGAAGTGTGTCTGTCATACTGACTGTGTGCACAAGGTGACCTGTGACATTCAAACTTCACACATGTGGGACATGTGCTCTCTCAAGTAATCACATACAAATGCTAAAGAAATCACAAATACTGTATGAAACAACTACCATCTCAGCAAGGATTGTGATCCTAGCCTAACCTGTATGATGATCCTGCACATGTGCTTGGCCATTCGCATCTAGATAGGTAACTTTGATTGGGATGGTACGCACAGCATGGGTAGCATCCTAACCCTAGCTAGCCTGGGTTGAAATGATACAAATAGCATGTATGGCCACTGACATGTCATCCATCCCTGCCCATTTTGCACTCAGTGGAACTTGTAACAACTGACAGGACTCCAACACAAGAGGAGATATCCCTGCCTTGGTAAACTTGTTTGCATCTTCCTGTCCTTCTGTGTCTTTCTATGTATCCGGTGTGGGTTCCACATGTACAGAGAAAATGTTGACTGAGTGAGGAGGGGATCTGGACTCCCTATTGCCTGTATGCAGCAATAACATTGTGACCTTAGCATGCTGAAGTTCAGCTGCCATCATTCTTAGAGTCTGAAACATCATCCACTTCAGGCTACAAGCTGTAACAGTGGTAGAGAAGCCAGCTAAAATGTCACCTGTGAAGTCACCAAATACCTAGAATAAATAAGATCCATCACCATTAGAGAAATCCTTCTGACATAACTACTACTGTCTTCAGTGGTAGCACTTTTTAATAGCTACCTTACCTTGCACTGTTAGCCTTCTAGTCTGAAGCTCAGATACCCCTATGAAGAAAATTGATGCTGCATTTAATCTACACTACACAGCACTGTTGCCCATTGTGCAGCTACTTTTTCATGTAAAGACATAAACACCTGAGGTATCTCCAAAAGAGATTTTTGGAGGTCGGTTAAGCTCAGCACCAATTTCAGGACTGTGTCACTCCACCATTGCCACCTGATAACTCAGGACTGAGAAAGGCAAGCAATTCCTCCATCTGTGATAACAGTGCTTTGGACAGCATTCCACATCTATTTGCCCTCAGCTCCTGGGCACTAATCATCTTCGTGGCCCAAGATCTAACTACTAATAATTTCTTACCTGGCCAGCAACAGCATGGATTTCACTTAGCATCTCCTGCCAGACATAGTTCCATTCAGATTTATCATGTGGGATCATCCACAAAAAGAAGACACAGAGAATCTGACACAAGATCTCATTGTCTGCATAGAAAGTGTGTATTTCCATTATTTGCCTTTTTCTTGTCATTCTCCTTTGTAAGGAAAAGGAAGATGTCCATGAGGATAAGCACAGGAGTAAGTACCATATACTCACCCTTACACAAGGTATGTGTTCCCCCATGGGCTTCCTATTGAAATATCAAGACTTGGATTGCTTGGTCTCAAAATACTGAAAAAAAGACAGTCGAGGAAAAGAGAGTATATTAAACACTATTGTTCTCCTTTAAAGAAGACAGAAAGGCAGAAAGCCCCCCCACACACACTCATGGAAAAAAAAAAAAAAATATATATATATATATATATATATATATATATATATATATATATATATATAGTGTGTGTGTGTGTGTGTGTATATAGATATATGTGTGTGTGTATATAGATATATGTGTGTGTGTGTGTGTGTGTGTGTGTGTGTGTGTGTGTGTGTGTGTGTGTGTATATATATATATATATATATATATATATATATATATATATCGATATATATGTAAATATATATCGACATAGATATATATACCAACTCTGAAATGATTTTCTGAAAAAGGTAACTTAAAACGAATAAGGTAAACAAATGTAAATATTTTGCAAACATTAAAATCTATTAAAATTGTACATATATCAGCCCTAATTAGACCAATAATTGAGTACAATGTGTTATTTGGCACGTATTTGAATAGGCACATACAACATCTGCACCACCTCAGAGGTTCCTCACAAAGAAAATAGAGGGTGTAAAAAACATATCCTATGCAGATAGACTAAAAGACCTATCCCTTTACTCTGTCTACTACCTACTACTACGGGATGACCTATGCCTGACCTACAAGACACTCACAAATCCAGCCCTGCTGGAGCTGCTAGACATCTGCAAGTCAAACAGAATGAGGATCACCCGATCTTGGGATCTAAACTTAGTCAGCATCTCAAAGAAAGCATGCTGGAGAAGCAAATATGAGTCTCAGAGATTGCCCGTTCTTTGGAACAGGTTTCCTATTCACATTAGGTAGAGCTCTTCCCTGCCTCTCTTAAGATGTAACTTGGATCAATGGATGGGAAATCATATATTCACACCCGGGGGTCCCTTCTGCACAGGGGCAGTCTGTAAGATAGCAAATGCATAGACACAAATCCATAACATCCTCTAATCCCAGGTTATATTGGCTTGGCTTGTAAGGGATCTTAAGCCATTAGCAATTTCCTATAGACCTGTGAAAGTATAAGAAGTGTTTATTATGTTGATAAACAAATTCTCATATACTGAAGCTCAACTACATAGACATATATTGTTAGAGCACTTTATTCAACAAGACATAAGCCTTTAAATGACAGAAAGAAATTCCTCTCTGAGTGCATGTTTATTGAGATATTTACAGAAATAAGAAAACATGCTTAATTGTATACTTAGCAATATCGACAACATTGAATACTCCTCAAGATGTGCAACTTAAATTGCAAATTTCAGTAACAGTTTTCTTCAACATCATCTAGGGTTTTACCTGTTGCCATGCAATAATTTGTAAGTCACTTGTTTTTTGAAGTATTAAGCACACATGGAAACATTTTTGAAGCTTTTTCCCCCGGCTTCCACTAAAAATGGGTTTCTACCTAATCAGATTTCCCTGAAATCAAATGTCAATAAATAAATACTGCTTATTTTTATAATAACTAACAAATAACTAGTAATATCTCCAGTGTAGAATGACATAAATGGGCATAGACTGTGAATTTTCCTGTTTCCCACAATGACATTTTACACCATAACCCTCAATCGCATGCACATCTCTTGGTTATAAAAAAAGGGAACATAAATATAAAAATATGAATAACAAGTGGAAAACAGTTATTAATTTCTCTACTGCAGTTCATAGTAGATTAACAGAAACACTGTCATTTTGTTAATTACTTCTTTCATTTTATAATAGCACCTATTATAAGCTGGTAAGTCACTTTGTTAAAGTCAGACTCAAAAAGGTGTGGATTAAATAAGGAGCTATGGGTGTTAACTGGAAGTATACAAAAACATGCTATACGGGTGAATGATATGCAAGCAATAATGCACAACAGGGTGGGGCATTATTACAGAATTAATGCATGACCAGTCGTTTTGTGTATTTCTGTGATAACATCCACCCTGGAGAGCATTATTCTACGAAGAGAATGGACTATCTGTTGAATTGCTTTGTATTTTTTTATTAATAAATACTTTGTAAAATATATTTTTTGTAAAATAGATTCTATGCCTAATATTTCAGACTTGCCGTAACATATGTAATTGCTGTTGCAGGAAGTATTTTATATCCAAAATAAAACCTGTGTAAGTATTGAATGTCTGCACAAACACATAAGCACACACACACATACACACACACACACACACACACACACACACACACACACACACACACACACACACACACACACACACACACACACAAACTCATATGTATATACACAGGCACAAACACACAGACATATAAACAGAAAACAAACAAATACCCAAACAAAAAAACTGCAGCTATAGCCCCTTTGGTGCAACTCCCCCTTAAATCACAAAGGATAAAGGTCAGCCAATAATATTCAATGTTTGACTTTCATATTTTTTTTAAAGATTGGATGATGACATTTTTCCCTATTTCACTTTCTGTGTCTGACTCTCTCTCCCACTCTCTTTCCAACAGACACACAAACACAAACATACACACACACACACACACACACACACACACACACACACACACACACACACACACACACACACACAAAATCACACACACGTTTCTTCTTTTTTTATTTAATTTCTCTCTCTCTCTCTTTTTTTTTAATTTACCATTCGCTAAACAGCAAAACCCATGTTTAGTGAGTGTAAAACTCCTGGCCATTTGTTTATTTTTCTGTGCATTGTTCTTGGCACCTTAATATGGTGCTGTGAAATGGTGGACTTGATTTCAGCTGGCAATGTACAGTTCAGCAAATTTCTAAATTGATATATATATATATATATATATATATATATATATATATATATATATATATATATATCAATATCCAAGCGAACACAGTCCAATGAGTAGTAAAGGCCAGCACCATAAACCATATGAAATACAAGAAAGAGAAAGTGATGCTGCCACCAAGCCGTACAGCATAAACCACACTTTAATAAAATAAAACAAGTAAAATCAGACAAATAAGAGCTTTCAGGTTTCTAACAAACCCTTCCTCAGATCTGAGGGACAGAAAGAATCTGAGAAACAGGTTAACAGCTTCAAGTATCTGGCAGGGGTGGTGGGTGAGAAGAGAAGTCTGAATGAGGTGAGCAAAGCTAGAATTAAACTAACTCTCTCTCTCTCTCTCTATATATATATATATATATATATATATATATATATACGTATGTTATATGTTATAGATATATAGATAGATACATATATACACAGACAGACGTACACTCCCATACACACACAGAAAAAAGGGTCAGATAGATATTGCTAACAGGAGATCAGGAGTCATCTTATTTTGGTTTGTCAGGTTATGAAGCTTCCTTTGATTACTTGTTAATATAAACAGATTTATATTTACTTACATATGAAACATTGCTGGCATTATGATGGAATTAAATTAATATATGTATATATAATTATATTTATATATATATATATATATATATGTGTATGTATATATATATATATATATATATATATATATATATATATATATATATGTATATATGTGTGTGTGTGTGTTTGTGTATGTGTAATATAGACACACACATTTTAAGAAAAAATGCATTTAAATATGTTTTTGTTACATAAATTATTTATTTGCACCAATAATTTCATCATTATACTTTTGCTGGACCTGGAAAGAAATTTTGACAGGTGATACTTAACAGCTTCGGACTTGCAATAAGGCCGGTGTCCTAGAAAGAAGATATGTTGCTTTTCTCAGAGCAGTGGTGTATGAAATGCCATGTCAGTTAACATCTTCTTACTCAACAGCTGCTAACATATTCTGGAAGAAATAGAGCATGTCACATTGAAATTCCTTTGCCACCTCATCAGCCTCTTGGGCACTTAGTTATATTATTGCCATCTGGTTGTAGCTTGAAAATTCCTCGTTATCCCTGTCATATAACATTTTTGATTCAGCTGAACATGTAAAATGAGGAATCCTATAAGGATGATGCAGCAGAATTGTGTTAATTAACAACAGTGGTTTTCAAAGTACTGACACCCCCTACTAGTGGCTGTTTTGCTGTTCAAGTGTAATGCTTTTTACATTAGCAAAAAAACAGTTACACTGACAGGTCAATATGTTGCTGTATGTGTCTTTGATTCAGGGTCCCAAAAACAGTTTATGCTGTAATGTAAATTTTGCTGATTCTTGTGCAGGTGGGAACTGGCATGCAGTTACTAACTTGTAAGAGATACGTGGCAGAAGGATGCAGTCAAACGTACTCTAACTTGACAGAATTTTTCTATGTAATCCAGCAATACATTCAACAGAAAAAGTGCAAAAAGTGGAATATCATTTTCTTAAAGTGGAAGTTATTATTAATATGGTACCGGGATAATAATTCTTAAAAGATGAGAAAATCTAGCATTTGCAAGTTTTTTGAATGCAGCTTTGTTGATATAAACTCTGTACTTTTAATTGTTTTGGTTTTCATTCCTTTCAGTCCTCAAGCTGCAACTCATGCTTATTCTGTCTGCAACACTGGCGTGATAGCAGTTCATGATGTGGTTGTCATATAGGAAGCCATGACAGACTTTAGGGCTGTAACACATATCCTTGAGTAAGGGACATATGATTCATGTCACAGGGGTGGCACTCTACCTTATTGTGCATGAGCACACATTTGTGTAGCTGCAAATGAATGTTACCATGTTTGTAGCATTGTGAGTTGATTAGATACCTAGGGACTGCCCCCAAGATGTACCTCCCCTCTTCAAAGAGACCTAGACTGTCTATGACATCCAGTTATTATCCCACCAGACTGCCACCAGTAAGTGAAGTCCCTCACTTAAAACCTGGGTCAGTAATTAAGGAGCCTCAGTCCTCACTACTGACTCCATTGTTTGGGTGTCATGGTAAACACCAGAGCACAAAAGACACCAGAGTAAATTCCACAAGTTCCCTTAAGAGCACAACAGGAACATGCACTATTTCCTGGGACTGGACTATATACCTCTGTCCACCCCAAATGCATTCCCTTATTATACACTTCAGAGCAATGTGTTCCAGTTTAAGACCTCTGACTCACTCACATTCAACATAAATTCAAATTTCACAGAGGCAAACACTTATGGGAAACATGACACAGATTTACAGCTGTGTCAGTCTGTGATATAAATGGTAAACACTGCCAGAGTCAAACAGGTCTACATGCCCTTCAAAGGGTGATCAGTTATTAAAAATGAAATATCAGAATAAATGATAGCTATGACTAGAAGCAGCCAGGCATTCAAAGTAACCTGGAGAGTATCAAACATCTATGAATACTCTCTAATCTCTAAATAACACACCGATTGTCCAGCCACAATGTAAAGTAATATAAAACATTTAATAATAAATAAAATGATTACAAGAATGTAAAATAATTTTCAATAAATACCAGAATTCAGTCCGCGGTGGTGGTGCTGTGGTAGCGTTGTCGCCTCACAGTAAGATGCTGTCCAGTTCGATTCTCAGCTAGAGCGTCTTCTGCGTGGAGACATGCGTGAATGGGTGTACCTTTGTTGAAGGTTGTGCATCAGGGCTAGTAACTCGGCATGTAAAAATCAACTACCAATCATTAGCGGAGCAGAGTTCCGCTGTGGCGTTCCCTAACCAGGAAAAGCCAAAAGACACAACAACAACCAGAATTCAATCACCAGAAATATAACATTAAACTGTAGGACAGAAGTCCAACATTTTAGAAAAAACTAAAAAAAAAATCTAAATAACTAAACTTCCCTAATCTAACTAGAGAATACTGTCCCTGATATAATATAAAACATAACAG
Organism: Protopterus annectens; assembly: GCF_019279795.1. Lineage (NCBI taxonomy): Eukaryota > Metazoa > Chordata > Ceratodontiformes > Protopteridae > Protopterus > Protopterus annectens. The sequence continues at coordinate 1,109,571,834 of NC_056744.1, read as the reverse complement.
CAAGGCAAAGACAGCCTTATAGTTTTTGGTGAGTCCTTTTTTGGGTATCCACTGCACAGCACTGTAACTGACTGCAACTCTTAACTAACTACCCCTCAGCTGACTTCAGCAGTCTCTTTTATAGTCCAGGTTAACAGTCTTAACTGTCTTATTTTAAAAATAACAATCAGCTGTTTGAAAAATGTATTTTTCTTGTCAGTTATCTGTTCAAGTAATCACATAGCAACCAGGAACATTTTAATAACATCACCTACTGATCAGCTCAAGCTTGGGAGTAAGCATCTTTACTCCCAAAGTTCCAATACACTGGCAAGAGTACAGCCACATTGTGCAATGCTGTGTCTTTAAGAAGCATGCAAGGCTGTGTGAGCATGTATAAATTCCAGACACATGCAATCCTTAGTGCCATTTTGTAGAAGCAGCTAGAGTGCGAGTGTGTATGATTGCAGTAGTTAGTTTGTATATAAGTTAGTTAAGTCATAGTCAATAAGCCTCTATAGTAATGTGTTTATATATAATAAATCTCCTTAAACAGAACCAAGAAGACTCATTTATTTGTGTACCAACACAAAAGCAACATGGTGTCAGAACCGGGATGGAAGAGAGAAGAACATTTGTTGCCGTGAGATGTAAAAATGACAGCAAAGGTAAAACCGAGAGAAAACAATATAAACACAACCAGAAAGAATCAAAGGTAATGAAAAATAATATGGATTATTTACTTGATGTGAGAAGAGGCAAAAAAGGGCATTACAAGGGCACAAACACCATTATCAGGCAAGCAGAAAGTACAAAACATTTGTTAATTAAAGAAAATGTTTAATATAAAAGTATTTGACAAGGCAATTGACTTTAAAGTACAAAATAAGCATGTTTAAGGCAAAATGAGCATGTTTAAGGCTGAACAAGTGAGTTTAAGGCAGAGTTGGACATGTTTAGAGTAAAACGAGCACAAGAAAAGTATGTTGGACATAGAAAGAGCTTAAACGGGCAAAAAAAAGACTATAATAAAATAAGAGAAAAGAGCAGAATAAGCAAGAATAAAACAAGGTGACTGCTTGTATTTGGGCAAAGTGCTGTGCTTGGGCATAACTACAGCTTCGTATTGTATCAAGGGCATAATTCAAGTTTTTTGAAGTACCTCAGAGTGTGTAAAAATACTTAAAGTGTATGCTCATTTCTGTGCATGTATTTCAAAGAGTTCACTGTGAGCAAAGTGCAACTATTTTGTGTAATCCAGTCAAAGCATAGTTATTTGAAGTAAAGTTCTTGTGCTGAGTGTGTCTATTCACAAAGTGCTGCCATTACAGAGTGCTTCTTGTACTGTAAAGAGTTGCCTAGCAAGGTACTGCCATTTTGGGGGCATTTCAGTGTACTGCATATCGTCATTTGCAAAGTGCGAATACTTCAAAAGATATTGAACTTGGGCAACAGAAGTTCAATTTATTTACATTGCACAGTTGCTTGATATGTTTCTTGCATTGACGAAAGGTGTTCCTTACAAAAGATTACAAGAGTATTAGAGTGCTCAGTTGCATTGTAAAGTTCTTGAATGTTTCTTAAAATGATGACTTTGACACGTGATGGCGTATTACTGTAGCATTCCTGCCTCCATTGATAAAGTTCTAAGCAATTACTTTCACATTTCTGCCTTTACCAATTCCATAAGCATGTTGAGTGATGATAAATGACTTTAGCATTTCTGTGTTTACCAATCAAAGATTTCATAAAGTGTTGAAAGGTCTGAGAAATTATTCCACAAAGCTCTGTAAAGCATCGAAAAGTATGAAAAGCTGTTCTGTAAAGTTTCGCAAAGCACCGATAGCCCGAGAAAGCTATTTCACAAAGTACAGTAGAGCATAGAGAAATCTAAAGAAGCTATTTCTCAAAGTACAATAAAGCATCGAGAAATCTGAAAAGCTATTTCACAAAGTGCAGCAAAGCATCGAGAAGCCTGAGAAGTTTATTTTGCCAAGTCCAGTTATTCAAGAATACTACAAGGTTGTTCATTTGCATAATTCCAATAAGCTTAAAGAGAGAAAGTATAAGTTCAGAGCATAAAAGCATTAAATGAATTGTGTTTATGCCAATGATTTCTACACGTGTGTGTGTGTGTGTGTGTGTGTCTGTGTGTGTGTGTGTGTGTGTGTGTGTGTGTGTGTGTGTGTGTGTGTGTGTGTGTTTGTGTATTTGTGCTTATTTGCAAGACCCTTCACTAGTATGTGTTAATATGGCAGACAGATTTTGAAAACCTCTGTCACTTGTATTTGATCAGAATATTGCAGAGAACTGCAGAATATTTGAACAGGAAAGTAAGATATTTTCATACAAGCAGCTCATGCAGATAGAGGCAAGTGTCAAGGCATTCATTTTGCTAAATCTAGCAGGATCTGAGACTGTAGAAAGAGAGCGTTCATTTGTGTATGCACCAGAAGTGTATGAAGGTGAAGGTGCAGACTGCCATACAAGCTGAATCAAGAGAAGACCCCGAGTGTTTGAAGCATAAGTTCAGAGAAATGTGCAACCCCTAGATGAACATTACATTAGACAGGCATTTGTTTTACACAAGAAATCAGAAACCATCGGAGACATTTGCAGCTTATATAACTGACTTGAGAAACAGAGCTAAAATGTGTTGGTTTGGTGATTTGAAAGATGAGCTCAGCTGATAAAGGACAGACATGAGTGTGCTATTAATAATGCTGCAGTGAGAAAGATTTTGCTTCATGACAGTGATCTGACATTAAGCATCGCAATAGAGATTTGTCAGATCCATGAGGTGACAGAAAGATTTACGAATATGCTTCCAAGTGACAAAAGCATGGCTTCAGTGACCTCCAGAGCAGACGTAGATAGTACATGATACATGGCAAACAGAAGCAGGCCTAAGCAAGGGACAGCCACAAGGTTTCCAAAGAAGGTATAAAGCTTTCCAGAAAGTTCCACAAAAAGTACAAGCTCTACCACCAGCTCTGTGCAACACAAATGTGAGTCAGCAAAACCCAAGTCTAGCTTTATTGTTAACTGTCACAGTTGTGGTGCAAATCATGAGTCTGAAAGAGAGAAGTGTTTAGCATATGGTCAGCAATGCCACAAATGTAAAAACTTGAACCATTTCCAAAAGTTTTGAAAATCGAGTAAGCCTCACTCAGTTGTAAAGAAAGGTCACACGAAAAAGCAAGTTGATCAAATAAGAGCTGAAAGAGTCAGCTATCTATGTGGATGGTGTATTTGTACTTGGAGAAAGAGGTGATGCAGTAAACTTATTAACAAGGAGTGAAGTGTTTTGTATGGTTCAGATTAATGGAAAGTCCACAGAGCTCAAAATAGACACTGGGTCAAAGTGTAATATTATATCAGTGGACACAATTGCAAAAGTGAAAACTAATGAACAACTCAAGCGTAACCAGCAGTGCAACACATGTTGCATATGGAGGTGAAGAAATTCAAACCGAAGGCTCAGTGATGCTTTCATGTTATTTGGCTGAGAACTGTTACAACTTATTATTTTATGTAGTCTGACATCCAGTGCAATCTTTACTAGGTCTCAAAGATAGTTTGAGAATGAATCTGCTTTAATTTGCTATAGAAGTTCATCATGTGAGTGCAGTTCCAAGTTTAAATGTTTCCGAAGCCATTTTCACAGAGTATGCTAATGTTTTCGATGACAAATTGGGCAAACTTCTAGTTGTGTATTCTATGAAGTCACTCCAGGAATCAGACTAGTAAGAATAGTTCTAATAGCAATGCAATATAAAGCTAAAGCTAAGTTGGATAAGATGATGCAACATGGTGGGATTTGTCCAGTCACAGAACCAACTGAATGGGTGTCATCCCTGGTATCAACTCATAAGAAAAGCTCAGACAAAATCAGAATATGAATTGATCCTAGAGAATTGAACAAAGCATTGAAAAGGCCATATCATCCAATGCACATCATTGAGGAAGTTGCAACTCTAATACTGAATGCCACTGTATTTTCTGTTTTGGATGCAAAGAGGTTATTTTGGCAAGTAATGTTTGATCATAAATCCTAATTTCTAACTACTTTTGGTACTCTGTTTGGCAGATACAGATTCTGAAGGATGCCATTTGGAATAAATTCTGCAAGTGAAGTCTTTCAACGAGCAATAGAGAAAATGTTTTCAGGTTATCCTTGTGCCGTAATAGTAGACGATCTATTAGTTGGAGGCAATGGTGAAGAAGAGCATGATAGAAATATCAAGAAAGTTCTAGACAGAGCATAAAAAAACAAACTCATAACCAACCACAACTGTATCCAAAAAGGACATTTTTCTAGAGAGAGCATGTTAAATAAACGTAAAGCTCAATCCTCTAAAGTGCATATTCAGACTTCCAGAAGTTACGTACGTAGGACCTTTGTTTACAAGTACAGGGTTAAGACGCAACCTGATCAAATAAGCAGGTATTCTAGAGATGTCAGCACCAGATAATGTGCAAGATTTACACCATTTTCTGGGCATGGTCAATTTTAGGCAAATTTATACCAGACTTCAGTGAGTTGACAGCACCTTTGAGAGAGCTAACATGCAAAAATGTCGTATGGTCATGGTTAGAACATCATCAGAAGGCATTTGATGACCTTAAGCAGAAGACTTCCACCCCCCCATGTTAAAATACTATGATTTGAATAATTCAGTTGTTCTTTCCTGTGATGCTTCAAATTTTGGTCTTGGTGTAGTTATTCTTCAAGAGGGCAGACCAGTAGCCTATGCATCTAGGACATTAACTCAAACTGAGATGCATTATGCTCAAAGATAGTTTGAGCATGTTCCAAGTTTCATGACTTTATTTATGGTCGAGCAATCCAAAATGAAACTAATCATCAACCTCTAGTTACCATTCTAAAGAAACCTATGCATTCCGCTCCAACGAGATTACAATTGATGCTCAAATTGCAAAACTAAAAACTTCAAAATGGTCTACACTAAAGGTAAATTGTTCTATCTGGCTGATATCTTATCCAGATCACCTAAAAGTACAACAGAACATCTTGATGCTGAAATGTTTGCCTTTGATGCAATGTCAGTGCATAATTTTTCAACCACTAGACTTGATGAGTTAAGAGATCACACCATGACTGATCCAATTTCACAAAAGCTTAATCACTACATCAATGTTGGATGGCCGTCAAAGCAATCTAGTGTATTACCTGAGGTGCATTTGTATTTTCTTTACAGAGATGAAATGTTGATGGAAGATGGCATTATTTTCAAAGGTCCTAAAATTGTTGTTTCCACTTGCTTACAGCAAGAATATATTCAGATTTTGCATCTTGGTCACCCAGGTTTATTATCCACCAAGAGAAAGGCAAGAGAATTAGTATTTTGGCCTTCATTATTGAAAGACATTGATAGAAATCTTTCTTCTTGTTCAGTATGTAATAGTACCACAGCGTATTTGGAAAGAGAACTGTTTCAGCTAAATCCAATACCTGAACTACTTTGGTCTACTGTAGCAACTGATATCTTTGAGTGGAACAATCAGCACTACTAGGTTTGGTAGATTCTTATTCAAATTGGTTGGAGATTGATCTGCTACCAAACCTAACCTCAACAGATGTTATTACTAAGTTAAAACATAATTTCTCATTTCATGGTGGTCCACACAAACTTTATTCTGACAACGGTATTCAATTTACTGGCCAATTGTTTCAGAAATTTGCAAGAGAATGGGACTTTGTACATGTTACTAGTAGTCCTGAATATCCTCAATCCAATGGTCTAGCTGAACATGCAGTACAGAGTGCAAAGCAACTACCTGAAAAGTCAAAGCATGACAATACCGATGTATTCTTGAATTAACTTAATCTCAGAAACATACCCTGTGATGATATTCTTGGCTCACCTGCTCAAAGACAACTTTCCAGACAAACTAGAACTATGCTACCTATTTCATCAAGTTTGTTGAAGCCTAAAGCTAAGAACAATAAAACCATTAAGGCTCAATTGTTTAAGAAGCGTAATATCCAGAAATCTAGTTATGGCAAATCGAGCAGATTACTTCGATTGTTGAGGGAAGGAGAGATGATACGAATTCAGACATCGAAAGGTTTTGATCAAATAGGACAGATTACAGGCATTTGTGCTGAGCCGAGATCCAATTTGGTAAGCTCCGAGGGTGATGAGTAAAGAAGGAATCACAGACATCTTCTTCCTGTACCAGAATCAGCATTGCAGTCACAACATTGTATCTGTGATGCAAACTCCAGATCAAAGAATGAGTCATCCATTGTTTCCAGATCAGAATGTGTTCAAAATTCTGATTCTGTTCTAGAAAGTGATTCAGACATTCCACATGTCAACCATTTTGCAAAGACTGTTCCAGTTGCTAAATCAGATTACCAATTGTATGTCACACGATATGGATGAGTTTCTAAGACTAGTGTGAAATACACTGCAACATGGACTTGATTGTATATATAAGGGTATTTAGTATTGTATAATGCATGTCTATAGATTATCTGTGATTTCTGCATGCTAAGTAGTCTTATGACAAATTGCATGATATCTTTCTCAAAGAGGGAGGATGTAGATCAAAGTGTAACATCTGTGTTATATCTTTAAAAAGCATGGGAGGCTGTGCGTGCACATATTAAATTCCAGACACGTGCAATCCCTAGTGCCATTTTGTAGAAACAGCCAGAGACTGAACATGTATGATCACAGTAGTTAGTTTGTATATAAGTTACTTAAGTCATAGTCAATAAGCCTCTATAGTGATATGTTTGTATAGTATAAAGCTGCTTAAACTGAACCCATGAAGACTCATTGATTCATGTACCAATACGAAAGTGACAGCTATGTTGGGATACTCTTGCATATTTGGTGATGACACCATATGGCAGTTAAACTTTTGAAAGTTCAATCATCCAATATAGACCTGAGACATTTTATACATTAATGGTTCTACATCTTTTTTATCTTTTACTTATTAGTTATTTGGATATTATGCTTATTAAAACTTCAAGTGGTTTTAAATCTAAGATATACAGAAAACCCACTTGGTGTAATAGTTACCTCCATTTTGACAGCCAACATCCATATTTTCAGAAAAAAAGTATAGTAAAAGGACAAGCTGTTAGAGTGGCAAGGATGACATCAGATTTTGAAGACCTCCTAGAGGAATTCTCTACCTTAGGTGAAATGTTTCGGGAGAGAGGTTACCCCAGAGAGTTGTTAGTAGAGACATTGGGTGAAGTGTATCAGGGATGGGGTACTCATTATCAACCTTTACTTGGTCATCGTATGCCCACTACAGTTAATTTAGAGCAGAAATCCAAGGATTATTCTGGATCATGTTCTATTGAACACAATAACTTTTCCTTGTTTTTAAGAAGATCTTGCAGGATAATTGGCCCATACTTAAGACAAACACAGATATTATGGAGGTAGTAGGAAATAAACCTACTTTTATACACCGAGTGGGTAGTAATTTTAAGAGAACCTTAGAAGGAAGGGATACATCTGTTAGATATGTCAGGGGTACCCACCCATGTGGTAGATGTGTACAATGTCAATGTATTCACTCATCAGATAGTATTTTTTTGAATAATGGCCTGGGGAGTATAGTAAAATTTTGTAAGGGCAATTGCCAGACCAAGACGGTAGTTTATCTGGCAACCTGTGGTCATTGCCCTAGTTTCTACGTAGGCAAAACGGAACGGGCACTTAAAGAAAGGATATACGAACACAGGAATGATATCAAAATTAAAAAAGAGACTAGTGCCCTTTACAAGCACACAACATCTTGTCCCTTTCCTCCACTCTTTAAATTTGGCATCATTGATGTTGTGGACATAGACCCTAGAGGAGGAGATGCCAAGAATCTCCTGTTACAAAAGGAGATAAAATGGCAACTGAGACTTAGGTCTAATATACCCCCAGGGCTTAATGAATACATCAATATAAAAGCCATTTTAGTAAGCAAAGCTAATAATGTTTAATTTTTATACAAACTTCATTGCATTTTTTAAAAAATATTTAGATTTTTAAAATATTCAGATTTATATAATTCAGAATGGATTTATATTGTTATTTACTATTTTAATAGATAGTTACTACAATTAGGGCATATTCTCATTCACATTACATATTTTTGTATTTTGTATTAATTTATAATATCTGAGTTTCATGTGAATACCTACTAAAGGAACAATCTTGTGGAGTTTCTACTAAATAGTGATTTAAGCATTTTTTAAACATTTTTCCCATTAATTTTTACTTGTCTTCTTAAATTGTCTAATTGTTTGATTGAATTATGGAAGGCAAGTGTTTCTGGGTGTGTTCTCATATACGCACACACATATATATAAAAAGTTTTCTGCACAGTGGGATTTTATCTGATGAAGTTTGCCTTAGTAGCAGACGAAAGCGCTCATTGTTGAATTGCATTTTTTGGATTTCAATAAAGGATTTGGCTCTAACTTGTGGAACGGAGATTTTTTCTACATTTTTTCTAAAGACCTGAGATAAACATCTTTTATATTTATGTCCTGTTGAAACTTTTGAAGATACTGATCCTTTTGATCATGCCCATAAAGCTTGTTTTCCATCTGGGTCAATCTAGTTTCAATACTTTTAATTAAGAATTGTGTGTCTGTCCTGTAGTCCAGCTCAGAAGAAGTATAGAAAGTTGTCAAGTCTGATAAACCAAGACTTAATAACTGGACCCATTTAATTGAATTCACTAGAGTTGCACAATGTGGCTGTACTCTTGCCAGTATATTGGAACTTTGGGAGTAAAGATGCTTCCCCCTTACTCCCAAGGTTGGGTAAATGGGCCGTTAGTATATCCACAGCTACAGGAATTTTAGAAGTTCATCCCCCCTCTTAGGGGTGAAGAAGGTCTTGCACCACCCAAAAATGGCTACATTTATTTTCTGTTAAGTTAATATACTTGATTTCAACTTTGATGCAATATTGTGCTGTTTGATATCATCCGGTTTGACTAATACCTGGGAATTCCAGTTCAGAAGTATTCTGAATTATAATAATAAAACTGACATCTTATCTTTTGTTTTAGAAAAATATTGATACATTTCTTCATATTTAACTTGAGTTCTGTGAATCTTTTACCTAAACCATTGATTCCTGGATAACCTGAGCCTTAATGGAATATATTATTTTGTTTTGCTTAAAAAATGCTGCTATTAAATGGAGTTCCATTGTCAGTGGTAATATATTTCATCTTTTGAAATGACTAACAACAGTTTTGATTATGATTTCAGTCATATGAAATCCTTTAAGGCATATGCATCCACCCTAGTCATAAATGCATTATTTATATGTGGTTTAATGAAGATGTTATATAATGTTTCCCAACAGCCACTTCTAAAGTTTTATGAGGGTAATTGATTTTGTCTGCACATTTTCTATTTCATCTAGGATGGCACAGGCTATTTTAGAAATGTTTTCAATTTCCTCATCTAGCACTGGTTACAAGACATCTTTTCATTTAGCAATGCCAAGATGACCTATGTGGAATACCTCACATACTTGTTCATTTTCCCTTATGGGGTGGCATGCACACCCTATTACCTAGTGCCAGTACATATTAGAATACACATACCAGAGCATTATGCAAGTTACATTCCACATGCAAAATTAAAATATATACCATTAAGTCACTGGGTACTGTGAGCAGGCCATGTGCAGAGTGGTTATGCAAAATAGGTCAGGTGTGCTCTTGACTGTTATTCATAAAGATAGCATGTATGGCATATGAGCATCATTCATGGCCAGAAAACATAGGCCTACTAATGTGGACTGAATGTACCTGCATATTTCTGCAAATCTCTAGTCACACTGGAAAGCCTATGTGTTGCTTAACATTACATGGATGATCAATGTTAGCATGCAATGTGCAATGTAAGAAAACAGGAACAAAGTGAATTATTATAAAACTGCAGATCAAATACATTTAAATTGCCTTTCCTCCACAGTCATGGCCTGTGAACCAGAAATGTGTTGCTCTGTCCATGACCACTTAAGCACGAGGAACCATGTGCTATAATGCCCATTGATATTACAGGTATGTGTAGAGTGAAGAGCACTTGGTTTACTGCACACAAGTATGTGCAACTTGTTTTATAAAACATCAGTCCTCATGTAATTGTATTAAATTTATCTGACATGATATATAGAGCATAGACATTCATTTGTTTAATTTTCGTCTGCAGTTGTCAAATAAAAAGTACTACCATTGGTAATATATGATAATATTAAGTGTATTCTGCTGTGTATAGCATATAAGACGTATTCCCACCCTCACAGCCTGTTACTGGTCCTTTGCAGCTATGTATATGCACTTGTATACAGGTGTCTGTCCTGTACTCCAGCTCAGAGGAAGCACAGAATGTTGTTAAGTTTAATAAACCAAGACTAAAATAATCTGACCTATTTAATTGAATTCACTATAGTTGCACATTGTGGCTGTATCTTGCCAAGATATTGGAACTTTGGACACAGCACTGCATGTCACCTTAACAAGTACCATCTAATGCGACCCATAAATTCATATTAATATTGGGGTGCAATAGTACTGATGTAGATGCAGTACTGTGCAGATCAGCTATATCACACATATAAATCTGAAGAGTAGAATCCTGCCTATAGGTGCATATGGGGATGTAGATGGCATGGAGGAAGGTGTAAATGCTGCTTACACAGATACACAGCACCCCAGATGCATTATACATGGCAATACATTACAAGGGGGTGGGAAGTTGGCATAATGGTTAAGGTGTTTACCTTACTGACACAAGGTTTGATCCTCACATGGGCTAATTGATTAGGGTTAAAATGCCCCACAAAGGCTAGTACAAACTATGAACAATGATTTTTTTATGGGCCAAGGTAATATTCAGCATTATATAGCTCACAAGGTGCATCCACTTGCTCATTTATTACTTTTACTGTTGGTATAATTTTTACTCTTATCGTGTAACCGTACCTTTATACAACATGTAACTTGATTATTTTATTTACCTCACTTTCACAGATATGTAAAGGGTAAGTTTTGCAGTTGCTTTTTACCTTTACTAACACTGGCTAGCATTTTGATTTTCTGTGCTTCACCAAGATATACCTCTTACTCCCTCATCTAATGCATAAGTCTGTCTGAGGTCTCCTTGCTTGAAGCACCTCAGATGCCTTGAGAAACATTAAATTCAATTCTGCAACTAGCTTTGTTTGGCAAGCTTCACTGCAAATGCCACTCACAAATCTATCTCTCAATACCTTATCCAAACTTAAATGAAATTCACACTTCATTGCTTACTTCTTTTTCGGTTTGCCAATATACTGCGTCACTATCTTCTTCTCTCCTGTGGTTCGACTTGTAATCTTGAGTCTTGAAACTACAGAAATAAAACTTTAATTCTAACTGTAAATTGAATTTCAAATATTGTTGTTATACTAGTAGAGCATTTTTGAAGGAAGGCTTTGTCCCACTCGGCTTGCATTACCGCAGCAAGATCCTGCCTGAGTGTCCTGCAGAGTTCTACAGCAGCAGAGAGAAAAGGGAGACTTTGAGCGGATTCAGTACCTCTGTATTGCTTTTTATTACTTATTTTTGCTCTCCGCACTATTCTGAATATTTTTTATTAACTTTGCAACTTATTTGAACTGTTTTTTTGAATTCTGATACTGTTTGCACTTTAACTGATCATTTTCAAGTGTTTTTCAACTGTTGAACTGTTGAGGGCTACACACTCAAGTGCGATAGCCATTTTTCTACTTTAAAAGTGTTTGTTAGAATTAAAGTTTTATTTCTGTAGTTTCAAGAATCAAAATTACAAGTCCAACCACAGGAGAGAAGAATATACAATGCCATGTCAAACCCAGAGCTGTTGGACATGCTACACTTAAAGAAATACAAATCCCTCAGAGCCACATGCTCCAGGGATCTAAACCTTGTCATCACAATAAACAAAACATGCTGGAGGGATAGGTTCCTGACCCAGAGACTCCCCAGACTCTGGAATAGATTGCCCATACATGTCAAACAGAGTGCCTCTTTGGCTCTCTTTAAAAGGAACCTTGATGATTGGATGGGAGAAAGGAATATCACCCTGGGGATCATATCATTCACCCTGCTAGACAGGGGTCCAGGAAAGTAAATAGTGTTGGAATAAATAGCCAGGGAATTGTTATGGCTAGGCTTGTATAGGCCCTAGGGCTGATAGCCTAGTACCAACCTATGAACCTATGTTTTACTGCATCTGTTTTAATTTTTGAAAAAAATCCTATCTCTGTATTCGTTTCCAACCTTACTATAACCCGTAGAGTCCGGTTTTCAGATTTTCCTGAATTCTGGGCTGTTTTGTAGTTTTTGTGTTGCCCAGACCTTACTAAGATAGAAGGAAGCATCTCTGTTCATTACTGAGTATGGTGAGCTTTGAGCAGCCTATCTGTCACTGGAGGAGTGGTTTCAGCTCAGAATCTGATCTGTAGTTTTATTGGCCATTTTGGGTTATTTCTATCCTTTTCATCTTTCTGTTTAAAAACCTGTGTGTGCACGGTTTTGTGCATCTTGCAGCACCATTTAATTTGGGTTAAACTATTCCCTGTGCCAGAATGTCTGCTCTTCTAATTTTCCATTAGAACTAGCCAGTTTTCTAGTTTTAGCACTCAAAACTGTTTCCTTGTGCTCAGCACTTCTTCAAAACTCATTGCAAGCACTAAATAAACTACAAATTACTGCAGCACTCAACTTTCCTCACTTGTTAGGAGGAAAACAGTTTTTAGTACTTAAATTAATAAGCACCTATCCAGGCATGTCTGAGGGTCAGCTCCTGGTATTTTCCCCTGTCCACCTGATGAATCTGGACATCTTGGGGCAATGTAGCAATTGCCTCATGTACACTGACAAACCTCTCCTCCTACCACCCAACACTACAACCTGTGAGAGATGCACTTATATAGCCAAACTGGAAGCCAAGCTCTCTCCAGCCAAGACTGTACTAGACAGGCAAGAGGAGAAGGTAAACACCTGCACCACACCACAATCAACATATAGTCCATCAAAACCTACACCACCTAAACCCACACACAGTAACACAAAACACACACCTTCATTCATGGAGGCTCTCAATAAAAATCTGCCCAAACAACAGAGACTTCCAAAGCTGAAATGCAAGCAACCAGCACCCACCAACACTACCCAAATGACACATAGACCACAAAATCAGTGTGCCACTCAACCTCAGCCCATAAGGCAAAACAACACACCCAACACACTAGTCATAGATGGCTCTATAGTCAGGCACACTGATGTCCCACTCACCAGGCTAAACAAGGAGAAAGTTACTGTCAGCTGCCTGTCGGGTGCCAGGATCCACCACATAATGCAAGCACTCAGGTCACTCCACAACAAGTACAAATATGACTCTGCCATTGTCCATGTTGGTGTGAATGACCTGAGATGTACCTCCCTGGACTACATGAAAAAAGACATGGAGGAGCTCTCGGATCATGTAGCCCAGGCAGGTATGACCCTAGCCCTGAGCAGCATCCTGCCATCGCCCAGAATGATACCACAATACAAGGACAAAATGATTGACTTCAACAATTGGCTAAGCTGCTGGTGTCATTCTAAGGGGATCCAGTGTCTGTCTGCCTGGGACGACATGATGGACAGACCACAATGCTTTGCCAGAGATGACCTGCACCTACCACCCCTGGGATTCCAGATACTGGCTAAGGCTCATACCACCCCTATAGTGCCTTTTTATGCAAGGTTCAAACAACAGACTCACCACCATATCAGGTATAAGCAAGCAAAACCTGAGGGTAATGTTACTCAATGCTAGAAGTCTAAACCTCAAAATGAACTCACTCAAGGCACTCCTTAAAATGAAGAACATCAACAACTGTGCAGTGACAAAGACCTGGTTCAAGGCTCCAGAGAGCACCCCTGCATTACCAGGCTATAACTCATACCACACCTTTCGGCCACCTAACCTGGACCTAAACACTAAAGGAGGAAGCGTGTCCATATTCATTAAGGATATCCACACCTCCGGGCTAGTTGCTCTACATAATGCCTCCAGAATTATCCAAGTGCAACTAACAATGGGCAAGACTGCAATCCAAGTTGAAGCTTGTTATAGATCCCCCACCATGCCCCAGGATCCCCACTCCATGTTTCTTGATATACTGGGTAATATTAAGGTACAGCTCAATACCCCAATAATGGGCAGTTTTAACTATCCCATCATCAACTGGGAAAACTACTCATGTACTAACTCATTTGCTCAATACTTTCTGGAATTCATAAATTCCAATGCCTTGGATCAGCTTGTCCATACCCCAACCAGGGCAGCAATATCCTAGACCTGTTCATTACCAATATGGGCAACCGATGTTCCATGCCAGAGGTCAACTCCTAGTTGGTCAGATCCAACCACAAGCTAATCACCCTAGACATCAATATCTCACCCCAACCCCCCATTAAGGAAACCATCATAAAAAACTTTTCCAAAGCCAGCTTCATGCTTATTAAGACAGAAGTGGCAAGCTTCACAACACCCATACAGATGGAAAATAGAGGTATGATTGCTAAATCCTATACAAATGCACTGTATAAGCACATACACGAGTGAATGGATCATGCCATCCCCAACAGAACCAATACACTATCCTCAAAAAAAAAAAGGAAGCCAATCTGTTGATCTCCTGCCATAAACAAACTCTACAATAGAAGGAAGAAGCTGTTGCAAAAAAGAGTAAAATCCCCTGATTGCAGGAACTCCCTGTTCAGCCTCAGTAAAAAGCTGAGATCCCTCATAAAATCCTCCAAAGCTAGTTATGAAATAAAAATCACCACTAATTCTAAAGATAACCACAAAGCATTCTACAGCTATGACAAAAATCTCAATGGCAACACTCAGATCTGCTGTGAGCTACAGCACAATGGCACTAGATATACAGAACCAACTGACATTGCCAACATCCTGGCAAATAGGTTCAGTGCAGACTTCACCCCCCACCCCCAAAGGGCCCATTACTATACTGGAAGAATGCAAAGCCTCTGTAATCACAGCTGCACAAGTAAAGACCGCACTCTCCAAAGCCAAGAACACAGCATCCATGGGACCTGCACAAACTACAGAATGAACTGGCACCCCACCTAAGTACCATGTTCAATCATACCCTCACTTCAGGCTTTGTGCCTACGGAATGGCGCACAGTGATGGTTATCCTACTCCACAAAGGTGTTGCTACCACGGACCATGGGAACTACCACCCCATTAGCCTGATGAGCATGGTCTGCACGGCCATGGAATGTATCATATTGGAGCTTATAAACAAGGACAAAGGTAACCTCCAAACTGTGGACACCACTCAGTTTGGGTTTGTAAAAGGTAGGTCATGTCTCCTAAACCTGGCTGACTTCTATGAAGCAATCATCAGAGCTGTGGAAGAAGGTAAGGTGGTGCACACAGCCTATCTTGACCTCACCAAGGCTTTCGACACCATCCCTCACTCTGGAATTAGAGATAAGCTCACTAGACTGGGCATAAATCCCTATGTCACAAGATGGGTGGCCAACTGGCTCATTGACAGAACCCACACAGTGAAAGTAGATGACTCCAAATCCACCTTCAGACCAGTGACAAGTGGAGTACCACAGGCCTCAGTCCTGGGTCTTCTCTTGTTTGGCATCTACTTCTCAGAAGTCCAGGCTAATACAGAAGATCTTTGGCTAATGAAGTTCACAGATGAATGCAAACTAGGTGCCATAATAGAATTGCCTAATGATGTGGGCATACTACAAAGGGGCCTCACTCAGACTGATGCTTGGTGTCATAGTCATGGCCTCAAGCTCAATATCAAGAAGTGCACTGTCACCCTCAGTGGGAAAAACACTGTACCCATGAACTACCACATAGGCAGTAACTAAACATTGAAAGTGTGATAAGAGACCTTGGGACACAGGTAGACAGTAGTCTCTCCTTTGATAATCACATCACCACAGTAGTCAGGAAATCCTTCTACATGGCACACCTTATCACAAAGGGGTTCACCTCCAGAAAAAAAGAAGACATTGTTCCTCTCTACTCATCCCTCATCAGACCCATTATAGAGTACAATGCCTCGTTTGGCATGTACCTTGCAACACATCTACATCAACTAGTATGGCTATTGAAAAAACACAAATGGCACCACAAACTGTAGAAAAGACAAACCAAAGCAGGAACAAGCAGCACCTCAAAGTCTTCAGCTCTTCAGCTCTTTAGCTCTTTATTAAAAATAACTTGAGTAAAAAACTGGTAGCAAATCACAAGTAGAGTAGCGCTTTTCGTCTAGTTTAGTAACTAGACTTCTTCAGACAACGAACAGCAATTCAAATTCACTTAAATACACTCCCCCCTTCTTTCGCCTGTTAACTTAATTACTTAATATGTACCAATTAGACATAATAAATGACCTTAAACTTTGCAGCATAAATTAAGTTAAACAATCAGTGCTACTAGTTGGTGCAGCATACGAACATAGTACAATAACATAAAATAGAATGAAATAAAATAAGCTACTGTACTTAAGAAAAATAGACAAAAGAAATCATATCAGCCTTTACATTTCAGTATGTTAGTTATTTACAAAACTAAAATTAAATAATTATTAACTTTAAGGGTTTATAATTAGTACATTTCATATGTATAGGAGATCTACAAACCCTGGCAAACTGTTTTAAACATATAATAAGTAAAAAATTAATTAAATAAAAGATATTAAGAAAAAAGTAACATAGGCATAAAAGTAAAAATAAAAATAAAAATGCCCTACCTACATCCTTTCTTAATAATGCTGTTGTATTTTACATAAAACTTCATGTTAAGTCTCAAGAGGCACTGAATGGAACAACAGTCGTTGATGCCTGGACAGTAGCAAGCATCCAACTGGATCTGCCACATTAATTCCTTTTTCTCTAAAAGTAGAGATCTTGGTCCGTCCCTTACATCTTTTGGGATATGATCAATAACTTTAAACCTGAAGTTGTGAGTAGGGTTCCCTTTAATATGACTCGCTAGGGCGTTTTCAGTTTTCTCCTTTCTGATATAATAAAGATGCTCATATACCCGCTCTCATAATCTATGATCCGTTTTCCCGCTGTAGAAAGAGGAGCATAGTGGACATTGAGCTCGATATATAACATAGGTAGAATTACAATTAAATCTGCCTGATGTAATGGTGTAACGTTGGTCCCTAATATAAAATGTGTACCCTATATCTATGAATTTACAATAATTACAGGATTTGCATTTGGTTATACCTGGGTTCCTTACAGTTCTAATGTTACTTGCCTCCAAAAGGTTTTCAAATTCTTACCCTTCTTAAATGTAAAAGAGAGGAGTGGCCCTAATAGTGGACACAATTCAGAATTGTTACTCAGCAAATTCCAGTTTTACTTTATTATTGAAAGAATCTGTCCACTTTCTGAGCTAAATGTTAGTATAAAAGAGAACGGGGACCTGTTTGTTACTTGGTTGATAACAGTAATATTCATGTTGTGGGAAAGGGCTTTCCCCTATAATAGTGTGGTATAGACACCATTAGACCTCTTCTGTGTAATCTCGGTCATGATTTCCTTAATAAGGTCCCTTGGCTACCCCCTAGAAAGAAACATATCAGCTATTTCTTCACATTCCTTCAAAAATTCACTATCATCTGTGACCATCCTTGCAGCCCCGAACATACTGGCCTTTGATTACTGATTTTTTATGGTAGAAGGGATGTGAACTACTGAAATGTAATATGTCAGAGTTGATTGGCAATGTGTGTTTCTGTCTCTCTTGTGAGAAGGCTGATCTTCTCTGCATGTATTTGCATATTACATGACTATCAGCAGGTCAGTTAACTAGACAATGCTCCTGGGCACATCCTGTAAAGAGGCCCATGTGCCTTACACATCTAGTCAGATTAATAACTGAGTAAGCAGAAACAATTGCCAGGAAGTATAGATTGTTTCTTAGCAAGGAATATTCCTTAGAGTTTAAAGGAAGGATTATGAAATCATGGTTTGCATGTGTTTGCAGTGGAGATGGAATAGTTATTTACTGACACTAACAGATGTCCATATGGCCACCAGTATATGTCACAGACCACTCTTAATGCTTTATTTTCACCTCTAATGGGAATGTATTGGCCTATGAGAGATCACCCATGAAATAAATAAATGAACATAGAAGATCTTCCCCACAAAGAAGAAGAAATAGGTCTATGGAGCAGCCAACAGGGAGGCTCGAAGGACACATGGGGGTGGAACCCCAAATACTCCATGAAAGTCCCTACTCTTTAAAAGCATCCAAAATACATAGTTCAAGTGGGTGGGTGGCATTACAGTGTCATTAATGGAGATCCTTGTGATATTGCAGAATGGTATTTGGCAGAATCAGGAGGAACAGAGGAAGATGGAAACCCAGAAAAGAAGATTTCCACATCAAAAATACAAACAAATTGTTTATGTTGATATCAGATTGTAAACGTGATCTGCTTCTGCAGCCACATTTAACAGCAAAAGCCTCCTGTCTTGATTTAGGAAAATGGGTTTATCTGAGTATTCATACAATAAAAGAATTCACATGCTGGCATTTTGTGACGGCATATAAAAATGAGTAGAACATATAAACTCTAATAATTCTGGTGGGTCAGTTTTCCTGTTTTGTGTACCCTTATAATTATTTTATGAGTTAGCTGTATAAAAGAAGATATTTGTCAAAAATAAATAAATAATAAACACACTCTATAGTAAAGGAAAAAATTGGTGTCCAGGACCAAGAAGGAGCAGGTGCCAAGTTGAAAGCAATCTCTCTTTTGTCTGAACAAGCAAATAAGGTCACTGGTGAAATCCTCTAAGGATAACGTTGAGTCCATATTGGCCACATCCACTAAGGACAATCACAAGGCCTTCTTCACATATGTCATCAATCTCAAAGGTAACACCCAAATCTGCTCAGAGCTGTTGGTCAAGAACACCACATACACAAATGCCATAGATATAGCCAACCTGCTGGCAGACAGGTTCAGTGAAAACTTCACACGCCCCTGTCCCCCCATCAGTAAACCAGGATATCCCCAGCACCTGCCTCCCTCCCCTCATCACCAGGGAGCAGGTATTTAATGCCCTCTCAAAGGGAAAAAATATAGTCTCCATGAGACCTGACAACAACATCCCTGACTGTGGCCTGCATGAACTTATGCATGAGCTCTCAGCAACATTAGCCACCCTATTCAACCAAAGCCTGAGCACTGGCTTCTTCTCAGCTGAATGGAAGAAAGCTACTGTCATCTCTCTACTCAAAGGTGGAGTGTCTACTGACCCAGGGAATTATCGGCCCATCAGACTAACTAGCCTGATCTGCAAGACTGTGAAATGCATTATCATGGACATTATAAACAAGGACATTAGCAACCTCCAAATGCTTGACCCCACACAGTTTGGTTTTGTCAAAGGGAGATCACGCCACCTGTTAAACTTGGTCGACAGTCACCAAAGCCGTGGATGAGGGGAAGACGGTGCACACTGCAAACCTTGACCTAGCCAAAGCCTTTGACACTATTCCCCACTCTAGCAAAATAGATAATCTCTCCCAACCAGGCATCAACCCGTATGTTATCAGATGGTAGCTAACTGGCTCACTGATAGAACCCACTCAGTCAAAATAGGAGAATCTACTTATAGTTGTAGACCCATAATGAGCGGCATAACCCAAGGATCAGTCTTGGGGCTTCTACTGTTTGGGATATACTTTTCTGAGGTGCAAACCAAAACCAGTGGTCTGTGGCTGACCAGGTTTGCAGATGACTGCAAGATGGGTGCTGTATAAATTCCCCTTGGGATGTGAACATCCTCCAAGAGGTCCAACATCTTAAAATGTTGACTCACCTTTAGTCAACAAGAAAATGTCAAACTCCAAGTTTGTCAAATGGCCAAATCAAATCAGTTGGCCGTTTTGTCACACCTGCCTTTTCCCCGACTATAGTGCGGTCTTGGAGTTAGACTATTTAGTTGGGGGGGCACAGCCCCCCACATTGGGGAGTGTAGGGGCAAAGCCCCCCACTTAGATATGTTTGTTTTTATGTGGTGTTGTTTGTTTGTTAGCCTTCCAATTTCTTTCCCTTGGAAAGAAATCGGTGATTTGGCCGTTCGGCAAACTTGGAGTTCAACATTTTCATGTCAACTAAAGGTGAGTGTACATTTTAAGATGTTGATCTTATGATATTGACCCTGTAACATGTATTTAGCGAGGGGTGTGGGAGATGCAGCCCCCACAATAATGAGCTTGAGGTCTGGCATTTTTGCTTTTTAGAGCGTTTGTGATTTTAATCATTCAATGTTCTGATATAGACCCTCTAAAAATATGGTGACCTGAGTAATGCAGGTGTTTACTTACATCATTGTTGTTTTGTAGTATCCCTAAATCTGACATCAGGTAATTCTGTTTTCCGTTTGAGGTTCTGTCTTAATGTAAGTGTGATAAGTTTTACAAAGAGCTATGGTAGCTTCCCTTTTCATTATATTGGCAGCAACAGCTGGTTCCTTTTTTAGGTATTTTGTGTGGTAAATATGGTGATGCCACAATTATTTGGCTAGTAATATAGATGACCTTAATGAAATAATTAAAAGTTGAGGCAATTAAATATTTCCCTGAAAATATGCACACGTATGTAATGACTCAGTTATAGATGGTGAGATGCTCACAGTTCATATTCATTCAGTTAGTGCCACAAGAGTATTTGGTATGATTAAGGGTGGGGGGGGGTAGAAGTATTCATAGTTATTTAAGCCATGCAAGATACATTCAATATTGGAATTGAACTTTGGCTGAGAGTCAGAATATGTGGCCCTGACGTTGGGAAAATTGACATGGGACAGTTAAAGGGAGTGGTTTAAAAGGTGGGTCACCCATCCCAGGATGTGCATAGGTTTCTTGCTTTGCTCTGGTCCTTCATGTAGCTCAAGAGCTCTAACTCACTCAGAAAAGGATGCCACTGTCATTTCTCTGCCTTACTGTTGAGAATAAGATGGGGCAATGGGAACATTAAATGGTATACAGTAGTATAGGCATCAAAAACACAGGCTAAAAATGGTGAAATTGTTTTAGACAAATCTGGAAAGATTAGGACAGATCATTACATAATTAAACTTACTTAATCCAAGTTATTTTTTTCTATCGTAATTATTTTATTCCCTATAAAATTGCTTTCTGAGGATTTATATGGTATCTGGCTGTGAGTACATAGGAAAACATCAATCTCTTAGTTTCACTGTGGTAGTTTGATGAGGATAGTTTCATGAAATTTTGTCTCAAACATTATGAATTCTTTAAACACAAATATAGAATAGTAACATGGCTGAGAGAAATATTCTGTTGGAAAAACACAAAAAAATAAATAAAGACAAGGTACCAATGAAATAAAACACTGCTAGTCGGTTCATAAAATAAAAAGCAGATATTTTAGTACATAGATAAGCGCTTTCACAACTGCTTCATTAGACCATTAAAATCACACCATTACAACCTCAAATATATGTAATAACACCAATTACAATAAACCAATCAATGACAAGCAGCAATCAACCCCTTAAAGGAGTATAGTATATACAAAATATATACATATATATATATATATATATATATATATATATATATATAAAATATCCATGTACATTATCAAAATCCATTCAGACTTTAGTTACAATAATATATGTGAACTGTGTTATGCACATATACAATGTATAGAAGCTTGCTAGCCTGCTAAAACCAACTTCTAGAAGGAAATACGTTTAAAAACTTAAGTGTACCCCATCAATACCTGAGCCCTTGCCCCTTAAGGATTGGTCTAAGAGGTACATTTTCATTGAGCCCACTACCTTGGTTAGCTTTTAACCTAATCATCCATTTGACCTCCCTGGTTTCAGTGGTGTTCCTTATGTCCCCACCTCTGACACTTGGACACTTGGAATGATTTTATCAATGACCATAAAACAGAAAGTGTTCTGTGCATTGGTGCTATTAACATGTTTTGAGAGTGCATTGTTAACAGAATTACAGTGAATAGTGTATAGATGCTCCCTAATTCTGTCTTTAAGCAGTCTGTCTGTCTTGCCAATGTAAAACGCATGGCAGGACAGACAGTAAGCAAGGTAAACAACATGAGTAGTGGAACATGTGGCACCAATCTTAAAATAAAATTTCCATCCTACATTTGGATGGTCAATGCTTCCACTGCTATCTAATTAACAGCAGTAGTTACATTTTCCACAAGGCATTGTTACATCTCCTCCTTCAGGTGGTTCAACTCCACACTTATCAGGATAACATGACAGTCTCATCAGGTTCTTCTTATTCTTATATATAAAATGAGGACTATCTCCTACTATCTTAATATTGGAATCACAAGTTAGCATATTCGAACGTCTCCTGACTATACCCTCAGTTCCATTATCTTTTACTCTGGACAATAGAACGTAATAGTGTGATTTTAATGGTCTAATGAAACAGTTGTGAAAGCACTTACCTATGTATTAAAATATCCGCTTTTTATTTTATGAACCGACTGGCAGTGTTTTATTTTGTTGGTACCTTGTTTTTATTTATTATGAATTATTTGACCTTTATAAATACTTTGATGAGTTTTCATGTGTGTTACTTATAAGAAAAAAATGTGGCTAAGAATTTACAGATGCAAGTAATAGCTTAATACCTTATGTGGAAATTGCTTTCAAATTTAAAAAAGAGGCTAATTTATATAAGTTTTAAAGATATGAAAGTATCCATTTTTGAAACATTTTGTTTGGAAGGGTTGATCTGGGATCTGTTCCTGTTAAAGAATATAAATGTAGAATGTGAAACTAAAATGGAAATGTGCTATCAGTTAAGCAGAGATCAGGAATATTTTAGAGAGCTACCATGACTCTATAGAAATTAATTTTAGAATATTTTGTAATGGTGCAGGGGATAAATCTTCCCAGTCAAGCATCACTGAATGAGTTCCAAACTGAATGCAGAACAGAGACATTAGGTCTCTCCTTGTCACACTCAAAGTAGAAAGTCAGAAATAGATTGTGGTCTGTAAGAGAAAGGGTGCACATCCACAAAACAAACAGCACCAGACTCACTATATCCAAGGTTCTAAACTTTGTCTGCAACATAAATAGAACATGATACAGAGAATGATATGTGTCTCAAAGGATCCCTCTGCTATGGAGTAGGCTCCCCCATCTATGTGAAGCAGAGTTCATTCCTTACCCTGTTCAAAAGAAACCATGATCACTGGATAGGAAATCATAAAGTCAACATGTCTCTGAGACAGAGGTTGACAGTCTTCTTCTTTTTTCATTTGGCTGCTCCCATTAGGGGTCGTCACAGTGGATCATCTGTTTCCATTTCTTCCTGTCCTCTACATCATTGTGATCATTAGCCTTGTATAAACCTGTGCAATTATAAGCAGGCAAAATCATTATTAAACCAGTTTAAAAGAATTTGATGAGAATAGCAAGTGCTGTAGAACACTTTATCAAAGTGCTCAAGGAAAGTTCTGAAAGACTGCATACCAAAGGTCTGCACAATGAATGTGTTAATCTGCTGAGTGAAATGCATTAATGTTTTTGTGGTATGAGTTATATACTCAGGAATACTCTTGAAAAAAATTGCTGAAGCTTGGTATGTGCAAGTAGTGAGTTTTGCAAAGTAGTGTTGAGTGTTCATATTGCAAAACTGACGTTCTACAGTTCATAAGAAGGAAAACTAATGAATTATGATGCACTGTGTTTTAAAGTTGTGGAAAGTTGTTCCAAATTCCACATTGTGTGAAAGCTAGTATATATAAAGTATAGGGGAGTGGTGCAGTTTAAGAATGTGATGTAAAAGGGTTGGAAAACTTTTCTGTAGGAGTACAAAGTCTATGCCCCAAAACAATGGTGGGATTGTGAATGTGGTGAAGAATATGTTGCACTGGCATTTTGAGAAAGAACATGTGAAGTGATGAGTCTTAACAAACTAGGGGATCAGTGGTATACAGCTTCTGAAACAGTTAATAATAACTGAATTGACAGGTATAAGTTCAGTAACATTTCTGAATTATTCCATGTTCTCTGTGACTATACAAATAAAGACTCTTGTAGCATTTGTGCTAGTAAGAAAAGTTTACTGGAGAAGTTTTGCTATGTTTAAAAGAAATGTGTGCTAGAAAAGAAAACCTATGCAATTAGAAACCTTTCAGGAGATAAAAAATGAGAAACATATTGTTTAGTTGCATGCTGCTAATTTAGAATATGGCATTTTGCAACAGTGACAAAATATTGCTTATGCTTACTGTATAGGAAGTGGACATTATTTCTTGCATTTGTGAAATTTTCCTAAATAACTGTTAAACACTTTCAAAACACAATATTATTACTCATAACCTTTTGTAAAACACTTTCAAGAAACTTATGGCAATGTGTGTGAGAAGCTTGAATGAAAGGTGAATATTCATGGTTAGTGAATTACTAATACTCTTGAATTTCTTATACCTACAAGAAACAAAATTATGTATTTATGCAGAGTAGCCCCACAGTAAAGTTTAGTTTTCATAGCAGCGTAAAGGTAGGTTGGAAAAGAAAATTCTATGCTGCTGTTATGCTACAACTTCGCAACAAAATATATGTGTGCATGTGGAAAATATCTTTACCAATACTCAGGTAGCATTTAGTAAAACTACAATTTCTGTGAGATGCTAAGAGGTAATAAAAAACAATACATGTGTTATTGTCATGGAAGGAGAACTTATGTTAAGTTCTGCTGAGAATTCCATCATAAGTTCACAAGAGAAAGTATAGCAGAAAATTGAGACTGTTAACTAATAATGTTGTGTTGCAGTAGAATGATAATGTTCTTGCATTAAAATGTGTTTTGCTGTCAAGCAATACAGCTGTGAAAAGTGAAACCTTTTTCTGAGGAAGATTACTGTAGCTAATAAGGTTAAAAGGAAGCTAGAATAAATAGTGCTGAAGAACAAAACATGGGTGCTGTCAATTTGCAGAAAAGTAAGTAGATGTTTACAGAAATCCAGCAGTGCAAAAAAAGGGCTAACTAGAACAACAGAAAATAAATGAGACATATTCTTGGTGTTGTATAGATTCATAGGTTCATAGCTAGGTACTAGGCTATTGGCCCTAGGGCCTATATAAGCCTAGCCAAAAAATGTACCCTGGCTTTCGCCACCCAAGAAAATTATTTTCCTGTGCCCCTGTCGAGCAGAGCCACAGCAGTGATCCCTGGGGTGAATTTCTCATTTCCCATCCAATCATCAAGATTTTTCTTGAAGAGTGCTAATGAGGAGCTTTGTTTGATATAGATAGGTAGTTTGTTCCAGAGTATAGGAACTCTCTGGGACAGGAATCTATCCCTCCAGCATGTTCTGTTTATTGTGGTGACAAGGAAGTCCCTAGAGCGTGTAGCTCAGAGGGATTGGGATTTCTTTAAGTGGAGCATGTCCAACAGCTCTGGGTTTGACATAGCTTTGTATGTTAGGCAGAGATCGCCCCTGAGAAGGCGATATGCGATGGAGTAAAGCTGTAGTTTTTTGAGATGGTCTGCGTAGGGCATCTGTTTGAGGCCAGTAATCCTCTTTGTGAGGTATTTCTGTGGTCTTTCCAGTTGTTGTAGATGTCTTGAGAGGTACATACCAAAAGGGGCATTGTACTCTATAATGGGTCTAATGAGTGATGAGTAGAAGGGAACAATGACCTCTTTTTTTCTGGATGAGAATCCTTTTGTGATGAGATGAGCCACGTAGACGGATTTCCTGACCACTGTGGCGATGTGATTATCAAAGGAGAGACTACTGTCCACCTGTGTCCCAAGGTCTCATCACATTTTCGGCATTAAGTAGACTACCAGCTATGTGGTAGTTCATGGGTACAGAGTTTTTACCAAAGGGGATGACAATACACTTTTTGGCATTGACCTTCAGGCCATGGCTTTGACACCAGGTATCTGTCTCAGTGAGGCCCTTTTGTAGTTTGTCCACATCATTAGGAGTTTTGATTATGGCTCCTAGTTTGCAGTCATCTGCAAACTTTGTTAGCCAAAGACCTTCTGTGTTAGCCTGCACTTCAGAGAAGTAGATACCAAACAGGAGAGGACCCAGGACTGAATCCTGTGGTACCCCACTTGTCACTGGTCTGAAGTCGGATTTGGAATCCGCTACTTTCACAGTGTGGGTTCTGTCCGTGAGCCAGTTGGCAACCCATCTTGCGACACAGGGCTTTATACCTAGTTTAGTGAGCTTATCTATAATTCCAGAGTGGGGGATGGTGTCGAAAGCCTTGGCGAGATCTAGATAAGCTGTGTGAACCATTTTACCCTCATCTATGGCTTTGGTGACTGCTTCAAAGAAGTCAATCAGGTTTAGGAGACATGATCTGCCTTTTATAAATCCAAACTGGGTAGGGTCCAGAGTTTGGAGATTACCAATGTCTTTGTTTATGAGTTCCACAATGATATGTTCCATGGCCTTGCAGACTAGGCTTCTCAGGCTAATGGGGTGGTAGTTCCTGGGGTCCGTCGTGGCTCCCCTTTTGTGGAGTGGGATAACCGTTGCGGTGCGCCATTCAGTGGGTACAAAGCCTGAGGTGATGATTGAACATGGTACTCAGGTAGGGTGCCAGTTCATTCTGTAGTTCGTGTAGAACGCAGCCTGGGATATTGTCAGGTCCCATGGATGCTGTGTTCTTGGCTTTGGAGAGTGTGTTTTTTTACCTGTGCAGCCGTGATTATAGGAACTTTGCATTCTTCCGGTATAGAGATGGGCCCTCTAGGGGGTGAGAGGGGGGTAAAGTTAGCACTGAACCTATCTGCTAGGATGTTGGCAATATCAGTTGGTTCTGTATATTTAGTGCCATTGTGCTGAAACTCAGAGCAGATCTGAGTGTTCCCATTGAGATTCTTGACATAGCTATAGAATGCTTTGTGGTTTGTGGTTGTCTTTAGAGTCAGTGGCAATTTTGTTTTCTTAACTAGCTTTGGAGGATTTTGTGAGGGATCTCAGCTTCTTACTGAGGTTGACCAGGGAGTTCCTCCAGTCATGGGATTTTACTCTTTTTTTCAACAGTTTCTTTCTTCTATTGTAGAGTTTGTTTATAGCAGAGGGCCACCAGATTGGCTTCCTTTTTTTTGGAAGATAACATCTTGGTTCTGTTAAGGATAGCATGATCCATGTACTCGTGTAAGTGCTTATAAAGTACATAAGTATAGCTCTGCAAGAAGAAGTCAGGACATTAACAAAGAGTGCAGAAATGCTATTTTATTTCCAGTTTTATTTTTCTGTGCTCTTAAGTGGATTATTATCATTGTTTATCTAATTCTGGGTTTCAGTCATTTTTCAAACTTAAAACAAAACCTATCTTTTCCCAGCTGTGTGAGCTATAACTAGAGCATTTGGCAATTAAACTCCTGGTATTAGTATTATAGAATCAATTAGACATCTAAGTTTTTGGACTCTTGGAAGCTTGGAAACAAAGTATTTAAACTGCATCTAAGCTACTGCAACAATTTTATAGTAAGACTATCCAGGTAAACAAAAGGCAGTAAAGAAATATTGAAATACATGCTGTGTGGTTCCTGTTTGTGTTTGTTCTGAATCTGATGATAAAGCTAATAACTGAATGTATTTTTATAGTTTCATTGCCTTATAGCATGCAATGCTTTTTAAGTTATTTCTTTGCTGTCCAAAGGTGTTTAAATCAGTGCTGAGTTGGCTTTCATTTTATTGCATGTTTACTTTTTTAAATCAGGTAATCTGATGCTGCAGCTATAACTTGTTGTGGGTTTTATAGTAGCCATTGTTATTTTTCTGCACTTTTAAGTGGATTATCAGCACTGCTCATCTAATTCTGTATTTTAGTCACATTTCAAACATAAAACAAAAAGGTAGCTTGGCCCAGCTGTGAGTTGTAACTATAAATTATGGTAATTTGATCTACTTTGTTACATGAGCAGTCAGCAATCTTAGTCTTTGGAATCTTGGAAGCCTGAAAACAAAGCATTTGGACTTCATTTTGCATCCAGGGAAGTACATTTAAACTACATTTAAACTACTGCATGTATCTGGGTCTATATTAAAAATGCAAAAGCCGAATTTCACAAATACGTTTACATCGACACATAAAGGTTGATGTACGAAAAGAGCAAACAATGCAAATGGCAAACGGGAGAATGCCGAATGTATTTCCTCGGCCAGCAGGGTGACCGTGGGGATGAGGAAATAAATCCTTTTCCCCACTGCAGTACGGTCTCAGAGTTGGTACACTTAAGTAGGGGGGGTGTGGGGGATGCAGAGGGGCTTGCCCCCCCCCGCAAAACTGTTTAGAAAAGTGTTTTACTTTTGGCTTTTTGACTTAGGTTTACCTTACCTGTATGGCGCTGTTGCTTTCAGTATCACATTCGGTGTTCTCCCTTTCGCCATTTGCGTTGTTCGCTCTTTTCGTACATCAAACTTTATGTGTTGATGAATACATATTCATGTAATTTGGCTTTCAGGTTTCTAATATAGACCCCCATGTATCTTACCATTTTAATCAATTTTGGTGAAGGCTTTTGAGTTGTCTGCCCTTACTGTATATCTGGCTTTGGATACTCCTCTCAGTATCTCCTGTATAACTGACCCTGCAAGCTCCTCCCAGTTTTATCTCCTCTGCTCATCTTACTGGGTTCTGACAGGTGAAACAGGGAAGGACCTCCACTTAGACTATTAGTGTGCTTGAAATTGTCTTAAAGCACATATGTTCCTCATTGCTGGCTTGTTTTCATTTGAATCACCTTGTAATTTCTTGCAGGTAGTTGTTTGATTTGTTTCTAGTATGTTTTCCATTTTGGCAAACTAAATTGTGTTTTTACATTAAGAAGACTGGGACTGCAATTCTAGTGACAGTAGAAAGGCAGCTTGGTCTGCCCAAGCTGGGAAACACACAGTGAAACTTAAAGTGAGAACTAATTATTGTAGCTTGTTGTTTGATTTTTTTCTGGTACTTTTTTCATTTTTGTCTAATGAATGTGTGTTTTTACATTATGAAGACTGGGACTGCAATTCATGTGACAATTAAAAGATAGCCTTGTCTGTGTAAGTTAGGAAACACATAGGAGGCTTAAAGTGAGATTGTTTCATTCACCAGAGGGCATTTTGGTGGGTTTAGTCATTTTTCTTTTAGTCTATACATTCAGTGTGTTTGCTCAGTTCTTGTCACAGTTCTTCAGCGCACAGACACTTGGCATCCTCAACTCTGGTCACAGTGTTTACCTGTCATTGGGTGCATTTTAAGCAAAAGACTTTCGGCTTTTTCCACAGTTAGTGGTCGCCACAGCGGAACTCTGGTCCACTCATGATTGGCAGTGGATTTTTACGGTGCCGTGTTGCCACCACGACACCCAGCCTTCAACAAAGGCATGCCCATTCATGCTTGCACCTACCTGTATGTCTTTGACATCACTCTACCATGGGGAGGACATGCAAACTCCACACAGAAGGCATTCTAACTGAGAATCGAACAGGAGAACCTCTTGCTGTGAGGCAACAATGCTAGAAAGTTTGTACTTTTCTAAGCTATTTCTGAAAACTGCTGCTATATTTTCAAATTATTTTAGTGCATTTTTCTGTAAGTCTTTATTATAAAGTGTACTTGCATTTCCTTTGTCTCTCTGCTGCTTGTGTGCTTTCAAACCACCTTAATGTATGTGTTCCTCATTGCTGGTTTGTCTTCCTTAGATGGAGGATCTTAGAAGGTAAAAGTTCCCTTTAAATCTTCTCCTGATCTTTATCCAGTACTCATTTGCACAAAGAACAACCTGTTTGCATGCTGAGAAGCACTGCTGTGTAATTTCAATCGTACATATCCCAGTTGTAGTTTCTAGACTCACAACACCTAAGTTAGCTTGCTGTACCACCCATTTATTTTTCACCTAAAAAAAGACCTGACACCATGAAAGGGTACCCTCCAAGTTTCCCAGTTTCTCAGCTGTCAGCTTTGCAGATATCAGCATCCTGAGACAATGTAGGAATTGTCTCATGTTCACTGACAAGCAATCAATCCTTGGAGAAATGGATCTTGTATGTGAGATATTTAAATAGACAATGTTGCTGGAGGCAAAACTCTCATACAAAAGCAAAAAGTATAGTCAAGTTGTTGGTAACAATAGCATTGTATCCACTACACATACTACTGACACAGCACACAGACCAATATATGCTGACCCACTTAAAACCAACCTTCCTAAATCCCAAAGCCCTCAAAGGCATTAATTCTGCAACATAAAAAAAAAAATCCTTAGCAACCCCACAAGCCCTCCACCAAAAAAAAAAAACAAAAACAAAAAACAACACATGCAACCACATCCTTAGAGCCTCAATTATAAAATCCATAAGGCAAGCAAACACATTTCCCAATATTTAATCATAGGAGATTCCATTGTGAGACACAAATGTCCTACTCACCAAGAAACAATGATGGAATGTATCAAATCAAATAAAAAAATGCTGGAAAAAAATAGAAGCTCTAACTATTCAGATGAAATGATAAAAATGTAAACATCAGAGGTTGAAATGCATATTAAGACTGGCTAAGTGTGATTCTTTGGAAGAAATTTTTTTCAAAAAATGGTTGAGTTAAAAAACAGAGCATGCTCAGAAAACCTAAATTGTTCTGCTGCACAAGAGAAATTGAAAGGAACTGACTATTAATTTTATGAAAGCACAAATAAGCAACTAGACTGGTATTCCGCAGCAGAATTTGTTAACTCTGAGAGCACACTGAGTCTTTGCTTCAAACCATGACCTAGAGAAAGCAGCCACGAAAGAGATGATCCTAACAAAACTGAACCAAAATGGAAAAGTATTAAATACTGGAGACAGAAGAGTGATTGTAGAAGTTATTATTCACTGTACACCAGGCAGAAGAAAAGCAAATGAATCATAGCAATAAAGGAATGTTGAGAGGCAGGCGTCAGATTCAACCTACGGTATCCAGCTGGATACAGAATATTTTTTTTTTTATTTTTCTTGAGGATCAAAGATATACATGGATGAAGAAAAGGCTATGGAAGAAACAAAAATAGTTTATCTAACAAAAAGTGTGTCAGCAAACAAAACGGGACTCTGCTTCTCTTTCTTCTGACAATAAAGCACATAGAGAGACTTTACCGGTGAAAACTTTTCCAGTGTTCAGCAGGAAAATGCTTGAGAGAAAGAAAAAAATCACAGGAGCTGACTAGAAGAATCAGAAGTACCTTGAACTTGAACCAGAGTCTAATGTTGGGAGATGCAGCTGAACAAGAAGAAGCAACACTGAAATTTGCAAATAAATGGGAGAATGTGAAGTTGTTCTATCTCGCCATTAATTCTTACAGATAGGTTCGGAACCGATCCTTGGCTCCAAGTCGGCCAACTACAAAGCTTGAGGTCTTCAGACAGTTTGAGGCCATGTCCCTAGCCCATAATGCACCTTGAGTTACCTCAGATCTAGTTTGCCACTGCAACAGATCAGAGGTTTCTTCACAGCTTAGACCAGTATAATAATTTTTTGCTAGAAAAAAATTCTCTTTTCAACTTTATAACTTTATAACTTTTAATATCTTATTAAACTAGTGTTAGCTTTAATTGCGATAGTTCCTGCTAGTCCTTTTGGCTGTCGTTTATATAGGCCTTTAGTATCTCCTTTCTCTTTCTTTGGTGTGCCTTTATGTATATATATATATATATATATATATATATATATAGATATATATATAGATATATATATATATATATATATATATATATTAGAATAGGTGTAATAATTTAAAAGTTTGTTTTAGCAAACATTTATAGGCTTTAGAGTGTGTTTATACATTTATAGTTAGTTCATATTTAACTGTATAGAGCCCATTTGTTTTTTATAGGGCTGCTTACTATTTGAATTCTATAGTGTTGTTTCAAGTTGTTGAACAGTTTTGTGTGTGTGTGTGTATTTTTTGATAATACAAGTTTGCTTATGTGCATGTAAATATTTTTCATGGCTGACCAGGATAAGGAGAAACAACCCAAGTCTGGGTTTATAAAATGTCCAAAGTGTGGACAAAAGATGTCTGTGACTGATGGTCATGTTAATTGTGTTTATTGTTTGGGTGTTTTGCACTTGCAAGAGAGTTGCTCCATCTGCCATTCCTTTAGTAGCTGTGCACTTCATGAAAGGAAAAGAAAGTTAATTGACAGAGTGCTATTAAAATCATCCTTTCAAGAAGCTTTGGGTGACCATGATAAAGCTAGTCAGTCGGTCAAATCTTCCAAGTCCTCTAAGGCTTCATCATCAGATTCAACAAAAGCTTCGACGTCAGCTCCACAGCCTTCGAAGCCGAGTGTCTTATCTTTTTGAAGCCGATCCCCAGTCCTGGAAACGGTCTCTGCAGTATTGAAGTCACCAATCCTCCAGTCGGTACCACCCTCTATCCATTCATCTCGGTCCTCGATAAGCCTATCCGATTTGGATGTGGATCGTGTGGTGCAGAAGTTGTTACAGGCACTGTCGTTTGCAAAATTTTTATCAGTTCCGACCCAAGTGGTTTCGGAACTGAAAACTGTTCCTCCATGTACTTTTTTTTCTCCTCCGAGTCATACCAGTCCATCGGAGCCAGAGGAGTTGGACCTTATGATTGTGGAGCCTTTGGAAGTGAGGCCCGCTCCAGTGCCACTGGTTCCGATTACTCAGACTTCCTCGGTGCCCATCGAGGAGTCTAGGAGCCGACACACACCGGTCAGGTCTGCGGATGATAGTCGGACCGACCTGTCAGTTCCGACTTTACTTCTCGGGGTTTCGGCTTGGATGGGTTCAGCTCCTACCTCTGGACTGAAGCCCACTGTTCCAGTGCCAAGGGAATCATCTGTTTCTTTGGATCCAGCAGTTCCTTCTCACCGGAGCAGAGGTGCTTTTGAGGCCATGAGGAGAGTAATGTCCCCCAGGACATCCACAACTTCAGGACCAACTACCTCTTCCCCAAAAGTGTCTGTGTCTACTTCTGTCTTACAGATCCCTTTGAAGCATAGAGACCCTGAGCCTCAGGAAGCCTCACTGGGTGGTCCCTGCTCTTCGAGACCTCACCAGAAGCTCCCACTGATAAGGTTCCCAGGAAGAGAATTTGCAAGAGGAAGCATTTAGACTCCCCACAGGAGTCTCTCACATCTGACACTGACTTAGATGAATCAGAAGGGTTCCCATAGTCCCCCTATGAAGATATCTCATTTGCAGATATATTGGAAATCCTTAAGCAGAGGGGTGGCTGGAAGCCCACCAACCCTACTGAAGATGAGTCGGTCCTCCTGAAAGCTTTTGAGTCTCAACTTTCCACCTCTTGGGTGTCTCCACCTTTTGATGAGCTTATGGAGCTGGTCTCATGAAGGGCGTGGGAGTCTCCGGACACCATGGAGCCTGTCCCTAGGAGGCCTAATAAATTTATTTCTGCCCCTCATGATAAGACCTTTCTCGTTAAGGGAGTGCCTGTTGATGCCATGGTGGTGGTGGCAGCCACCAAAAAGGAGATGTCAGAAACTTCTTCCTCTATCCATCCTCCTAACAGAGACTCTAGGATCATGGATAGGTATGGAAAGCACATGTATAGTTCAACTTTTGCCATGCATTCACTGAACTGCCTTACACATTTCACAAGTTTGAAAAAAGACCTTCTTAATGAGCGATACTCTACAGGGTATGGCAGCTGAGGGAGCTTCAGACAAGCTTGTGTCTTAGCTTGCTATCCTTAATTCCATAGTGAACTCATCTATGTGTCTGATCTCATATGCAGCTGATGGAATGAGTAGGGCAGCGGGTACAGGAATTGCTCTCAGGAGACACTCCTGGATGCGCTTATGTTCCTTTGTGAAGCCCTTTAAGTCATCCTTTGCCATCACCCCTTTTGATGGCTCATCTCTTTTCGGGCCCAAAGTTAAGAAAACTTTGACCAGGTGTGAGCAGGAAGGAAAGACTCTGTCTGCCGATGGAGTCTGTTTTTCCACCCCTACTAGACCCTACCCCAAGGGTCAAAATGGAGGAAAGATGTGGTTCTGAAAAGCCAAAGGAGCATTTCTGGACACATGTGGTGAACCCCCCTCCAGGGGCAGAGAAGGGGTCAATAATGAAGACATCGCCCTCGCAGCAGAGGAGGTCCACAAAACCAGGGTGACAGAGACCAGTTCTTTGGGAAGCCCTACCAGCGCTCCTGAAAGGAGGCCCAACTGTCCTACTGTGGGGCCAGTTGGGGGTCACTTATCTTTGTATCCAGATGCTTGGCTAAAAATAACAAAAGACAACTGGGTACAAAGCATAGTTTCTAGATAATATTTTAAACCCTTCATCACTCCCCCCCCCTCCGTTGATAACAAAAATCCCAGACGTCCCACCCAGTTACAGGGAATAAGCAACAGTAGAGGTCCAAATGTTGCTAAGAAAAAGAGTCATCCAACCAGTCCCAGCAGACCAGATAGGATTTGGAACTTACTCAAGATTCTTTTTAGTTCCAAAAAAGACAGGGGACTGGAGACCTATTTTGGACCTCAGCAGACTAAACAGATCTGTCAAGAAAGAGAAGTTCCAGATGGTCATGCTACAGTTGATATTTCCCTTCTTAGGGAAAGACAATTGGATGTACTTGATAGATCTCCAGGATGCATACTGCCATATAAAAATGGCCAGACCATCCTGGGATCATCTGCACT
This sequence comes from Protopterus annectens, assembly GCF_019279795.1. NCBI lineage: Eukaryota > Metazoa > Chordata > Ceratodontiformes > Protopteridae > Protopterus > Protopterus annectens. The sequence goes on along the minus strand of NC_056744.1, from coordinate 1,109,537,083 downwards.
TCCGGCTGGGAGCCAATCATTACCAGTTTTGAGCCCTGCTCTTTGGTCTCACTACATCCTCCAGAGTGTTCACCAAATGTATGGCAGTGATCACCACTCACCTGAGGCATTTGGGATTCCAGGTGTTTCCGTACTTAGATGATTGGCTCCTCACCGCCACCACCATGCATCAGCTAATACAAGCCAGAGACACCACACTTACTCTTTGCAATCAACTGGGCATTACAATAAACTTAGAAAAATCTGCCTTGTCGCCATCGCAACATATAATTTTTATCAGAGCAGAATTGGACACCACCACCACCACTTTAAAACTTCCATCAGAAAGGATATCAGTACTTTGTCAGCAAATTCAGAATGTCATATCCAGAGACAAGGTGCCAGCCTCACAAGTGCTAAAATTGTTGGGGATGATGGCAGCTACAATAATAGCGATTCCGTTGGGTCGTATGCACATGCGGATTCTACAATGGCTTCTGTTCACGCAATGGTCTTATCAAGAGCTCTCAGTGTCACATCTCATTATTCTAACAAACACATGCAAAAAGGATCTTCGGTGGTGGTTGACCTCTCTCCAAGTAACGATAGGTTGTCCTTTTATCCTACCCTCACTATCAGCCATGGTGACCACGTACGCTTCCCTGATCAGTTGGGTTGGGCTTTTTCAGGGAAAAACAGCCCAAGGCACATGGATCAAACAAAATACACATCTGCATATCAATATCCTGGAGATGAGAGCGGTACTGTTGGCATTGCAGTACTTTCAGGACTCTCTCCCTCTGGGGACAATTGCGATTCAGACAGACAACATGTCAGTGGTCTGGTACTTAAACAAACAAGGAGGAACCAGGTCCTATCCCCTTTGTCGAGAGGCCCTAAGAGTATGGCAGTGGGCTACATCCACCCAGCGCTTTCTGATAGCAACGCACATCCCAGGGAAATCCAATGTGATTGCAGACAAACTGAGCAGGGCAATTTTGTTGCCTCATGAATGGTCCCTCAAAAATGAAATAGCGGAAAGAATATTCCGCAAATGAGGCCAGTCTTGGTGCGATCTTTTTGCATCCCCCATGAACACAAAATGCAGAAGCTACTTTGCCCTGATTCTCCCTCCAGGAGATTCCCCAAGGGACGCACTCATACATGATTGCCCATCCGGATCTCCTTTATGCATTCCCACCAATTCCCCTGATATGCAAAGTATTACAGAAAGCCAAAGCCCTGGGAAGGACCATCATTCTAATAGCCCCTCATTGGCCTCATCAGATTTGGTTCCCCTTCCTTTGACCTCATCTGTTGGAAGAGCCTTGAATTCTGGACCCAGTTCCCGACCTTCTGATGCATTCTTCGGAGGCTCTTCATCCCTCCCTTCAGTCCCTAAAATTGAGAGCTTGTCTGCTCTAGTTTCCTCTCAAATGAAACGCAACATATATTAATATCTTCTCAAACATCTGCTACTAGCAAGTTGTACCTTAGCAAATGGAAGAGATTTTCCATATGGGCTTCTCAGAATAACATTGACCCTTACCAAGCCTCTATTTCCTCTATATTAGAATTTTTGACTATGCTTTTCAACAAAGGAGCGGCAGCAACTACAATTCATGTACAGCTTGCTGCCATCTCTAATTTTCATCTTGGTACTGAAGGATTTAACATAATGTCACACAAGCTATCCAAAGCCTTTCTCAAAGGAACTTTCCACCTTAGACCACCAGTTAAATCCACTTATACCCCCTGGAACCTAAATTTTATGCTCTCACGTATTATTCTCCCACCTTTTCAGCCAGCTTCTTCATGCAATTTGAAATTTTTGTCTTGGAAGACTATCTTTTTAGTAGCCATCACGTCTGATCGAAGACAGTCAGAACTACAAGCCATGTCTATAAAACCTCCATATTTGGTTTTTCATGCTGACAGAGTTTCACTGTGAACAAATCCTTCATTCTTACCTAAAGTTTGTACTGAAGCTAACCTTAATCAAATTATAGATTTACCAGTGTTTTTCCCTAACCACACCAACAATTTGGAGTATATGCTGCAGAAACTTGATATTCACAGACAGCTCAGATTTTACCTAGATAGAACCAAAGAATTCAGAAGACCCGAACAACTTTTTTTTCCTTTTCAGATTCTAGAAAAGGTATGCCTGTAGCAAAAACAACCCTATCAAAATGGTTATCTGATTGCATCACTTTCACTTACTCAGCTGCCAGTTTACCTCTACAACACAAAATTAAGGCTCAGTCTACCAGAGCTGTGTCCACATCTTCTGCATTTTCAGCTAGGTTAACAATAGACAATATTTGTGTAGCAGCCACTTGGTCAAAGCCTCATACCTTTATCACTCATTACAAAGTCGACAGGGCCTCCTTTGGTTCTACTGTCCTGAAAAACATACTCCTGTGAGCCACCCAAGAAAGATGGTGCTTGGGATGCTACCCATCTGTAAGAATGAAATGCGAAAGAGAACAACGTCACGTAAAGACATTATTTAATTACCATAACATTCCATGTGAGTTGTTCATCTCCCCTTCATTCTTACTTACCACCTCCCCTATCCCCTCCAGGTTTTTTCGAGGACTGGGATTCTAGTTTTATCATGTTTGCTTTGTCTTCCTATGGTTTTCACCTAAAAAAGTGACAGAATGGCATATGTTATTATTAGAGGCAGCAAACAAGATCTGAGGTAACTCAAGGTGCATCATGGGATAGGGACTTGGCCTCGAGCTGTCTGAGGACCTCGAGCTTTGTAGTTGGCCGATTCAGAGCCGAGGATCAGCTCCAAACCCATCTGTAAGAATAAAGGCGAGATGGACAACTCACATGGAATGATATGGTGAGTACATAACTTCTTTTTATAAAGAATCAATCACATTTATGAAATATGGCTTAGCAAGAAAAAGTGGTTGAGAAAGATTGGACTTTTGCTGACTTTATTACACTTGTGGGTAGACTGTAAAGCACAGACTCCTCTTTATGTCATTAATGTTTACAAGGACACTAAAAGGAAAAATAACTGTAAGGAGAACAATTTTTGTACTTAAAAGAATGTGTCTAAATATGTCATGATATAAACTGCATTCTATATAGTAAAGCAGTTTTATTTAGTGTCTTTCTGGGGTATTTTAAATGTGGTTTTGAGTTTTTTCAGTTACTGTATGTATGTCTTAAAGATATTAAAGTAAGCACATACACGCACGGACTCACACACTTGCACACACACACATACACACACACACACACACACGCACACACACACACACACACACATAGATAAATACAGATTTGTACTGCCCAGCACTATCCCCACTCATCTCCCATTATTCTCTGTCCAGACCTCTCCGAGGCTCTAATCAAGACCTACTACAAATCTACAAACCCAAGTCTAAATTTGGACATAACATGTACAGCTATCATCCCACTATTGCCTAGAATAGGTTCCCACTTGAAATCAGGACCCTTGTACATCCTAAACAATTTAAGACAGGCACAAAAGAGCACTTTAAAAGTCACTAGTACTGCCACTGCACTCTCCCTCCTTAAACATCCCCTACTTCCCATACCTTAATCTACTTTCTGCCCTTAACTCACTCTTCTCACTCTCTCTCTAATCTTCCTTGACTACTCTTTCTACTGTCTTCTAAAACCTATTAAGCAAATCGCCTCAGAGAAACATTCTATTGTAATTGCCTTGCCTTCGTACAACTACATTATTATAAAACAGGTTTTTTGTAACCACTTACCCCCAAAACTATATTCATCTTAATGACATATTTATTTTTATACATCTTGAAAGAGCTTTGATATAGTCCTGATTATTGACTCTGTATAACATTGTATTGCTACTTAATGTCTTGTAATAATCCTGTAATATTGCTGTTTAATGCTAATGTATAATGAAAATTGTATAATATGTTGGAGATTTTCTCCCAGGGCCTCCACTGAAAAAGGGCTCTTCAGCTCAGTCGGACAAACCCGGTCAAGAAATGTTGAATAAATAAATAAATAATAAATAAATACAGTTTTAAAAATATAGGCTATACAGTATAACAAGAAAAGAAAGGTTGGACAGAAGCAAGATTAAGTTAATATGCTGTGATCTTAGGCTGTTGAAGTGGAAGTGGGGTTTAAAAATGCATTAATTATATTATATGCAGATGTCTAGACTGATGCCCTTGGCTTAAGTTATAAAGAAGTGTTGTAAGCAGATAGGCATTAAAAATAAGACAAAAATGATGAAGGCCATGAAAAATGATAGGTTCCTTGCATTTGCAAAGATATTAGCTTATTTTTTTGTTTCTGTTATATTCTCGATGGAAGTCAAGAAGTCTGCAGCCAAAGGCAGTTGTAAATTTTGTTCTGGGTGAAATTTACAAATATTCCTTCATGCATGTGCATTTTTTGCTCATTGCTGACTACATTTATATGATGAGCTGTATGTGTAGCAAACAATCTTGAGAGTTTTCAGAAATCTTTGAGGGAAATTAAAAATGTGAAAGTACAGTAGTACCTCCAAAGCAAACTTCGAGTCCAAACTGGCCACATCTACTAAAGACAATCATAAGGCTTTCTTCACATATGTCCGTAATCTCAAGGGAAGCACCCAGATCTGCTCAGAACTAGTGGTCAAGGTCATCACATACACAAACCCTGTAGATATAGCCAACCTGCTGGCAGACAGGTTCACTCCTCTGTTACCCATAAGTAAAACAGGACATCCTCAGTACCTTCCCCCCTCCACTTATCTCTAGGGAACAAGTCATCACTGCCCTTTCAAAGGCAAAAAATACAGCCTCCATGGGACCCGATAACATCCCAGGCTGCATCCTATATGAACTCAGGCAGGAACTTGCAGCACCATTAGACACCCTATTCAACCAAAACCTGAGTACCGACTTCATCCCAACCGATTGGAGGACAGATACTGTCATCCTTTTGCACAATGATGGAGCGTCCACCAATCCAGGAAATTATAGACACATCAGCCTAACTAGCTTGATCTGCAAGGCAATGGAGAGGATTATTGTGGACCTCATAAACAAGGACATTGGCAACCTCCACACACTTGATCCCACACAGTTTGATTTTGTCAAGGAGAGGTCATGCCTGTTAAATTTGGTCAACTTATTTGAGACAGTTACCTAGGCCCAGAATGAGGTGGAGACAGTGTACCCCACCTACCCTGACCTGGCCAAGGCCTTTGATACTATTCCCCACTCTTGTATAATAGATAAACTCTTTCAACTAGGCATCAATCCATATGTTACCAGATGGGTGGCAAACAGGCTCACTGATAGAACCCACCTAGTCAAAATAGGGGAAGCCACCTTAAGTAGTAGACCCATAGGAAGCTGTGTACCCCAGGAATTGGTCCTGTGGCCTCTACTGTTTGGGATATACTTCTTAGAGGTGCAGGCTAAATCTAGTGGGCTATGACTGACCAAGTTTGTAGATGATTGCAAGTTGTGTGCTGTCATTAATTTCCCTAGTGATGTGGACATCCTCCAAGAGGGTCCCACCCAAACAATGGACTGGTTCCCGAAACATGGCCACAAACTGAATGCCAAAAAATGTATCATCACCCCTTTTGGGGAAATGATGTCCCCACAAATGATCACATTGATAATAAGGCACTAAGTAACCACTCAGTCATGGGGACTCGGGCACCCAGGTTGATAGCAAACTGACTTTTGACCACCATATTGCCTCCATTGTATGGAAAGCTTTCTACATGACACACCTCATTAGTAAGGGTATCTCTTCCAAGGACGAGGTGGTCATAACATCCCTGTATTCTTTCCTTATAAGACCCATTATTGAGTATATTGCCCCTTTCTGCATGTATCTCACAAAGCACATGCAGCAGCTGGAGAGTCCACAGAGGTTCCTCACCCAGAGAATCCAGGGCCTCAAACATCTACCCTGCACAGATAGGTTAAAAGCCCTGTACCTCTACTCAGTCTCCTACAGACTCCTCAGAAGCAATCACAGACCCCGCCCTAATGGGACTGTTGCATATCTGCAAGTCGAGCTCCACTCGAGTAATCCACATGCTTGACCTCATCCTGGTCTGTGACATCAATAGTACTTGGTGGGACAGATTTGTGCCCCAGAGACTCCCCCCCTTTGGGTAATAGACTCCCTCTCCACATAAAGCAGAGTACCTCATTAAAGCTTTTTAAGTGCAACCTGGATAACTGGATGGGGAACAGAAAGTACACCCCTGGGATACCACCTGTGTCCTTGCTTGACAGTGGCATAGGGTGTTAACTTGTTGGAACATTAGCTAAACCCATTGGTAAGCTTGTAACAGCCTCAGGGCAAATAGCCTAGTAACTTCCTATGATCCTATGAATAGTAACCAGCTCAGTGAAAAATAAAGCTTGAAATTATGGGAACTGAATAAGAGATAGCAACCAGCCAAGCAGACTTAATACTTTAATGCATTTACTAGAACAGTGTATGATTTAGATTTAGATATCCAGTGCATTTTTCTTAGGGCTAAAAGATAATGCTTTCTGAAAGCATGAAACTGATTTTCATGTCTGGAAGGGGAATAGAGATAAAAAATAGATAGCAGTCAATGTAAGTGGGAGCACAGGCTGTAACATGTGCTTTAGCATGGTAAGCTTAACATTAGGTTGGGTAATGCCTGTGGGTACAGCTCTCAATTTGGGGTAATTATTCCTATCTGGAGGGTTAAATGTCTTTTTTACTATATGCATAGTTTTGTGTGTTCGTTCTATGTTATTAGGGGATGGTGTGTAATGAAAATGTACTTATAATTTGTTGTTGTTTGAGGGTTTCATTAAAACAAAATGTCATGAAAATGTGACTTAAGTTGAACTGGAGATGAGAAGAGACAATTGTATAAAAGATCAGCCTGCCAAACATTAATGTGTGCATATAAGACAAAAGTTAGAAATACATGTTAAAAAATATGCCATGTTTATTAGGTGGGAGCAATAGCTTTTTATCATAATGCTGCTCTACCCATATTATCTTGAAATGTAAAAGGAATTGCAGGTATAGACAAAAAGGAAAAAGTACTGAATTATATCAAAGAAATGCAAAGTATAAATAGCAAGGATAGAGGAAACACATTTGGAAAGAAATGAGCAAGTGAATTTGATAAGGAAAGGATTTCAGGGTGAATATTCAGCATAATCTAAGGGATATAGGCAAGGGATGGTAATAATGCTGACTGCTAGAGGGGCTCCAGTATCAATAGAAGAGGAAAAAAGAGCAGTAATGAAGGATTTGTGGTAGTAAGGGAGTATTGGCAAGGGAGGAGGATTATGCTGACAAGTATATATACTCCACCAAAAACTATTATTATGGAGCTTAAGAAAATTTTTAGATAAATTATTAGGGTTTGGCAGGGGATATTACTTATAGGTGAGGACTGAAACATGATTTGCAATAAAGAGAATGTATCAGGGGGACACAGAAGTAAAACATATAAAAGGGGGCATTTCTGAAGAAATTTATGAAAATGTTTTGAATGGAAGACATGAATTTAGTAGTAGGAACTTGGGCAGAATTTATATATTATTCCCCAAGATAATAGCTAGGCTAGACTGGATAGAATTTATATTTCACAGACATATATGAATTTAATGGAAAGTTTCAACACATATTCAATAGTCATTTCAGATCATGCACCAATGAAACTAAAATAAAAATACAGGGTAATGAATAAAAATGATACACTGGCATTTTCTCGCCTACCTGTTAAAGAGAGCAATTTAATGAATGGGTTGTGGAAATTATTCAAGAGTTAATGTTGTGTCTTTCGGCTTATTTCGGTTAGGGGTCGCCACCGCGGAACTGCGGTCCGCTAATGTTTGGTAGTGGATTTTTACATGCCGAGTTGCCAGCCCTGATGCACAACCTTCAACGAAGGCACGCCCATTCACGCATGTCTCCACACAGAAGATGCTCTAGCTGAGAATCGAATGGGACAACGTCTTGCTGTGAGGTGACAATGCTACCGCAGCACCACTAGACAAGAGAAAATTTTCAGATGTGATAGCTAGTGAGTTGGATAAATTGAATATGGAGTTTAACAATAGGATAGAAATAAAAGAGAAAGAGATGTGGTTAAGTGGTAATAGGGATCATTTAGAGGAGCTGACAAAGTTTAAAATGTCACAGAATAAGGGGAATCTCATAGAACAAACAGAGGAATAACTGCAGAATGCTAAAGAGAAAATAAGGGGGCACTTAGATAATATACACGAGTTTAGAAAGATTGATGTTATATTTTAAATAGCAGCTTCATAACAATAATGGTTAGCACAACTTAGTCAAGAGAAAGTAGAAAGGACATTCATTAAATTTAGGGAGCCTATAACAAGAAAAGTAATGAGAGATCCTGCAGAGGTATTAAAATGTTTTGGGAATTTTATGACTATTTTTATACAGCAGAGAAATGTGGGAATCCAGAAAGAGCACAAATGGAAATACTTATGGGAGACTTAGTTCTGGCAAGTGTAGAGGTAGATGAGGCTTAACAACTAATAGTTAAGATAGGAGGAAGTAAAATAAAAATGGTGATCTGTAGTCATCATGCAGGAAAGTCTCCGGGAACAGATGGTATTCCTGTGGAAGTTTGGAAGTCAGGAGAGAAGAAACTGATAATGATCTGGATGGATTTGTAATAACATTATTTTAAAAGTAGGAGAAGCACCAACATCTTGGAAGACAGCTGTGGTGGCTATGTTACCTAAAGATGGTAAAGACCAGTCAGACCCAGCTTCATATAGACCGATTTCAAATTTAAACTGTGATTATAAACTGTTTATATCTATACTAGGTAAAATAATGACAAAAGTGTTGACAAAAGGGGAGGCAAACATTTGGCAACATTAACTGAATAATGATGATCCAGATGGAAGCAGAATGTAAGAAAATACCATTGTTACTTCTGGATCTTAATACATACAATAATAAGGTTAATTAAGGGGAAATATGAAGGATGTGGGGCAAGAATTAAAGTGGGAAGATTACTCTCTTATAAGATGTATCTGAACAGAGGAACCATGATTGGGTGTTCTGTTTCCCTTTTGTTATTTATTTTATAATTAGAGTCATTGCAAAGAAAATAATGGAATTAAAAAGTCAAAGAAGTATTTGGTATGGCAATCAAGAAAAGTTGGTTTTATATGCAATGGTATTATTTTGTACCTAATAAATGCAGACTGCGGTGGTGGTGCTGCGGTAGCGTTGTCGCCTCATAGCAAGACATTGTCCCGTTCGATTCTCAGCTAGAGCGTCTTCTGTGTGGAGGCATACGTGAATGGGGTGTGCCTTCGTTGAAGGTTGTGAGTCAGGGCTGGTAACCCGGTATGTAAAAATCCACTACCAATCATTAGTGGACCGGAGTTCCGCTGTGGCGACCCCTAACCGGGAAAAGCCGAAACACACAAACAAACAAATGCAGAAAAGGATATTTCAGTCATGAGTAACATGTTGCGACAGTTTCAAGTCTTTTCAGGATATGAAATTAATGAATATAAATCAAAGGGTATACACAAACTGGTTCAGTATTACCCATATTTATGAGGACACTATATGATGAATTATGTAGGAGTATCGATTAAAACTTATTCTGTTTTGGTACCGAAGGATGTGTGGGAAGAGACTGAACAAAGGTTAATGCAAAACATGAGAAACTGGAAGCTCTTGTTTATGGATATGGGTAGAAAGATACAAGCAGAAAAAATGTCTTAGTCCATTTAGTTTTATATATTAGTCAACCATATTTTCATTAGCAAGAGGAGAAGTTGTGGATAATAATTAGTAAAGAGTTGAAGGAATTTATTTGAGGGGTGGCAAGATTTAAGTGGGATAAGTTGATCCTTACAATAGAACATGGTGGTTTAGGATTACTTGATTTGAAGGGAAATTTTAGAGCTAAACATTTAAGGCTCATATATAGAATAACACAAGCAAATGGCTATAATTCAAAGTGGAAAAGGGTGATTATTATGAAGCTGGGTATACGTTCACAAAACAGAGAGTGATTTTTTTGATGCAGATCCTAACAAGAATAAAAAGTCATGCAGAATATTATAGTCATAAAGCAGTAGAAAGTATTTTAAGAACTTTGTCAACATAAGAATGAGAAAAGAGATTTTGCCAATAGGGATGGCTGTAAGTAGAGGTACATAAAATTGGTAAGAGGGGGTTGAAATTTACTGGAGAAAACTGGCAAAGCAACCAAATGAGTAGACAGGGAAATGTAACAGAGTAGGATGAGGCTAATAAGACATTTGGATTGCAGAGTCTATATTAGAACATCGAAGTTTCAGAACTTTGAATGTTCTAATATCGAACCCTATTCAGCAAATGCTCAAAATAGTGAAGCTGCAAAAACCAAATTTTTTCCCAGGGAAAGAATTTGGTTGCCCATTTCTGTCACTTCGCTATTTTCAGCACTGTGGTGGAACGTTATGGGTTGGGTTCAGGTAAGTGTGTGATTGTGTGGATGTGAGGGTTAGGGTGGGTTATTTGAGTTAGGGTTAGGGCGCGGGACAGGTAAGTGTGTGATTGTGCGGATGTGAGGGTTAAGGCGGAGTAGGTGAGTTAGGGTTAGGGCACGGGTGAGGTGAGTGTGCGATAGTGATGGACCTTAAGGTTAGGGTTTGGGTTAAGGTAAGTGGATTGTTAGTGGTGTATGTACAGTTCAATGTAGGGTTAGATGTAAGATTTTAGGTGTATGTGTGTGGATTGCTGTTTGTTTGGTGTACTTGTGTTGTGTGTATGTGTTTCAGAACAGCAAAATGTTTTCCCTAGGAAAAAAATTTGCTGTTCTGAATGTTTAATGTTGTCAGCGTTTGCTGAATTAGGTTCAATATTAAAACATTCGAAGTTCTGAAACTTTGATGGTCAAATATAGACCCGGATTGCAGGCTACAGATTACCTTCCCTGCTTGTTATTGATACGACAGTATAGGTAAATAAAAAGGTATAGGGGAATCCTAAGTGAAAAACCTGCTCTGGTAATGTTTTTAGTTGAGTCTAGAACAGAGGTTTACTGTTAAAAACTGGGATAATTAGTAGGGCATATAATGCACTGTGCAATAACTATAAGAATGAATTAAAGGAAGTTAGAAAAGAGTGGGAAGAGAATGACTGGAAAAACAATTTACAAGGAAACAATTGGAGTACATATGTATGGCTCCCAAGTATGCAACAACATCCAGACGTTTTCAGATTTTTTTCCTCGGAAGTGTTTGCATAAGTATTTTTATTGCTCAAGCAGACTTCAAAGACAGTTTCCTCATGGTAAATTGCAAATCTTGGAAGCATGATGGAGAAGAAAAAGATAACTGGTAACATATGTTTTGGGAGAGTAATGAGTTGGCAGATTTCAAAAATTCCCTGCAGAGTACTTTGTTAGAAATATTGGGTGAGAAAATTTGTAACTAAGGAAATTACTCTTTTGAGCTGGAACACAGTATCTGAATTATCTATGCATAGTAAGGCCTTAAGTTTAATTCTGTTGACTGCAAAAAAATGATGCTTTGTGGCTCATGTTTTTAGAGTTTTAAAGCTACTTCAGTATTATTATGTTTGCACAATCCCCAGTGCAACAGTCTTGCCACATTATTATGCCTTTCAGTACACAGTCCTTCTGCCATTAGTATGTCAAAAGCAGCAACAAGGTGTGTCACAAAAGGAAATACTGCCAGCCCACCTGTCTGGAATTTTGTAAATAACTATATGTAATTTGTGAATATTGATATGATTCATACAGAAGTGTGTGTAAAGGTGTAAAGTACTGAACTAAAATGTAACAACAGCATGTTCTGTTGGCTTAGAATAGAAATGTATTAAACTATTGTAATTGTATAAATGTATATGTTTTAACAGTAGAAATTAGAATAATAACTTACAAAACTTCAAGAAAGTAAGTTGAAATTAAATTGTTTTATGATTGTGCTATAAACGTTATCTCTCAATTTCAGTTCAGTAGCAGACACAATGTCTAGAGCTAGAAGTTTTTGTATTGCCTTGGAAGAGAAGTAATTGCTAGGTTTGAGATGCAGAAGTGTTTTATTGTTTTATGACTTCAAGAAATGCAAAAATCTGAGAGAAGTATTTTTCACAGAGAGATGCTAAAATACTGTTAGTTTCTGAAAAAGGGGGTTTTTAGCTTGGGAACTAAAAGTCAAGTGACAATAGGTGATGTCATCCAAGCTAACCCAGCAGTAATATTTGATATTAATTTAAGAACTCTGTCAGGGAGAGACTGCATTTTGTATTTTGTCTTTCACCTGGAAACATCCACTCATCACCACCTTCTGCACTTCTGCCTGCGTGTTGTCCTGTAAGTAAGTTTTTAATGCATAATTACTCTTTTTGATTCAGATGGTAATATAGTAAAGTATAGCTTAGGTGTTTTCTTCATTTATTTGAGACTGTCCTCCAATGTCGTTTTGAATGTTTCCTGTGATTTTGAACTCTGAAGCCACTGTGAATGCATATTTATTATTGACTTGTTCTTTTATTATTTATTATTAAATATATTTAAACCTATCTTTGTGTTTGATATTTGTGACACAAAGCTCTTAGAGTACTTGCATATCTACATGGTGACATTGTACAGGCCACTCCTAAATACCCCTGCTCTTGGTCAGACTAGCATTTGGATTATTAGTAACATTACATAGTAGGATTGGATACCCTTTGTTAAGGGCCTTAGAGTAGCTGATAAAGAGTTGGCTGGTGCCAGATGGAACTACCTTATAGTCTGGAAAGAAGGGGGCATAGCTGGTAAACCAGTTACAGCCTTCCCAGGTGTGTGTGAGTGTGTGTGTGTGTGTGTGTGTGTGTGTGTGTGTGTGTGTGTGTGTGTGTGTGTGTGTGTGTGTGTGCGTGTATGTGTATATGTTTGTATATAAATCAAATATCAAAGCATATGTGTGTGTGTGTGTGTGTCATCTACTTGGGCAGGGACACGAAGCACTGGTTGGACAGAGCGGGTGTTGGAGGTTTTGGCTTGGCCACTCAACTGAGATCTCAACCCGATAGCTGTGCCAGTGGGGAGTCTTAATCGGAATCTGGAGAAAAAAGGAGGAATCAGCCCCAGACTGAGTGTGATCTCTGTGTGCTCTTAAGGGAAATTGTACTTTACTGTGTGTGTACTTGTCATCCTCCCAGTCTGCACATTACCCACTGTTGTCGGTGATGAGGTTTGAGGCTCCCTGATTACTGGGCCAGTGCAGGGACATCACAAAGTGTCCAACTGTTTCCAGTTCTGTTTTACAAAACCTGCAATTGTCTGTTTCTCCCGCATGTACAATGGACTTTGCAAACCAACATGTACATAGTCCACTATCGTGGGCCAACAAAATTAACCTTTCATCTTTTGGGTTGAGTTTGCCTCTCTTTAACCATTCCTTCATTTGATCCTGAACAACATGAGGTTGTTCCAGGAGGTTTGTATACTAGCAACTATATTTATGCATTTTCCAAATTTCTTGCCATTTCATCTGATCCTTCACCTGTTTTTGGCACATTCCGATGCTGTCTAATTTTTATCTACTTCTGGTTTGACTTCCATTCCCACTTGACGCCGATATGCTTCTGCTAGACTAAGCAGGAAAGTGATCTTAGATTTATTCTCCTTGCTTCAAAACTTTCACTATGTTTGGGTCTTGTGAGGTCAGCATATAGTTGATGATGGAGCTGATGAAGCGCACTTGCTAGGTGCGTGAAAGCGCTTGTTCTGTTCCAAATAAAATTACTTTTTATACATCGTGATGGTTCCGGTGATTTGTTGGAGAGGTCAGCATATATGCATGCATGCAGTCCCACAATTGCAGATCTATACATGTAATCAATTTCAAGGAAGCACATACCTCCATCGGAACAGGGAATATATAATCTTGGTATGCAATGATTTTTATAAATCATTTGATGAGCATGAAGCATCCTTATTGTTTTCCTATCTAATCTATCCAAAACCTTTTAGGGACAGTCAATCACTCCAAAACTGTATATCAGGACAGGAATAACAAATTGGTTTATAGCTTGAACTTTCTCCCTAGATGTCAACACTTTTTTCAGGATTAAGTCTTCTAAAAAAAAAAAAAAAAACTGTAAGCCTATTTCCTACCTTTCCTGTAACTAATGTTCCAGATACAGATTTGCTGTATCCAGGACTGTATGTAAGCTTCTGAGCCACCCAAGCCTTTCTGTGTTGGAGGGAAGCCTTCTAGCTTATCAGTGGGAGTGGTAAGCACTAGGTAACCTGTCCACCACATAAGGAGTGGTTCTGGCCCAGAAATTGTAGTTATTGGCCGTTTGGGAAATCTCTTCCATCTCTCTCAACTTTCTGATTTGAAAGCCTGCATTTGCACTTGTTTCTGTCCTGTAACTTGTCTAGTGCAGATACAGATTCTTAGTTTTAGCACTTAAATTTGCTTATTCATGCTCAGCACTTGTTCAGTACTTGTAAGCACTAAATAAGCTACTAATTAGTATAGCACGCAATCGTCCTCATTACCTAGAGGAAAACAGTTTTTGTACTTACTTTTGTTACTTGCTTAGAGAAAAACAGCTCTTGTACTCACTTTCCTCACTTATCTAGAGGAAAATAGTTTTTTTATTCAGGCATGTCCAAGAGTCAGCTCCCAGTTTTCTCTCGCATCTTGAGGCAATGTAGAAATGACTCATGTACACAGACAACCCTCTCCTCCTACCAACCAACACTACAACCTGTGAGAGATGCACTTATCTAGCCAAACTGGAGGTAAAGCTTTCTCCAACCAAGACTGAACTTGACAGTCATAAGGAGAAGGTAAAAATTTGCACCACACCACACTCATCACATAGTCTTACTAAATCTACACCACCAAAATCCACACATAGTAGCACAAAAACATTTGCGGAGGCTCTCAGTAATAATCTGTCTAAGCAACAGAGACCTCCAAAGCAGAAACACAAGCAACCTCCACCCCCCAACACAACCCAAATGACACATAGCCCACAGACTCAGTGTGCCACTCAACCACAGCCAATAAGGCAAAACAACGTACCCAACACACTAGTCATAGGTGACTCTATAGTCAGGCACACTGATGTCCCACTCACCAGGCTAAACAAGGAGAAGGTTACTGTCAGCTGCCTGTCAGGTGCCAGGATCTGCCACATAACCCATGCACTCAGGTCACTCCACAACAAGTACAAATATGACTCTGTCATTATCCATGTTGGTGTGAATGACCTGAGACATACCTCCCTGGACTACATGAAAAGAGACATGGAAGAGCTCTCTGATCTTGTAGCCCAGGCAGGTATGACCCTAGCCCTGGGTAGCATTCTGCCATCCCCCAGAATGATACTGCAGTACAAGGACAAAATGATTAATTTCAACAATTGGCTAAGCTTCTGGTGTCATTCTAAGGGGATCCAGTATCTGTCTGCTTGGGATGACATGGTCGACAGACCACGATGCTTTGCCACAGATGGCCTGCACCTGTCACCCCTGGGATTCCGGATACTGGCTAAGGCTCTTGCTGCCCCTATAGTGCCTTTTTAGGCAAGATTCAAATAACAAATTCACCACCATAACAGGAACAGGCAAGCAAAAACTGAGGGTAATGCTACTCAATGCTAGAAGTCTAAATCTCAAAATGCACTCACTCGAGGCACTCCTTAAGATGGAGAGCATCGATATCTGTGCAGTGACTGAGACCTGGTTCAAGGCTCCGAGCACCCCTGCACTACCAGGCTATAACTCATACCACATGTTTCAGCCATGTAACCTGGACCGAAACACCAAAGGCAGAGGTGTGTCCATATTCATTAAGGATATCCACACCTCCAGGCTAGTTGCTCAGCATAATGCATCTGAGGTTATCCAAGTTCAACTAACTCTGGGCAAAACTGCAATCCAAATTGTAGCTTGCTACAGATCCCCCACCATGCCCCAAGATTCCCACTCCTCTTTTCTTGATGTACTGGAAAATATTAGGGTTCAACCAAACACCCTAATAATGGGCGACTTCAACTACCCCACCATTAACTGGGAAAACTACTCATGTACCAACTCCATAGCTCAACACTTTCTGGAATTCATAAACTCCAATGCCCTGGATCAACATATCCACACCCCCACCAGGGGCAACCATATCCTAGACCTAGTCAATACCAACATGAGTGACCGGAGTTCCACACCTGAAGTCAACTCCTCATTGGTCCGATCCTACCATAAGCTAATCACCCTTGATATCCACATCCCGCCCCTACCCCCCATTAAGGAAACCACAGTAAAAAATTTCTCCAAAGCCAACTTCATGCTTCTTAAGACAGAAGTGGTGAACTTCATGACACCCATGCAG
Organism: Protopterus annectens; assembly: GCF_019279795.1. Lineage (NCBI taxonomy): Eukaryota > Metazoa > Chordata > Ceratodontiformes > Protopteridae > Protopterus > Protopterus annectens. The sequence goes on along the minus strand of NC_056744.1, from coordinate 1,109,520,728 downwards.
ATGGACAATACAGTTACAACTGCTGAATCCTACACAAATTCACTCTATAAGCACTTACATGAGTGCATGGATTGTGCTATCTTAAACAGAACCAAGACACTATCCTCCAAAAAAAGGAAGCCAATCTGGTGGTCCTCTGCTATAAACAAACTGTACAACAGAAGGAAGAAACTGTTGCAAAAGAGAGTAAAATCCCATGAGTGGAGGAGCTCCCTCGTCAGCCTCACTAAGAAGCTGAGATCCCTTATAAGATCCTCCAAAGCTAGCTATGAAAACAAAATTGCCACTAATTCCAAGGACAACCACAAAGCATTCTATAGCTATATCAAGAATCTCGATGGCAGCACCCAGATCTGCTCTGAATTACAGCACAAAGGCAAGAAAATTACAGAACCAACTGATATTGCCAACATGCTGGCAGATAGGTTCAGTGCTAACTTTCCCCCCCTCTCCACTCCCTAAAGGTCCCATACCTATACAGGAAGAATGCAGAGTCCCTGTAATCACTACACAGGTAAAAGCTGCACACTCTAAAGTAAAAAACACAGCATCCATGGTACTGGACAACATCCCAGGCTGCATTTTACATGAACTTCAGAACGAACTGGCTCCCCACTTAAGCACCATGTTCAATAATAGCCTCGCATCAGACTTTGTGCCCACTGAATGGCGCACAGCAACAGTTATCCCACTCCACAAAGGGGGAGCCACCACTTGTCCTGGGAACTATCGACCTATTAGCCTGCCGAGCCTGGTCTGCAAGGCCATAGAACGTATCATCATGGAACTCATAAACAAAGACATTGGTAACCTCCAAACTCTGGATCCCACCCAGTTCGGGTTTGTGAAAGACAGATCATGCCTCCTGAACCTGATCAACTTCTTTGAGGCAGTCACCAAAGCCGGAGATGAGGGTAAGGTGGTTCACACAGCCTATCTTGACCTCGCCAAGGCTTTTGACACCATCCCCCATTCCGGAATTGTAGCTAAACTCACTAAACTAGGTATAAATTCCTATGTCACAAGATGGGTTGCCAACTGGCTCACTGACAGAACCCACACTGTAAAAGTTGCAGACTCCAAATCTGACCTCAAAGCAGTGACAAGTGGAGTACCACAGGGTTCCGTCCTGGGACCTCTCCTGTTTGGTATATACTTCTCTGAAGTACAGGCTAACATAGAAGGTCTTTGGCTAATGAAGTTCACAGATGACTGCAAACTAGGAGCCATAGTCAAGTCAACAAATGATGTGGACATCCTAGAGAAGGGCCTAGCTGAGACAGATGCCTGGTGTCAGAGCCATGGTCTCAAGCTCAGTGCCAAAAAGTGCAGTGTCATCCCCTTTGGTAAAAACTCTGTCCCCATGAACTACCATATAGACAGCAATCTACTTAACACCAAATGTGTGGTAAAAGAACTTGGGACCCAGGTGGACAGTAGTCTCTCCTTTGATAGTCACATCGCCACAGTGGTCAGGATGTCCTTCTACATGGCACACCTCATCATAAAAGGGTTCTCATCCAGGAAAAAAGAGTTAATTGTTCCCTTCTACTCGATACTCATTAGACCCATTATAGAGTACAATGCCTGTTTTGGAATGTACCTCACAAGACATCTACAGCAGTGGAAAGGCCACAGAAGTACCTCACAAAGAGGATTACTGACCTCAAACAAATGCCCTACACTGACTGCCTCAAAAAACTCCAGCTTTACTCCGTAGCATATCACCTTCTCTGAGGTGATCTCTGCCTTACATATAAAGCTGAAAGACCAAATGGTACAGTGGTTAAGGTGTATGCCTTTCGACCATAAGGTGCAAGGTTTGATTCTCACCACTGGAAAGAGCTTTACAGATATGAAGATTTATATTTCGATTGGATGGGAGAAAGGAAATTCACCCCAGGGATCACGTCAGTCGCCCTGCTAGACAGGAGTCCAGGGAAGTAAATAGTGTGGGAAGAAATAGCCAGGGAATTGTTATGGCTAGGCTTGTATAGGCCCTAGGGCTGATAGCCTAGTACCAACCTATGAAACCTATGAAGCTATGTCAAGCCCAGAGCTGTGGGACATGCTACACCTAAAGAAATCCCAATCCCTCTGAGCTACATGCTCTAGGGACCTAAACCTTGTCACCACAATAAACATGACATGCTGAAGGGATAGATTCCTGTCCCAGAGACTTCCCATACTCTGGAACAGGCTACCCATCTATGTCAAGCAAAGTTCTTCATTGGCACTCTTCTAGAAAAATCTTGATGAGTGGATGGGAAGTAGGAAATACACCCCGGGGATCACTTCTGTGTCTCTGCTCAACAGTGGCACAGGAAAATAACTTTCTTGGGTGGCGTAAGCCAGGGAATCTTGTTGGCTAGGCTTACGTAGGTCCTTGGGCTAATAGCCTAGTACCTACCTATGAACCTATGAACCTATAAAATATTCCTTACTGAGTTCTTTTTGCATTTGTTCATGTTTTATTGCTCATCCTTCATCACTTTCCAAATATTTATACACACCATCTTGCTCAAGTTCTTTTGTATCACATTAATTTCTCAAAGTGATGCTTTCTTGGTGCTGAGCTTTCCTGCTTTAAAGGTTGTTTTTGCACATTTATTAAAAACCAAATGACATTCTTATATCTTATATCATCTGAAAAAGATTTGACTACTTGCAGTTGTGCTTTCACTTACTCATCTGATGAGCTATAGTTTTAAATCACCGACAAATAGAAGTTGAGAAGTCTTTACAATTTGTTGTTTTTTGGGAGCTAAATTATAGCCATGACCTAATCTGTTAAGCAGATAACTTAATTGTTTAAGGGTAAGGCAAAAGAGCAGCAGTGACAGAGAGTCACCCTTGAATATCCCCCTTTGGATTTTTATCCCTGGAATAACAATTTGTCCTTTATAATGGCTGAACTGCAAAGTGATTTGCCACTATTTCACGGTCACTGTGATGTAGTTTATCAGTGTAGGGTTTATCTTATTGATTTGTAAGCACTCTTTTATCCATAAATGTGGGATACTGTCAAATGATTTTTGTAGTCTATCCATGCCATACTTAGATTTTCCCCTTTTTACAGTTCTTCACTATGACTTTATTTAACAACAATGATCCTTTCTTCCATATGGCTTTCTTTTATTACCATTTTGTTTTATTGCCATAACTGAGTTTTCTTCTAAATTACTACAAACTCTGTCAGCATCAGTTCCAGTGTATTGTTTATAAGTTGTCAGAAGCCAAATGATTGGTATTTAAATTTTAGGGTAGCTTGCAGGTTCATTCTTAAGTATGAGCATTGTTTTTCCTCTTGTTAGCCAGACTGGTGTCTGTTTGGGGTCCGCATATAAATAGTTCTTACTCATGGCTAAATCTTCATGCAAAGATGTTAATACTTTTAGCCAGAAATTAGGTACTGCATCTGAGCCTGGGATTTTCCATTAAGAGGCTTTTCTTAACTTTGTTTCAATCTCTTTGGCCATTACTTCATCCCAGTTCATATCCTGTGCATTTAAACTTCTGATTCCTTCTTTTACTTCTTCTACCCATTAAGCATCTTTTTTATGTTCAACAGGATCTTCATAAATATTTCTCCAAAATGTATCTATTTCTTCCTTTTTATTGGTCTTTCAATTCTTTTTACCTTGTTTCCCAATTCTGTGTTATAAAACTTTTTTTGGGTCAGCAATAAATTGTTTACTTTGTACTTTTCCTTTGTATTTATCTCTGTATCTTCTAAGCTTTTCTACCAGTGCTGATATTTTTAGTTTATTATTTGCAATAGTGTATGATAAATCCTGATCCATTATAATACTGCGCATTGTATTTATTATGTCTATTTTTCTGAGTATTTTTGTTAATCTTTTCCTTCTTCTATACTCTTCCAACAGTGGCACATCTTGTCTTGTTTTATCATGTTTTCTATTCGATACTTCATGATGGTATTTGATTTCTCCCCAGCCTTTTCTTTACTACCCTGTGTTCTTGTGGTAGGACTTTATCTGTTATTAATTTGGCTGCACAGTAATGCATCCTATTTACTTCTGTTACACTGCATGAATCTGTACGAACAGTCCTAATTACTGTGTTCTTTTGTTTTATCAAACTTCTAACTTTTGGGTTTTATTGACCTTCTGCAGTCTGTTTCTTTCATTGATCTTAATATGTCCATCCATCTCTATAAAATCAAGCAACTCTTCTCTTAGATCATTTTCTTCTAAACTGAGGGCACATTCTTTGTTCGCCACTTCCTGTGGGTGTTCTATAGAAAGATCCAGAGTTTCTTCCTGTGCCACATTCTGTTCAGTTTCACCCTGTGTCATCTGTTGCTCTTTCATATGGGAAATCACTGGCCTATCACTCCCCGACAGTGACTGTGTCGGAGTTGCCACAGTTCCCTGTTCTTTCTCTTGCTGTATAGCTCCAGCTGAGGGAGGCTCCAAATTATCTTCATAGGTCAACTATAGATCCTTAATTTGGATGTCCATTGCTCAATCCTGTTGTGTTGTTATCTGTGTTAAATTTTCTATACTAAATCCTTCACTTTGCAGGTAATCCATAACCTCAGTTTCTATTTTTTTTTTTTTTTGCATTGTGAAACCATATCTGGATGTCTTTGCCTACATTTCTTATCAAATATCTTTGGTGCTGCTCTTTTTGCATTAATTAGTTTTGCTTTCATCTTTGCATAAATATTACACAATATTAAATCTCTTTTTCTTTCCCATGTCCATATTTATTCTTCAAATGTCTCCTGCTCCTCTTGTTTCTCCTTACTTTGGGGACTAGTTATTCCAACATGCTGTGATATTACCTGTGTTAGACTTTCTACTCTGAATCCTTGACTTTGCAAATATTCCACAACTTCAGCTTCTATTTTTTAACTTCTACTTGGCTAATCTTCTTTTCTGCATTCCCTCTTTGTGAACATATTTTTATTGTGAAATTTTCCATGTCTGGATGCATTTGCCTATATTTCTTTTTGAATATCTTTGGGGCTGCCATTTTGTGTTGATTAATTTAGCTTTCTCCTTTCATTAAATATTGCACCATATCAGATCTGTGTTTCTTTCCCATGTCAGTATTTTTTTATGCTTCAAACCCTTCAAACATCTCTAAATTTTGTTGTTTACATTGTTGCACTTCCTCAGTCACTTCATTTTCCAAATTGCACAAGGTTTCTTGGTCTATGTATTTTTTTCTTGGATCTGTTGTATTAATGAACACACATTTTTATTTGAAGCGTCTGTCTGTTTTTCTTGTGGAAGTGTTTTTCTTTCCTCTAATTTCTCTCTTCTTTTCATATATCTTTTGTCTGAGAATTCTGAGCTTTTTGCACAATAGTAACAATACATAATGTCTTTCTTGGTCTCAATAGTCCACTCTATTGTCTGTATGGCTCTTTTTGAGGATTGAGGATTCTACATTGGCATTTTCTAGTCCTGGTACCAGTGCGCCTACCAGGATTGGGCAATTTTTTTTATCCTGGGACTTGTGCATCAAGCTATCTATTTTATTTTTAACCTGTTTCTGTCCATAATATATGCTATATAAAATACAGTCTATATATCAGTGCCATCTTGATGAGATTTTGTGAAAAACAGGGTCCCTCTCATGAAGGTACTCACCAAGACTTGAGAATGAATTAATTTTCAGCAATACTTCTCTCCCTTTGCAATTTTGTCATCTCTCTGTTTGGACCCCTGTCTCCTATATAGCTTGAGATCATTAAAGTCGGTCTTTAACCATAGCCTCCAGACAGACGTTCTGTACACAAATAGGAAACTGCAATGGTCATCACTCTGCACAAGTGTGGGCCATCAGTGGACCCCAGGAACTACAATACCATAAGTCTGACTAGATGCAAAGCCGTGGAAATAATTACCATGAAAATGATTAATAACACAAATAACCCAGTTTGATTTCGTCAAGGGCAGATCATGCCAACTCAACCTGGTGGACTTCTTTGAGAAGGTCACCAAGTCAATGGTGAGGGCAAAATACTGTGTACAGCCTACCTTGACTAGATGTGGGCTATAAAGGAGAGGAACAACTGCAGAGACAGGAGCCCATAAGCTGGTGTTTTAGATGTTTTTTAAAGGAGCACATGAAGAGGTTCTGATAAATGCAACACAGTAGCTAAGCAGGTAGTATTGTTGCCTCACAGCAAAAGGTTCACTGCTTTGATTCTCAGCTGGGGTGTCTTCTGTGCAGACTCTGCATGTCCTTTTTGTGTTCGTGTGGGTTTTCTCTAGGTTGGAGGTAGATGAACTAGAGACACTATGTTGGCCATAGTTTGTACATAGGTATGATTATTCACAACCAAGAAATAGGAAATAATCCACAAACGATAAAACAGCACCAGTAATTTATTAAAATAAGTATACCAACCAAGATGAACACTTTCTTCTTATACAAGAGACTTCATCTGATAATGTTTGTGTATTTGTGATATCAAAGAACAACCCAGGAAGGGCTAGCCACCCAACAGTGGGAACATTGGCTCTAGATGACTGCCACTGTTAAAGTGACACTGTGACCCCATGTGTAAAAATGGAAAAAAGGGGTTGTGGCTGGATGGATGGATAAGGAGAGGTTTTGCTCATTGTTAGACAGTGGGAAGCACATAGTCTATCAACATAGGTGAAATACAGAAAATCTCCGACAGTATTATGAACTTAAGCTAGTTGCAATAAAAGTTTGTCATTAGAGCAAAGAAACATCTTGGGGATGTAGGGTTTGATGATGCTGGTCAGAGATACATAGTGACTAGGTTTATGGATAAGATTGTGGGTGGTAAGCAGTTGGGAGAAAGACATATAGTGAGATAAGATAATTCCAACCATTGCAATTGACTAAGACCATGGCAGTGGTGAGATCTGTGGGGGAGGTCGGTGGCAAATTTTGCAACTTTTTACAAAACGGTTGCATCTTGGAGAGTTGAGTGGATTGTAAGTTGGTTGCTGCCATTCTTCTCATTAGGGGAATATATAATTATCAACCATGGGCTAGTAAGACCAGTCTCTAATGGGGCAGGTTATTTTGAGTACAAAAGGGAAATTGGCTAGGCGTAAAATGACCTACAAAGGCAGGTCGCCTGATAGTTATGTATGAAACTATTAGAGAGGTGCTGCATAGAGAAATGTGGGTAGTAGGAGGGATTGGGCAACCTGCATTCTAAAAAGTCTGTTAGGAAAGTTTTGATTTTATGTACGGATCCTAGTTTTTGGTGGGTCTTTTTAATGGTGTCAGATTTCAGATTTTCATTTAAATGGACCCCTAGCAGTTTAGTATGCTGTACCAGGTTCTTTTTATTGGATTATAACAAGAAACTATGGTGAAGGAAGATTTTTCTTTCTCTTTGAGTTTGGGGAAGAAGAAGAGTAATTCTGAATTCTTGATTGAGAAATAGCTGTACATTTCGCAAACAGGTCTTGAGGAGAATGATTCTTATGTTGTGGCTTGTAGGGCTTTTGGAGCTTTTGATGTGCAGATGATAGTAAAATCACCAGCGTAACAATTGGTGGTGGCATTTTTGGTAATTGAGCTAAGGTAAGTTTCCATTTTATAAATATGTTAAAGAGGATGGGGCCAAGGATGGACACTTGAGGAATACCAACTGGTGTGGGTAGAAATGGGGAATACACATTCTGCTGTTTGAACAATTGAGATCTGAGAGAGAGGTAGCTGTGTAACCATGAGAGGGACATGTTATGGCAGCCTTGGTTAGAAAGTTGCGGGAGAAGAATGGGGTGAGAAACAGTGGTGATGATTTTGGAGAGGAAAAGGAAAAGGGCTCATATACGGTTACCTCGATTTCTGTATGTGCTAACAGTATCAATGAACATGAGAAGGGCAGTGGAGATACTGTGGTGGGAGCAGAAACCTTTTTAGGAAAGGGAATGAAGAGAGTCTTGAGGTAGGCAGGACATTAGCTGGGACTGTGCACATTTCTCTAGGACTTTATATGGGGGGGTAGAATTGTGATGGTGTGGTAGTTATTAAGTTTAGTGGAGTTACTAATTTTTTAGGAACATATGGTATTTTTTTTCTAGAAAAGGGGAACACAGGAATCTTTGACGGAGCAATTTATAATGAATTATACTGGATAGGCTAGGACTTTGGCAGCAATCTTAGTAAAATCAGCAGGCAATTTGACAGTGCTATAGTGACAGGTTTTAATTTTAAAAGGTGTCTTTTGATAATGGAAGCTGTTAAGGGTACTAGCATGAAAATGTGTGGAAGATTATCTGGTGGGTGGTGGGGGGATTCTTCAGTAGGGAGATGACCGATTGTATAAAGTGTTGGTTAAAAGAGGTGGGCGACAGCACTTTCAGAATTATAAAAAGTGGACTGAGAGGGTGACATTTGAGACATTTAGAAGTCTGCTTATCTGGGACAAGAAAGATTTAGGGTTATTGTGGTTTTGGAATTGGTTATTAGCAACATATGTTTTTTGTCTGCTGTGATGTGGTATTTTGCTTGGTTCTTAATGTGTCTGAACTTTTAATGGTTTGACAGGGTTTTATTTACTTTCCAGGCTTTGCAAGCTTTATCCCTTTGTATCATGAGTTGTTTGGTATGGCTAGATTGCCAGGGAACAGGATTGTGTTTTCTTCATTTTGTTCCAAAGGGGGGCATGTTCATTTAAGAAGATTGGTTCATTTAGGCTGTTTAGGATCATAGGATCATAACAGGTTACTATGCTAATGACCCTAGGGCCCTTACAAGCCTAGACAAGTTAACCCTTGCTCCCAAGACTGTCTTTTATGAGTAGACATTGAATCATCAGCTATTAACCCTGTCTATGAAGGATACAGTTGGAACCCCAGGAAGACTGGATTAAATTCAGAGAATGCTTCAGCTAATGGGAGTGAGTATAAGTTAGACCAGTTGAATTTATTTAGGCTTGAAACAAAGTTTTCAGTTAGTAAGGCTGTGGACTTGAATGAGGAACAGCTGTTTTTGTATATGGGTTTCTTTCCTAATGATGGAGATGGTCAGTTGCTCACCTAGGGAGTTGGCAGGGTACTAGAAGAAGAAGAGGTTTTGTTGGGACCGCTACGGAGAATCTAATCTATGATGTTTTTCTTGATAGGGTTTTTGTTGAAGTGGGTGGGAGGATTAACGATTTGAGTGAGTCTAAATAAATTTAAGCTCCAGTAGAGTTATCATTGGAGACAGATTGACAGTCAGTGTTGAGATCAGCCAATATTATTTTGTCTTGTGGGATATTAGTAGAAACACAGAAGAAAAATTCCTTAGCAGTATTAATATTATCCTGAGGCAGGACGAAGATGCTGGTTAATCATACTTGTTATTATTAATTTTAAGGAGGGAGATCAGAATTTCAGCTTTGTTAAACTGTGCTGAGCTTAGTGGGTATCACTGTTGTTGGAAGGCATTTTTGAATATAATTACAACTCTACCTGCTTTTTATGTTTTCTATCTTCTCTTATTACATTGTAGCCTGAGGTAGGTCTTCATTGTCTTTAACTTTAGGTTTTAGCAAAGTTTTGGTTAGTATAATAAATGTCTAGAGAATACTGAAAAACCAAGCATGCACGTCTGTTATTTTGCTGCAAATACTTCTGATGTTTATGATTTTGAGCTAGTTTGTGTGTTGTGGGGTTTCTGTCGAGAAGGTCATGCTTCCACAAGAGAACAGAGAAGGAGGATATAGTGAGGCTGATATTGTAAAACAGTAGCGATTGGGCTTAATTGTTATTTGTGTGGAAGTTGAATGGTGGAGTGTGGAATTTGTAAGTGGGGGTGCAGAGAGATGAGTTGGTCCAGGAGGAATATTAGGGAAATTATTAGTGATGTGTATGAAATGTTTGTGGGGCATGAGAATAAAGAAGTGGATGTGTTGTAGGAGAAGAGAAAAAATAATTTAGAATGGAGAGCAGTGGATAGTAGGAAAGAGGAATAGGAAAGTGGACAATTGAAAAGGGCCTAGGCAGAAGAAGGTGGAGTATAAAGCACTGGTAAGGATGAGATTTGCTACTAAGTACAGGATACATGAAGGATTTAGTTGTTTATAGCTATGTTAGGAGAGAGGGATGGTGGGGCTAGAGGGTATAGGGAGAAGAAGCGATGTAGTCTCTGAGGAGTGTATGAGGTCAAAAAGGGAGGGGTGAATGTGTCTTGGATGTTTGGTCAGGTTGATGGAAAAGCAGAGTTGGCTGCTATAGGTGGATGGAAAAATGAGGTGGAGATAGGGTGATTGAAATGTAGACTAAGTGGGGTAGGTGGAAAGGGATTGCAGAAATGATATGCACCAAGCTGTCCAGGTGTCACATCTTTGATGGAGTTATTTCAAACATTTATTACAAGCAGAAAAACATGAACTTCTAGGCTTCAAATGTAATTTTCATTATGTCAGAAATAATGTGGTGGTATGAAACAGAATTCTGAAAACTATTTGTAGGACTTGGTAAGAGAGGTGTGTTTGTGTGTGTGTGTGTGTGTGTGTGTGTGTGTGTGTGTGTGTGTGTGTGTGTATCTATATATCTACATCTATTTCTCTCTCTCTCTCTGTAGATATATATATATATATATATATATATATATATATATATATATATATATATAAATATATATATATATATATATATATATATACACACACAAACACACACACACACATATACACACACACACGTATATATATATATATATATATATATATATATATATATATATATATATATATATATATATATATATATACATATTTTGGTGGAAGATGTTCACTATATCCCATATCTGAACAAAACGTGGAGTGTTTAACTTGGGTTGCATGAGTCACATAGAGCTCAACTAAATGAATAGTCTACAATTCAAAGACATTCTTTAGAGATTTTCAAGGATCGATTGGACCAGCCTCTTATATTTCACTATACATACCTGAGTGACAGCATGATATAGCAAAAGGGAAAAAAGTATTTTGTGAATGTTGGAAGTTGAACTGCCTCAGAAAGTACATTAATTATATAACCATGCCAGTAATGACTCTTGGACATGAGCAGCCCTTAAAACACTTATAGGGCCTTAGACACTCAGTGGTCCAGCTCCTAATTCCACCTGTCTTGCCTTAACATTAATGCTTCTAGACTCAATATAAAGCTATGCCATTAACAGTCAGGAGTGGTTTTGTGGATGCTATTGTAATTATAAAGTACAGGGGATCTGAGTTAAGCTTAGTGGGTAATGTGAGTGAATGCTTGAACTTAGTTGTAGCGTATGCTTAATCCACCCTCTAGAATTTAAGATTAGATTGACTATGAGTTACAAATTGAGCTGATAAAATCTTGATTTAAGTTACTGATGAAAGCTTGGATAAGGGCTGTATAACTGATAACAGAGTTAAGGTAAGAAAGGCACTATGAATGAAGCTGTAAGCTTACATTAGGCACAGGCAAAATGTCCATCTTGATGAAATCCTCAAACTATTAAAGCTACAACTATTTCTGCACATTTTTCTAAATTAAGTTAGGGGAGTTAAAGTTGGCTTACAGGACAGTGTTACTGAATGCTTTAACTTAGTTGTTGTCTTTGCTTAATCCACCATTTGCCTCATCTTCTCAGTATGGGAGAGTTAACAGAGTGGTTAAAACTGGAATTAAGATTAGGTTGACTATGAGGTCCAAATTAAGCTTCTAAAAGCTAACAGTTTTGAGGCTGCTGATTAGTTATGAATCTCTGAGGTTTCAAACTGTGTGAGATGTTTTGACAAATGCATGCCAATTGGTACATTATATTCAATAATGGGACTGACAATATATGAGTAAGGGGGGAATGAAAACTTCTTAGGATCTAATGGGGATGCCTTTGGAAATTAGATGAGCCAGATAAAAGTTTGAACTACTGTGGACAAATGATGGTCAAATGATAAGGAATTATCAACAACAGTGCCTAAATCCTTTACAGAAGTGGTTGATTTGAGGGGTGAATTACCTGTATAGTAAGTGAAACTGTTTGCCAAAATGAACTACGATTACTTTGAATTTGGGATCATTGTTCTTGCACCGATTGTTAATATGGTCTAACCCATATTGGAGCAATTTTGAGTTAGGTGAAGATTGAATAGCAGCACCCAAATTTGCACTGTTTTGCAAACTCAGTTAACTTAATTAACCAGTGACAATGAGTGCTGGCCTGAAGGTCTGAGAAATTAATACCTAGTAGGGAAGGGTACAAAACTGAGCGCTGTGGTAGAGCACTGTTAACTTTTTTGCTTTCAGAAGTGGCACCTGTGACACTAACTGAATGGATTTTGTCAGACAACCTGTTAACTATCCATGCTAGAATATACAAATTAATATTAAGTTTTACAAGTCTATCAATAATGTCTGCATGAGGGATAGTGTCAAAGGCCTTGGCCAGGTCCACATATGCTGTATGCACTGCATAACCACTATTCTGTGCTTTGGTTATTTTCAAAGAAATTAAAAAGATTAAAGAGGCAGATCCTTTGTCTGACAAAGCCAAATTGAGGAGGGTCTAGGGGTAAGAGATTTTCAATATCCAGATTAATGAAATCTAAGATAATGTGCTCCATAGCTTTACATGTGAGATTAATGAGAGTAATGTGTTCATAGTTACCAAGATATGCGGTTGAGCTATCTTTGTGTAATGGCAGTACAATAACTGTATCCCATACTTCAGAAATGTAACAAAGGTTTAGATTAAAGAGGTTAAGTAGGGGTTCAGAAAGCCCCTATTTGTCAATGATTGTCAGGCAACCTGGTACATTGACAGGGTCCATAGATGAAGTATTATTCATTTTTTTCAGAGAGCTGTGTGAATTTGTTCCATAGTAATTAAAGTGGGGTGGCTGAGATTGTGGAACAAATGGAATAGTTATAACTGTAGGTGGAATAACATTTACAATACATTTGTTAGCTTGGATATTAGCTATTTCCTTTGAATCAGAGAGTGTAGTGTTACTGTGAACTAGCTCTGACCATTCCTGGGTGTTATTTCTCAACTTCCTCAAATAGTTAAAGAAGGATTTGTAGCTATTTTTGGTTTTAGTGGCTATTTTAAGTTCATTATCAGCTCTGAGCTTCCTAGTGGTTCCCGTGTGCTCTGTTTTATAAGTCTGCTTTTGAGGTAGTTTGTTAAGTGTGCTTTTGAGGTAAACTGAATAAGGCCTATTTTTTTATTCTTATTTCTCAGTTTACCTTTTGCAGTGTTGTACTATTGTAGTTAAGTCATGACTAAAAAGGGTCAATAGTTCAATTTACTTACTCATTTAACAAATCATAAAATAAGTAAATAAAATAAAATTAGTTAATAAATCCACAGTGTAGATTTTATGTCTGCCAGGTGTTCATGTAGTAATATGCAAAAACTATTATGTCAGAGAAAAAACAGGTACATGTGTCAGTAATTAGGCAAAAAAGTTATATATAAAGTTTTACAAAACAATTATTTTCCTCTGATGTTTAATGCTTTATAATTAACGCCTGCTCTCAGAAGGAATAGAGAAGCAGTGTAGAATGTATGCCGTGTTTTGAATATAGAGATCGGTTCATAACACTAAGGCATACTGCGCAATGAGTGACAAATGAATGAGCTCTAAGGCATGCGTAAATAGAAACCATTCAGCCAAAATTGTTATTTATGGCAGAAAATTTTCATGGTGTGCATTGAGAACCAGTTTTCTGTATCTAAATGAATATCATCAGTGCCGCAAAAATTAAAAGCAGTCTTATATACGGATGCTTCAACAGCAATCAAACATACTGCTGAAACATAACCATTTCAACTTCAATGTAATATTCTTAATTCAAAGCTATCTTACAACCTAAGTGCCAGCAAAAACAAATTGTGCATTTTAAAGCACTTGGACACATATTATTTTGGGCCCATTCATTTGGATCTTGATCATTATTCTTCTAAGAAACTATCCGAGGTTTTACACCACACTGCAAAAGGCCAATAAATCCAAAGAAACTGCACAAAACATTCCTTCCTCTTTTCTTCCTTTAATAAAAGCACCAACAAGCAGCAATAACTTCCACACAGTAAAAGACAAACCAAATCCTCAGACTTTTCAGAATACATTCATCTAAGGTTTTGCTTTGAGGATAAAGAAGGTATGGAAGTCAATTAATTATCCGTGTAATTACACAGTTGATACGCTATATTAAAGTTGTGCATGCTGTGTAAAAAAATAAAATCACATAGTGAAGATCTTCATCCACTGCCAGCTGACAGTTTACAACCCAGAATTTATCAACTTCTTTAGTGTCATCTGGATAGGTGGGCTGGTCATGGGACCATTTTCAGTCAAGGACCGCACCAAAGCATTTAAAATATAAGCATCTGTATACAGGAGATAACATCTAAAAGTACAATTTGAAAGAAAAGGGAGTGGATGTAAACTTTGCAATATAAATGAGCAGAAATCACAATTTGTAACAAATTACAAACTTTATAATGTACACTGTTTTTACGTGCAGTACAGACACCATCCTATGTGTATGGTAACAGTTGCAGAATACAGCAAATGTATTTCACTGTAGGCTTTTAGAGCAAATCACTGACACATTTTGCAAGTATCCAGATTTTTGCTGCTAGATGATGCAATAAAATATTGGTTTACATTGTTTTATAGATTGCTTTTATCAACAGAAAGCTTACTGTGTTCTCAACTTTCTCTAGCTTACATGCTCATTTGTTTCAGTTCATTGCCTTATGTCCTCATTATACAATAAGTATGTATGGCAAAATCTTTTTTTGGTCAATTCCATTATTATGCATCTGCTTTGAATAGTGGATTACAATGTCCAACCATCTCTTTATATATTTTCTTAAAGAGCCCATATTTTTTTAGTTGCATGAATAAATGTTAAGCTAAAATTCAACTAGGTCCACAAAGTGCCATTGCTGTAGTTAGAAAAAAAATCTATGTAGTAGCATGTCATATTTCCCTCAAGGAATAATGACGTTTTCTTTCTGGGAAATTAGGACTGCTTCATTAACATTAACATTCTCCTTGATTTCAACTTTAGCCCCCTCTGCGTGATTATGTCTCACTAATTTAACTAATTTCCACTGCCCTGAACTATCTTGGAATTGTCAGAAATAACTTATTTAATTGTGGTATTACTGACTGCCATATTTAGCATATGTACTCTGGCATACTCACCTCTACCTTTCCTGAGTTTATATATAAAATGGGTGGAAGGTGCTATTTTCTCTTAGCTATAATGTTTTCAGTCAGCTGACTATTGTTATTGTTAGTGCAAACTAAGCAGTCCTGCGGTAATGCTATTATACTGAATTTAAAGTTCTTTATTTCCTTCTAGAAAAGTAGCACAGTCAAAGTGCAGAGTAGCTAATAAAAACATCTGTGATCATTTATCTGATGGGTTCGTTGATGTGTCTAGAGCATATGGTGATTTGACAAGTTTGACTAATCTGCACTTTACAAAGTAAAATAGCTTTCTTACATATGTCTTAGGTAACTTTTGCAGATGATTAATATAGGGTACTGAAAATACTATCCAATATTATACCTCAATGTTTTGTTTTAGATTAGTTTGCTATATTATTTTAATTGATTTTCTAAACACAACTTTAAATATATGTTGAATATATATTATGAGTAGTAACAGAAACAATATTATATAAATATAAACCAACTGCAGAAATCACAATCTTAGTCTATCATTTATACACTTATTATAAGAAAAAATACTTTACAAAAACCTATATAATTTTTCAGAATTTATGTGCATATGACCATGTTTAATATTTTTCATTATAATCTGTTCATTTTGTTATGTAAAAAGTTCCCATCTTTCATCTAGTGATCAGATTATATTATAATCGTCTATGTTTATTGAAATTCCAACAGAACTATGTCATTAATTTTCAACTTTTTGGCTCTTTCTCCATTATGTTTAGTTTATAATAGTGTTCGATCCATCTTATAATTTTTAAGTATTCTATATATAAGCTTCACATTTGGGACCTGCAAAATGCTGTACATTTTTTTGCTAATACCATTTTTGCAAATAAACACTAGCAGTAATCTAATAGCCAGGTTTTTCATTGCTTTCTTTTCCCATCCATGTGTAGCCTTTTATGGGTGTATATCATAACCGCAAAAGCTCATAATTTTGAACGGCATTACATCAAACACGAAAACGAGAACGCTGATAATATCGAAGCCATTGAACATTGAATTCTTACCCAGGGCAAGAATTCAGTGGGCCATTCTGCGGCTTTGCTATTTCCTCCACTGTGGTGCGATCTCGGAGTTGGTATATTCAAGTAGGTGGTGTGTGGGGGTTGTGGAAGGTGAAGCCCCCAACATTAGACATAGGTTTTTGGTGTGCTTGTGTTGTGTGTGTGTTTCTCGGAACAGCAAAATTTTTCCCTTTCGATGATATCACATTTAAAACTTCCAAGTTCGATCTTATGGTGTTCGATATTTTGGAAGTTCAATAATGTGATATAGACCTGCCTTTTATCTGTTCCCAACCATGTCCATGTTAGAGTCAACATTTTTCTTCTTAATTTTTTGTTGCATGCTTCCACCTCTTTTATGCCCTTCTGCATTCTCAAAACATATGTAACATCCCTGCATCTTTTGCACAGCATCTTCAGGTCTTTAAATCCATTCTTTCTCTTTCCATATTATTTTATTTGGTGCATTGTGCCATAAATGTAGTATCCTTATCTGTTGATCCCATACATAGGGCAGTTTCCTAGAAGGTGATTATTTTCCCAAATCTGGTTTCAGTTGTATCACTCCCTCATATATGGCTTCTTTGATCTTCCATACCCTCTCAAGCCTGGCCATTCTTTTCTCAGTCATATGTTGTCTGATACCTCTGTATATTAAACTGTGCATCCCTCTTAACATCCTGGTACATTTAGTTCACTGAGCCTCCCAGTTTCTTTCCTGCTTGGTGTCTATATAGTCTGTTTAAACTTGTGTCAGTGTATTAAATGTTCCAAAATGTCCATCTCTTACCCGATATTCATTTTGTAATCTGCAGTACATTTGCCTTTTTTCTTCTTGCCTATCACCATTCTTGGGTGAAACCCAACTCTGCTAATTGCTTTCATCTTCTTATATATGCTTCTTACCAGTATTCATGCTCTTCACTGATGGGTTCCTCACAAAAAGAATACAGGTCAGAAACAGCATCCCCTATGCAGATCACTTCAAAACCTTGTCTCTACACTCTGTTTCTTACAACTGGTAAGAGGCAATCAATACCTAGGATACAAGGCATCTTTAGATCCCACTCTGAGAGATGTTTGTATATCCATAAAACAAATCGCATCACAATTGTTCAATCTAGGGATTTAAACTTTGCTTGTGTCCCACTCTGAGAGATGTTTGGTATATCCTTAAAACATATCAGATAAGAATTGTTCAATCTAGGGATTAAAACTTTGCTTGTGACATAAATAAGACACGTTTGAGGAACAATTATATGTCTCAGAGAATTCTTCTTCTCTGGAACAGGCTTTCCATCTATGTGAAGCCAGAGCGCTTCCGTAACCTTATTCAAGAGAAACCTGGATCAGTGGATGGGAAATCAGAAATACACTCTGGGTCTAGCATCTATGTCTCTAATGGACAAAGACAGCCTATAAAATCTCATTTGTTATTTTATGAGGGATGGGCTTAGATATATATACATGTAACAGAATTATACCCAACATGCTCTGCATGCCATTCAAACCAGAATTCACAGGGGTTCCAAATCTATGCCCTAACAAAGGACAGTATACTGTACCTTTAATTTATATTGTCTAATATCTTCTGCTCCAATATATAAACTTAAAATGTATATACTTTCCCATACATCAGAAATAATAATGCATCTCAGTTTATAAACATTGTGATCTGAAGTAGTTTACTTCATTTGATCTTCAACCTGTGGGTACTGGATCCGTATCGGATCCAAGCCGGCAACTTCACTAGCATCTGGCTCCAAGCTCTAAGCTCCTCCCCTTACCTGTAATACACCACCACTACCTTCCAACCCCCAGATCTCATTTGCCGTGGCTAGCCTAAGCATCGTGATTCTTGAGCTCCAAGTTGTGAGTAGGGTTTCTATCTTTGATTAGTGTTTTGTGTGTGTACTTGCTAGTGTAGGTTTCCTCTCTTCCTCCCCTCACTGGTGCATTGAGTTTAAGGCCTTTTTCTTAGTTTTCAGGTAATTTATAATTTGTCTTCCCCCCCACCTCAACCTTCTGTGTGTTTGTCTGAGTGTGTGGTGAGTGGCATGTGTTGTTCAAAACTTGTTTAAAACTTGTTTAAATTTTGTTCTTGTTGTGGGACATGGCGGATCTCCCCAAACAAGTTTTTAAGAGATGCACTGAGTGTGGCCACAAATTGTCACCTGCTGATGTCCACACTCTTTGCGTGCTGTGTTTGGGTGTGGCCCATTCAGCCACAGATTGTTCTATTTGTGTGGGTTTTAACCCATGTGCCCTTAAGGATTGTCGGGCCAAATTAGTTATGAAGGGCCTGCTCCCTTCTGCGGAGGCAGCCGCCTCCACTTCTGCTTCAGTACAGCTGTTGCTGTGGCCACTTCTCCTTCTACTTTTGTCCTTCCCTCTCCTCCCTCCCAGGTTGGGAATTATCCTCCTACCTCTAAGCCTGTGGAAGGGGAGTGTAGAAAAGGCAGAGAGAAGGAGAGGGGGCACAGACCAGAGAAGAGAAAGAGGTCCCCGAACCTTTAGACTCCATCAGGACCTCACACTAAAAGTCAGCCTAAGCACCATGACTCCCCTTGGCACCGATCTCCTAGATTTTCTCCAGAGCCAGAGGAGCCCTGACCACCCTCTAGAACCTTGGTTCCCCAACCCACCAGGTCAGAGGTCTGTGGCTTTGTCACAGTCCACCCGCAGCCTCTCTGAAGTCGAAATGGATAAAATGAAGCGGAGATTTATTCTCACACAAATTCAGATGGGAGTCTTGCCAGCCCCCCTCCTCCTCTGGAGGGAGGAGCTCACTTCCTTTCTTTACACCTATATTGCCTTCTCTGATCCAACCCCTGGTTTTGGAGTACATGGATCCAAGGATGCCCCTAGTCATGGGATTGGCACCAATGGTACCTGTCTTCACGACGCCGGCAACTACCTGGAGTGTGTCAGATCTGACTAGTTCAGATCCGAGTGGCTCTTGGAGCCAGAGCCTGGGTGTCAGATCTGAGGGGGTGGAGCTGTTTCAATCGGCTCTGATGTTGTCGGGTCAAGTTCCCCCCCTTGGAGCACCATCTACTTCAGGCCTGGCTCCAATTCTCACATCTGATCCGGGGAGAGAAGTTCCCTTAATGGTGTCCCAGGAAGCTCGCTCTCCCTCAGTGTTCAATGTTGTGGAAAGGTTTCTCTCCAATGGATCAAGGCCCCTGACTATATCTATGGACTCTGCCCTGACTCCTTCTGCTTTGTGTGTGAATCCCATTATTTTACCACAGGGACAGCCCATGCTCGAGGAGCCCCATGTGGTTCCCCCTGAGGAACAAGTGGTTTGCAAGTTCCCTCCGGACAGCCCCACCAGAGAGGTGCCTTGCAAGCATACGTGTAAGATGAGGCACTTGGCCTCCTCCCCAGAGTCCCTCACTGAGGACATGGATTTGGATTATGAGGAAGGTTCCCCCAGATCACCTCCACAGCAAAACCTTCCTCACATGAATCTGTGTTCCTGGAGGCTTTTAGCACAGGCCTGTCTACATCCTGGGTGCCCCCTCCCACAGATCCCTTGGTGGACTTGGTCACCTCGTGGGCTTGGAAGGAGCCAGACACTGTGGAACCAATCCCTAAACACTCAGACAAAATATTGAGTGCCCCACCTACAGAAAGACTGGCTTGGAATAAAGGGTCCCCTGTAGACCGTATGGTGGTACCAGCTGCCATCAAAAAGGAACTAGCCCAGGAGAGTTCCTCTGTCCATTCCCCTGACCATGAGTCTAGGATGATGGACCACCTAGGGAAGCAGGTTTATGTGTCAGCAGCCTTTTCTATCAAGGTGCTGAACTACCTGGTCCATGTTACCAGACTACAGCGTGACTTGGTTAAGGAACTGGCTGAGTCTCCCCCAAAGTTCATATCGCAAGAGGACAGGGCCATGTTCTCCACAAGGATGGCTAGCTTGACAACAGTTTCAAACCCGTCCATGTGACTCCTCTCACATGTGACTGAAGGAGTGGCTAGGGCGGCTGGGTCCCATGTGTCCATGAGGCATAAACCCTGGCTCAGATTATGTAATTTCACGGAACCCATCAAGGTGTCTTTTGTGAATGCCCCTTATGACGGTTCTTCCCTCTTTGGTAAGATCATCAGAGACACATTGGCCCAGAGTGAGAAAAATGGGAAGACACTATCTGCCATTGGAATACGCTTCTCGAACCCTCAAAGATCCTTTTCCCAGAATCAGTGAGGGCAAAAGAAGATGTGGTTCCGGAAGTCTCAGTATTCTCAGGACACTTAGGTCTCTTCTTCCCCTAGAGGCAGAGGGGAACAGGATAGATGGTGGCCCAGAGGCAGGGGGGTGTCCGAGGAATTTTGGGTCTCAAGAATCTTTCACAGACAGGCCCACACAGCATCCCTGAGGGGTTGCCCAACTGTTCTATTCTGGAGGCAGTCGGGGGTCACCTGTCATTGCACCTGGCAGCATGGGAGTCTGTGTCATCAGACCGTTGGATGCATCAGATAATTTTCAGAGGCTATTCAATCCCATTTGTGGTTCCTCCTACTCCTTACAAACACCTCCTGGACATACCACCCACGCAAAAGGGAGGCAGCAGCGCTAGAAGTTTCCAAGCTGCTAGAGAAGTGAGCCATCAAACCCGTCACCCTAGATCAGTCCAGATCAGACATCTACTCCAGGTTCTTTTTGGTGCCAAAAAAAAAGATGCTGGACTTAAGGCCCATTCTGGACCTCTCTACTCTGAATCTGTCAGTTGCCAAAGAAAGGTTCCAGATGGTTATTTTACAGTCCATTATGCCGTGCCTGGAGGAGAGCAACTGTATGTGCTTGTTCGACCTCCAGGATGCTTACTATCACATAAATGCACAGAAGCTACAGGAGGTTCCTTCACTTCTGGCTAGGAGCCAGTCATTATCAGTTCTGAGCCCTACCCCTTGGTCTCACTACAGTCCCCAGGGTGTTCAGCAAAAGGATGGCAGTAGTAGCAGCTCACCTGAGGCTTCAGGGGATTCAGGTCTAACCTTACCTGGACGACTGGCTCCTTACTACTCCCACAAAGCGTCTACTTTGTCAGACCAGAGATTATTTCCTAAAGCTTGCACACTATCTAGGGATTACAATTAACACAAACAAATCCCTTCTGAATCTTGTGCAGGTGATAAAATACATAGGGGCACGGATAGACACGCTACAGGCAAAAGTTTTCCTGACCATGGAGAGAGTTCGAAACCTAAGGATGCATGTCGCCCTCATTTACTGATTTCATCTTCCACTTACTTACTAACTTTGTTACCTTTGTATACAGTCTAAGTTTAAAATGAAGCAATGAACATGTTCATTACAGAATACATGACTAGTAGCTCGACTATAACAAAATCTATGCATTATTATGCATTTTGACCCTTCAAGTTTGTCATACCTTTTGTTGCCTTATGTATCTGAAATATCTATATATCTCTATATCTGTCTATCTATCTATATATATTTATATATATATATATATATATATATATATATATATATATATATATATGTATATATATCTGTGTGTGTGTGTGTGTGTGTGTGTGTCTGTATGTGTCTGTGTGTCAGATAGGCAAGCCCCAGTGTATCCACATACCCCCTGCAAATTATATATACCATCTCCGAGATCACACTAAAATGAAGAAAAGGGAAAATTTCCTGATCCTCGCTGTACCGTTATCTCCATTCAAAAGCTTTGAGTTTTCAAAAACTCAACCATATGAATTTCAAGTTTCTGAAAACTTGATCAACTGATAGCGATCTATAAATAAATTTATATATATATATATATATATATATATATATATATATATATATATATGGGTCTACCTTGTGTAAACAAATTTTCACTTACCCGAATCTCTAATCGTTGAGATGATTTAATCGAAAGCTGTAATCATTGAAGCTACAAATCACCACACTTTTTCATAGGGAAACGAGACATTTGGCCACCAGGTTGAACTTTGCCATTTTCCCCAGTGTAGTGTAATCTCAGAGTTGGTATATTTAGTTAAGGGGGTGAGGGGCGCAGCCCCCAACATGGGGGGTTTTGGGAGAAATTAGTTTTTGTCAGTTTTCTTATTTTGACCAAGATGGCCATGTGGTTTGTTCCCCTATGATAAAATCTGGTGATTCATAGCTTAGATGATTACAGGTTTCGATGAAGTTGTCACGGCGATTAGAGATTCAGATAAGTGAAAATTCAATTAAATAACATAGACCCATATATATATATATATATATATATATATATATATATATATATATATATACATAGATATATATATATGGATATATAGAGAGATATGTATATATATATATATATATATATATATATATATATATATATATATATATAAACTAGATAAATATATATATATGTAGATATATATATATATATATGTGTGTAGATATATATATATATATATATATATATATATGTATATATATATATATATATATATATATATATATATGTATATGTATATATATATATATATATATATATATATATATATATATATATATATATGGGTACAACACGAAATTGTCACGGAAACCTTGCTCCAGTTTAAAAAGCAGCTTCAAAATAAAAAGGACCTGCTCCAAGCCAAATATGATTCTTAACGTAAAATTTATTAGTCAACGTTTTCGCCTTGTTAGAAACTCAGCTTCATCAGAGAACAATGCCATAATAGAATCCTTTTCTTTTATATCACTTGTCAGGAAGTGATGTCAGTAATTCGGAAGAATTGGGATTTCATTTTAAGTAACCCCACTTTAATTAAGAAATTTGGCTATTCCCCTACATTTGTTTTCAAAAGAAACAATAACTTGAAAGAGTTGCTACAAAGGGACATCCCAAGTAAATTTTATAACAAAAGATTAGGTATGTACCCATGTGGCTTTTGCAATAGATGCTACAAAACCAAGTCTGGCCAGACATTCACAGTAAAAGGAAGAAAGTTTGATATTAGGAAACCCCTTAACTGTGAAAGTAAGTCTGTAGTATATTGTTGTCCGTCTTTCTATATTGGAAAGACGGAATACCTACGCTATCAATAATAGAAACGTAAATAATGCTCTCGCCAGACACATCATTGACCATCAAGGCCACAGCTTTTCATACATGGCAATTGATCAAATGAAACAACCTGTTAGAGGTGGTCCTACTAAATTATTATTGGAAATTTTGGAATTGGAATGGCAATTTAGGACAGATTCATTTTACTACCCTGGGTTAAATGAAAGCTGCAACATTTTACCAGTTTTGAAATTAAGGAGTTATTTGCGTTAAGCACCTTTAACGAATGCTTTAGTAGCATTTTTCATAATTTCCATAATGTTTTAATGTTGCATTATTTTAGTATATTTCAGTACATTTTAAACACTAGTTATAGTTAGTCATTATACTGTTTATGTCTAACATTGTTAGCTTAATTATTCTTTATATCATACTGTTTTCTTTTCCCCCTCCTTTTTTACACAAGGGTCAGTGGTTTAGAAAGTAATTCTTCTTTGATATGTTTAACAAGTAAAGTCGACCTTTTAAGTGTATTGTTCTTTTAATAAAGAAAGTCTTCCATATGTGATTTTAAAATTAATGTAGTATTTAATTGTATGTAATATCAAAATTACACTATAATACAACACTATTTTTGTGGCAACGTAATTTTGGTGTTTAGGATGAAACAGCTGACACTTTTACTGACATCACTTCCTGACAAGTGATATAAAAGAAAAGGATTCTATTATGGCATTGTTCTCTGATGAAGCTGAGTTTCTAACAAGGCGAAAACGTTGACTAATAAATTTTACGTTAAGAATCATATTTGGCTTGGAGCAGGTCCTTTTTATTTTGAAGCTGCTTTTTAAACTGGAGCAAGGTTTCCGTGACAATTTCGTGTTGTACCCAGTTTGTACTTTTGGTGTTTTCACATATATATATATATATATATATATATATATATATATATATATATGTGTGTGTGTGTGTGTGTGTGTGTGTATACGCTATGCTCTGCATGCAAGTTAAACCTAAACCTTATGGGGAGGTAAAAATAAACACCCTGCATAGATGTTCACAGTCATTGTTTTACATACACATTTGTGGTTTCTGTATTTTGTAACACTTTTTACAAGTCCATTTACATGGGGTGAATATTGTGTCTAATAAACTAGATAACAATGTATTAAAATTAAAACTCTTGTTCTCATTTTGAACCTCAGCTTATTTTGTTTAAAAATATGTTGATTGTTGTTTCTTTATCTATGTAGTTTAAGAGGCTGGCCCAGTATAATCCACTAGAGCACTGTTCTATTTGGAAAATCCAGCAACTGAACTTGCTTACTTTACAACATTTCCCCTGTTTCCACTTCTAAGGTGTCTCAACTGGACTGTTGGGACACCCCACTATAGTCAAGTTCCTGTAAATCACCTTTGGTATGCTAGCAGTATTCATCCTGTGTATCTGAGTCTGATTTGTTTTCTTCTATCCACTATTGTTTGCATAGGTTCCCTCCTCATCATCTAACTAGTTGATCTATAAATAAATGAATACAGATTTTGTTTCAGTAACATCAGTTTCTGCATTGCTTTTGTTGTTTTATATCCTATTTCTTTGCTTAGGTCATGCTTGAAAAACATGGGAGGGTGGCCTAATGGTTAAGGTGTTTGCCTTACAAACACAAGGTACAGAGTTTGAATCTCACAGGGGATAATTGTCTAGGCTTAAAATGGTTCGCAAGAGCAGTTAGCCTAGTACTAATCTATGAACTATGAACATTCCTTGAATTAGTCTAGCAATTCACTGAAAATAAATTCAACTTAAGTGTGAGTGTGTGTGTGTGTGTCTGTTTGTGTCTATGCCTGCTCTTCTTTCATTCTGTAATTAGTAGGACTACTGCAGCAGCTTATATATGTATGCCATTTTGTATGAGTCAGTATAATAGCATTTGATATTGTTTTTTTTCCTTTTCTTTGAGTGCCACAGGCTCTGTTTCCTGTATCTTGGTTGCCTCTAGTTGTTTGAAATTGAGGTGCATTCATGAGTTGTGTCAGATTTAAGGTTTTAACTGTTAATACAGTTACACATGTATCTGCTCAAAGATTATGCATTGAACTGTCTTTACAATGGCATGACCATTCTATGGCACTTTGTCTCTCACTTTAGCACTAGGCTGTTCATTAATTCACTTATCATATGTTAACTATATCAGTTTCTGTAACCACATTTTGCCTAGACAAAACACATACCTGCTGAGATTACATAGATGTTAAAAGGCATTTCTGGTTTTCACAGATCCTTGCTGTTGATAATTATATCCATCTGAAATTAAAGGGGTTAATACAGTAAAGCCTAACATCCACCATAAGATACATACTCATTTCTGAGGATTGTGAATATCTGCTAAGTTTTGGCAGTTTAATAGCATTCATCTATCAATAACTAGAGACTGAAACAACTAAATGTACTTCATGGTAATTTGAACTTAAAGGCTCTTAACAGTTTTGCATCTGTTAACAGTGAAACATATTCTCAAGCCATATTTAAACTATGTTCCGGTATAGTACTGCGGAGCAGTAAGGATATACATTTAATTCTGTATAGGCCTATACCTATTTCCTTCACTGATGTATTTCATGTTTTATGATTCTGAGCAACGTATTTATTCAGTCCATTGTTTCTAAGCTGCTTATGAAGAGAAGCACATATGATTCCTGGACATATCACATTAACAAATTAATTAATAAAAAACTCTACTTTGCCTATTAAATTCAGTGATTTTTGAGAGGTGTTTCACTGGAAGGGAGAAGGAAACTAAAACTCGTTTCATCGAGTTGCATTTTCACAACCATAAACATATTAAAAAGAAATCCTGCCAATGTCAGTGTTCCTCTCAAGACCTAAGTTTTTTTTTGTTTGTTAGTTAATGATTTTTAGTGTGGGTTCCCTTTGTAATTGGTATATTTAAGTATCAGATGTGACAATATGTGGTCTCCATATTAATGTATGCAGAGGAACAAAACATTGTTCACCCTTTCCCCGGATCATGAGGAATTTCTAATGTATTAAAATGACTTCAGTATTGCTCTGTACAGCTTTATTGTAGGGGGTTCCGTGTTTGCCTTTAGGCTGACAGACCAAGTGTACACGTCTTTTTCTTTGACTCTGTGAACAGTAAAAATCTACAAGAATATTAAACTTTCAATAAAGGGCATAATATTCTTGAACTAGTGCTTGGGCTAATCCCATCTACTGCTGGCTGCTAACAACACCATAAATCAAAAATCATTTAAAGAACACTTAAAATAACTCAGAATATGGGAAATTTGTGAACAGGTATTCTTTAACTTTAGAAAGTATAAAAAGTACATATCATTCTTATTTTTTTATCTGTTTGAAAACAAATTAACTTTAAAAATTTACAAAAGCCAAATATTCACAAATCAGAAATTTTACAAATCATTTTATCTTTAGCCAGTTTAATTGAAAATGCACAAACAATTATACATATAATTTATTAACATTATATTTTTGTTGGACAAACATCCCTATATCAACATATAAGAAACAGCAATTATTACAACTAAATGCAAACTATAAGTCCCAAACAACCTAAAGGAGAACTCTAATACAAAATTTGTTGACTTCTAAATGTACTATCGCTGTTGCATATCCCTATTGCTTTTGATTAATTGGCATTTGAATCAGTTTAGTACTCTCTACAAATTTTAATTGACCACACCATTTTCACAAATTACATTCAGCTAAAAGGACTTGACCACTTTGGTGTCAAACAAACTGTATGGGAAAACGTTGACCAGTATGTATTCATGTGCCCTTCTACCTGATTGTGTGAGCTGCTGCATCAGAGTAAGAATGAAACCGAGAAGGAAGAAGGTAATGCGCAAGACAATGGTATCATGTAACAAAATATGGAAGAGTAAGATAAGAAAACACCAGTGAGCTTTTAACAAATGCCAGCAGGTAATAAGTATATCCAGTACTTATTAGCAATTAATAAGGATATCCAGTGCTTATTAATAATTAATAAATATATCCAGCACTTATTAGTAATTAAGAAGGATATCCAGTACTTATTAGTGATTAATATGGATATCCTTTACTTTTTAATAATTAATAATGATATCCAGTACTTATTAGTAATTAATAAGGATATCCAGAACAAACAACAGCTCAGAGCATGTGATGCCACAATAAAGGCAAATAAAAATTAGCGCTTTCTTCCACTTTTATTTAAAAACGTGAACTTCTTCAGAAAAAGACAAAGTGCCCTCCCAAACACTTGTCTTTTAAATACACCAAACAGGATGTGATGTCATAATTCATCCATTAGAAATGAAAAAATTCATTATAAATATCTTTTAAAAATGGTTTCAGAATCTATTATTACTATATGTATTTAGATTAACTATTAGAATTAAATAACAATGTTTATAAAAAATAAAAAAGTATAATGTACACAATCATACACTTATTAACCAACACAGGTAAATCCCAAATGAAAATATACATCAGGATCACTATTAGTTCTGATATGAATTAGACAATATACACATATATATATATATATGTATGTGTATACATATACCTAGACACAAGTGTATGCATACAGGCATGTATAAAGGTATGCACACACACATATATATAAAATAAAGACATTATAGACTGAAATATATGGCCTTATATACAAATAGATACTATCGCAATGATTTGATTCAAATTGAACCTAAATTAGATACTAGTACATAACACAATACATATTGAACCTAAATGGAACAACTGAGAACTTTCTAATAATCCTACCTTGGTGACTATAGGAATCCCACCAATAGGTGTCACCCAATCAGTTTAGAAAATTAAAAAACATTTCTTATTATGTTACAAAATCTCAATAAAGGTGTGTGTATGAATACTAACCACGCTCCCCCACTTCATTTGTATAACAAAAAGCATTTAATGTTAATCATTTCATTTTAAAAGTTTGAATTTTGTATCCTGGATTATGTAGAGAAAGGTATATTTATGGGTGATGTCAATAATAGATTAGAACAGAAGGAAGCCCTTTGGCAATTATTATTGGGTGCTGACGAATTACCAGGTCTTAATGAAATGATTAACATTAAATGCTTCTTGTTATACAAATGAAGTGGGGGAGTGTGGTTAGTATTCATACACACACCTTTATTGAGATTTTGTAACATAATAAGAAATGTTTTTTAATTTTCTAAACTGATTGGGTGACACCTATTGGTGGGATTCCTATAGTCACCAAGGTAGGATTATTAGAAAGTTCTCAGTTGTTCCATTTAGGTTCAATATGTATTGTGTTATGTACTAGTATCTAATTTAGGTTCAATTTGAATCAAATCATTGCAATAGTATCTATTTGTATATAAGGCCATATATTTCAGTCTATAATGTCTTTATTTTATATATATATATGTGTGTGTGTGCATACCTTTATACATGCCTGTATGCATACACTTGTGTCTAGGTATATGTATACACATACATATATATATATGTGTATATTGTCTAATTCATATCAGAACTAATAGTGATCCTGATGTATATTTTCATTTGGGATTTGCATGTGTTGGTTAATAAGTGTATGATTGTGTACATTATACTTTTTTATTTTTTATAAACATTGTTATTTAATTCTAATAGTTAATCTAAATACATATAGTAATAATAGATTCTGAAACCATTTTTAAAAGATATTTATAATGAATTTTTTCATTTCTAATGGATGAATTATGACATCACATCCTGTATGGTGTATTTAAAAGACAAGTGTTTGGGAGGGCACTTTGTCTTTTTCTGAAGAAGTTCACGTTTTTAAATAAAAGTGGAAGAAAGCGCTAATTTTTATTTGCATTTATTGTGGCATCACACGCTCTGAGCTGTCGTTTGTTCTTTTTATTCTGTTTGCGGTCAGTCCGTGTTTCTACATTAATAAGGATATCCAGTACTCATTAGTAATTAATAAGGATCTCCAGTACTTATTAGTAATTAATAAGGATATCCAGTACTTATTAATGATTAATATGGATATCTGTTACTTATTAATAATTAATAAGGATATCCAGTACTTATTAATGATTAATATGGATATCTGTTACTTATTAATAATTAATAAGGATATCCAGTGCTTATTAATAATTAATAAATACATCCAGCACTTATTAGTAATTAATAAGGATATCCAGTACTTATTAGTGATTAATATGGATATCTGTTACTTATTAATAATTAATAAGGATATCCCATACTTATTTGTAATTAATAAGGATATCCAGTACTTATTAGTAATTAATAAGGATATCCAATACTTATTAGTAATTAATAAGGATTTCCAGTACTTATTAGTAATTAATAGGGATATCCAGTACTTATTAGTAATTAATAAGGATATCCAGTACTTATTAGTAATTAATAGGGATATCCAGTACTTATTAGTAATTAATAAGGATATCTAGTACTTATTAGTTAATATGGATATCCATTACTTATTAGTAATTAATAAGGATATCCAGTACTTATTAGTAATTGAAAGGGATATCCAGTGCTTATTAGTAATTAATAAGGATAGCTAGTACTTATTAGTGATTAATATGGATATCCATTACTTATTAGTAATTAATAAGGATATCCAGTACTTATTAGTAATTAATAAGGATTTCCTGTACTTATTAGTAATTAATAAGGATATCTAGTATTTATTAGTGATTAATATGGATATCCATTACTTATTAGTAATTAATAAGGATATCCAGTACTTATTAGTAATTAATAAGGATATCCAGTACTTATTAGTAATTAATAAGGATATCCAGTACTTATTAGTAATTAATAGGGATATCCAGTACTTATTAGTAATTAATAAGGATATCCAGTACTTATTAGTGATTAATATGGATACCCATTACTTATTAGTAATTAATAAGGATATCCAGTACTTATTAGTAATTAATAAGGATATCTAGTACTTATTAGTGATTAATATGGATACCCATTACTTATTAGTAATTAATAAGGATATCCAGTACTTATCAGTAATTAATAAGGATATCCAGCACTTATTCATGTTCCATGTCATAATAAGTGATTGTAAGCTGCTGTGTCATAGTATGAATGAAACCTAGAGGAAAGAAGATAATAAGCCAATGCTATCAAGTAACAAAATATAAAATAGTAGGATAACTAACACCAGCAAACTTTTAACAGATGATAAAAAGTAATAAGGATATCCAAGCCTTTATCCGAGGAAGACCTTTTCGCGAAAGTGCTCCCAGCCCTTTTTATAATTTATTCAACAGGTCTAGAAACGCATATTCTGAACAAGAATGAACACAACTTCATAGAAGTAATATAATCTACCCTGACTAATGTACAGCAATCTCAGTTATTTACTCCCACTAGACTTCTACCCACTACCTTCCCAGCTTGCTATGATGCCACTTCTTCCTTAATTATTCCTACTCTCTTCAGCCTGACAGATTTCACATATTTCATAAATCTTTTCCACAAACCCCCAGCCTATTCAATCTGTTCTCCTCATACCTAAATAATATTTACTATCTCTGCACTTCCTGCCTCTACTGTTTCTCTCTCTCACACACACACACACACACACACACACACACACACACACACACACACACACACACACACAGATATCTCTTTTTCTAACCCACACCTCTATTTCACAATTTTAGTCTCTCATCCTAACAACACTATAGTTCCTTGCCATAACCATACTGTTCTATACATAAAAATATATGTCATCAACTTAACAACCTCATCTATTTGTTTTGTACTGTTGTTCTTCTGTTCACATATGTATTATAAATTTGACATTTTTTTTTCACTTTTCTGTATAATCACTGCAGCAACATCAAAGTTGTCTCTAACTTGTAAACTATTGTTGTAATCTCTGTAACATCATTATACATGTATGGAGCTTTGCTCCTTCTGCTTCCACAGAAAATGGGGTCAATCCCAGCTGGACTTTCCCCGGTATACAAAGATAAGTAAATGAATGATGACAAAGAAGGATACACAATCCAGAAGAGAAAGATGATACAATACTGACTTTGATTACTGAGGTCGTTGACATACATCAAAATGTGCTGTACAATTTTACAAGACAGGATTACACTTCAGGAGAAATTTTATGCAAGATTAATGATGGCAAGTTGAGTTATTTTTCATGAAGACCACTAAAAGCATTAATTTATATGGCAACCATAAAATGGCCACTATATTTAACCTATCTGAGACTAGTGAGGATTCTGACTGTAAAGTCTTAAGTACATGGTCTAAGAAGGTGAATAATAAAAGGGGCAGTTTTTTTTTTTAAACCAAACAGCAAAAATCTGTTGCATTGCAATAAATCTGTAGTAACCAACAACAACTGGCAAAATAGTTAATTGTGTATATTAAAAGGAAACAAAGTAAGGCAATGAGATGATAATCCAGGGAACTGGAGGCAACAAGTAATGTGGTGCAGATGTTATTCCTGGCCCATCTACCCATTTTATCCATCAGTCCAGTGCTGTCCACTCATATCTGACTCCTACTGCAACTTCATCCGCAAAATTTACTAGGGAGATAGGGAATAGAAGTAGATTGTCAGGCCTTTTTTGTATATTACACACTTACATACAGACACATATGCACACACACATATACACAAATGTGAGCACACACAGACACACACACACACACACACACACACACACACACACACACACACACACACACACACACACACAATTTGTAGTGAGCCATTTACCTACTATGTGACTTTAGGATGTGGGAGGAAACCAGAGCACCCAGGGGGAACCCAAACATATACAGGGAGGACATGCACACTCAGCACAGCAGCTACCTCTGCTGAGAACCAAACGACTCAAACCACAGAACCACGTGGTGTGAGCTGATGGTGCTACTCACTATGCCATTGAACATATTTACAGCTGACTTTAATGCTGGGATTTCCATACAAATAACTAAATATGCTGATGACTGTGAGACTGGTTGTTTAATCATAGGGTAGATGTGCAGAGTCATGCTTTACATCTTTCTCATAGAACTGAATAAGTAATATACCATGAACAGCACTATATTATTTTGCGATAATGTTCCTTCAGTTTTCATGTATAGCTGACAAATAAATGACAAAAACTAAGGCTGTCATACATTTATAAAGATTAATTTTGATCACAACCTATCCCCAGTGATATATGGCAGATAGTGTACAGGATTAAGTCTATAAGCTGTTAATGCATTGCAGTCCAGGGTTTGATTCCCTCAGCCTTGATTTGCCTAATCCGGTTCTGATTAAGTCACTTTATCATAAAGTACTTACAGGCTGAACCCTGAAAGAAGTTGCATTTCGATTAGTGCTCAACCACAGTAAATAAATTAAGGAACCCATTAAGGGCTTGCCTTGACTCTGAGTGACATCATAAGTAGGACATCACTGATTTCCCTCTGTCTGTCTCTAGCAAAATAAATATTCATGTACACTGGAATCATTTCCATTATTTTATTTAAATATCCTGCTGTAAGAGCTGTAGTGGTATTTCACCAGAGGAATAACCAATGTGAAGAAATTAAGCTTTAAATATCATTACAAATAACTCACCTTATTTGACTTAACTTATAGATTATTTAGTGGATGACTTAGTTTTTAATGTCCATTCGAGTATTGTAATGTTTGAAATACTGCTGTGCAATGTATAGCAGACAAGTCAGTTTCAGTGTTGGGCGGTGCTAATTAGCAACAGTGTTTGCTCTACAAAATTTTTTTATATATTTGTGACCTAATTGTTTCCACTGCTGTTGAAAACTGTCTTTATGTAAAGAATATAGCTCATGTCTGAATGGATTTAAAAAGGAAACAGACTACTGCATGTGAGCTAAAATAATACAAAGTACCAGGTTCTTAATGACTGTAGGTCATGAGTATGATGTCTCACTAGGAGCATATGAACCTGTATATAAGATAACCCTCTTTAACAAGAAACACAGAAATTGTAAGCCCATTATAGCTGCCCACTTTCAAAGAAAGGTGGAGCTCGGTCTGCTTTCTTTGCAGAAAACTTCAAAAATTGTTCCTATCCACCTTGTATTTCTATTTATTTAATTGTTTTGAATTCTACACACAGTGTTTAATTGTGGAGAGGCTCAATCTAGAATGTTGTGCAAAAGAACATCTAATACATATTAATGCACGAAATGCAGAAAGCAAAAATTGCGGGGAAAAGATAATTGAACTGGTACATGCGGGCACACAACTGACAAAAGTACAGGCTAAAGTGCATTTAAAAGACACTTTTTATGACAAGACCAAAACTATTAATATGCTCAGATCACAATGTTGGTTAGAGCATGCATAAATTTATTTGAGTGTGTAATGTGGCTCTGAGATGAGTGAATACTATATATATATATATATCTATATATATATCTATATATATATATATATATATATATATACTCAAAAACTGTGCCTAGATTTTATTATGTTTTGTCTTAAGCATTCTGTGCTGCAGTCAGCAGAATTCTGTTCCTCCTGTTCCTCAGGAATGTAGTGGGGCAAGCAGTTATCTTCTCAAGTTAATTGCTCAAAACAGTTTTGTTAAAGTGTTCTTTGTCATTTTCTCTATTATTATGGCTTTTACTTACTTTTACAGCAAAGCTGTGGGAGTCAGAGGCACAGTTTGCAAGTCGCACAGCGTGCAACTCTGCTGTAGTCTACATTTTGGCACACTGCCTGTGGCCAAAGAGAGAGTTTTTAAATTGACTGGATGGGATACTGACATCTCACAAGGAGTAGAAACTGAAACCATTTATTCAATTTGGTTTCCCAAATGCTGCTGACTCATCCATTCTTTACAGAAATTAAGCATATTCTTTCTTTTACGAGAACTCTACAAACATGTGAAATGAGATTGCTACAGCACTTAGCTAAAGATCTCTGTATGCAAATCTGTTTCATTTTCAAAATCCAATTTATCTGGAGAGAATTTTTTTATGCTACTTACTTTTTGGATTAAAGATTTCTGTGTTTGCATCAATGCTCTACTTTTTTTAAATCAGTTGTGCAAATTCATCTGTTTAATTCTCATGTCTTCAGAAATCAGTTCATTGAAACAAAGGAAAATCTGTTGCGTGCTGCCCTAGATTTTCTACACGGAAGTCATGAAAATGTAACTTACTGTTGTCATGCTTGTTGTGTCCCCCTTTTCTCAGGGACGTGGTCACTGTGTATTGCTTTTCCATCTGCACAATAACACCAGAAAGTTTTTTTCTTGTGTATTTTCGTCTCCATGCCTGATACCTAACAGTCCTTCTTTAGGCCTTTAAACCATTGATTACTCCTTTATTACTTATGGCAGGGATGAAAGCAAACTGAAATGGGTTGTAATCCAGAAAACTATGGGCATTGTTTGCTCCTCTGCACTATACCTTACCTTCATTTACTGCCAGCTAATGAAAACACCCTCATTCCAGTGTGGTGAAGCTCTTTCTTCAACCCCCCCCCCCCCATTCCAGACTGGAGTAGCTTGCATCTAAGGATGTCTCCTAGTAGTTTCAGGACCAGAGAATTCTCTCTTTCCTGGTGTGATGCATGAGAGAATTTTTATAGTCTCTATGCCAACCTCACAGTAGTCTGAGCAAGTGCAGCTCTGTAAGATATGGGTCCCTCTGATATATTTGCTTGTGTACAGCTTGTTGCATTATATGTACTGTTTTGTCGGTGCTAGTTCCTAGTCTGGTGCTGTCAGTGATAGAGACACCTCCCTCCTCTAAGTGGCCAAACCTGCCACCATTCCTTTCCTCCCACAATGGGTGAGACAGTGTCAGCCTGTCAGTCTCATCCTCCCCATTTCAGCTCCTACAATGACCTGAGCTATGTGACAAACTCAAGGCATCTGATTCACACTCAGAATGTCATCATGCTATGCCACAGGTGGGACTAACATCCTGAACATTGTGATCGTTTGTGCTGTTATTAAGGTTCTGTGTTAATCTGTTACACAGTAAGACAGATGTATTAATAGCAAAGCAATGGCTCACACAATGTCAGAAATGAAATTCCAAATGCTTGTAGGAGTAAATGGTTCTGGAGGAATGGGCTTAACTGCATGTCAAGTATTTCCATATCTCTTCACATTGCAGTTTTATATTTGTTATATCAAAAAAGCAAGTGTGACTGGAGATTCTATCTCTCAACCTCATAGCGCAAGACATCTAGACAAAGCCAAAAATAATGGGGGGAGCAAAGGCCCCAAAACAGGGACAGATTTTAAATATTGCCCTTCTAAATTTAGAAATTTGATGGAATGGAAGGTTTTGTGTTACTATGCATAATCCAAAGGATGTAAAGTCTGAAACTCAAATGTCTGTTATTATTTAATAAATTCAACCCTCCCAGGTTTACCAGAAAACTACAAATTTTATGAGGAACAGATCAAAATTATGAGGCAAAGAAATGGACATTCTGTGAAAATTTGTACAGTTGAGAGGTACACTGGAGAATACATCAACTTGGGAGGTGTCTGTGGGCTCTCTATTATGCTAAAAACAGTTTTAATTTTTCATTTTCTTTGTATATTTGGGGTAGAGTGTGGTCAGCAAATTCTTATTTTTGAGGCTGCTTTCACAGTTGTGGGTGTTGCTGCAACATTCTATGTTTAACAGTAATATAATCTTTATTTACTATAAGTCTAAATTCTTAAAGTGGTAATGTAAAGAACAGCATTATGAACATTTTTTTTCAAAAGTCACATTATCAAAAAATGCCTGTTTTTAGATGACATTCACAACATATGACTGTCATGTCAATAGTCTGTAGGGCTTGATAAAAACATGTGGAGTAATTGCATTCCATTAGTCTCATCATATCTTATGTATACACAGATGAATATCTTTCCAAATGACACGTCATATTAAAAGGATATCATGTATATGTCAGATTGTTATTTCTTGGTCATATGTATGAGAAGTTATGGTTATATACAGAAAAAAGGATTGAATTATGACTGTTCCTGATTCCACTGATGTATCTGATCAAAGAATATGGACATCTGCTTTAGTAACATAGTCAATGATGTGAAAAAGCTATGAAATGTTATCTTTCATATGAGTGGCATTTTTTTGGTATGAAAGTTTTGTTTTCTGCAAAATAATTCTGTTTAATGTGATGTAGCTTTGTTTAATGTATAGTTTAAGATAGCATACACATATATCATTCCTTGCAGTATGAAGCCACTGGTGCTAGCTACCAAACATCACAGCAATGCATTAATCAATAAATACTGATTTGTGACACTTGCTGAGATGCAGCTTAACATTGGCCTGTTAGTGGAGAGGGACTTCTGCTGCAAAACATAAGTATTTGTGGTAGATGCCAGCTAGGAAATCAAATGGAAGAGATGTTTGCCTCTTGGTAACAAGATTAGGGAGGGGCTGTTGCTTATTACCAGCTAGATAGGTTGCTTGAAATGACTCTAGAGGAACAGGAAGCAGGAGTGGCCTTAGGTCAACTGCTGACCTAGGCAAAATGGATTCATGGCACCCCCCCCACACACACACCACCTGGTGCCCCCATCCTGGTCTACCTACACCAAATAAACACTGGAAAAGCATCTCTGCTAGAGCGGTGCCCTAGCCGGCTGCCTAATTGTCCTATGCCTAAGGCCGGTTATGCAGGAAGACAGTTGAAGATTTTTCTGAATTTATTTCAAATCATTGGTGGATATGAAATCATATTTGCAAGACCTTTGTTTTTGTTTTAAAAGATTCCATGGAAATTCCTACTGAAAACACTGTCTAGACCCAGAGGTCAGGAATATGATTATCTCACGAGGTAGTGACCATGATGTACTCCTAGGTGGTGCTGTTCCTTATTAGTTGCTGTGTAAAGTTGCCTCTCTCTAATTTAAATTTAGAAACTCTTCTATCGCTGTCTAGATTGTCTGCCTACTTAAGACATCAAGTTGTATTTCCCTTTTATGACACAACCTCTTGAATAGGCAACATTAACCAGTGCATAAATATATAAATAGCAGACACAACACCAAACTAAGCAGTGTGTGCTTCTCATGCTCAGAAGTCACTATATTTATATATATATATATATATATATATATATATATATATATATATATATATATATATATATATTTCTATATATATATACACACACACACATATATATATCTTCTGTGCAGAGTTTGCATGTCCTCCCTGTGGTCGAATGAATTTAAATACATGCAGGTAGGTGTGTGTGTGGGTGTGCCTTCCTTGAAGGCTGGCCACTGGGATGGCAACTTGACACCATAAAAATTCACTGCCAATCATTAGCAGACCGGAGTTCTTCTGTGACGACCCCGAACCAGGAAAAGCCTAAAGACAGATATATATATATATATATATATATATATATATATATATATATATATATATACACACACACACACACACACACACACAATCACATATATGTATATACTACACATATACATTCTTTTCTCACTATTGTGAGACCTCAGAGTTCGTATGTATAAGTACCATGTCTATAGGGTGTACACAGGTGCTTGCCTCCTTGCAAAAAACAATGATTTTGGAGTTTTATGCTGTGTTTAATTTCTGGAGCATGCATATTCCACTACAGCAGTTAAAGTGCAGATATTTTTTTGTCAATGACAAGTGGTGAGATATTTTGTAAACTGATCATCTTACATGTAAGTAGACCTCTAGCTTTAATATAACAGTCTTGAAGCCAATTATCTTGAAAATCAGAATATTGAGACCAGAGTATCAAAATGACAAATTGCTGAAGACTGCAATGTCAAAAAATCATGAAAACTGAATCCCCCTAACAGTGTGAACCGAGGAATGATGACTAGGATGGGTTGTGCAGAGGTGTGGACCCAGGAATGAGCATTAACATAGGTCCTGCTGGGGTGTGGACCCAGGAATGTGTGCTAACATTGGTCCTGTTGGGGTGTGGACCTAGGAATGAGTGCTAACAATGAGTCCCGTTGGGTAGCAAGTCCCGGAGTTCAATATTGTGGTTATTTTTTTCAGGTTATACAGGGGCTGAGGATGGCTGGGTGCTGAATATAACATGAAGAATGCGGAGTTAAATAAATCAGATGCTGGTTGCCAGTGACTTTCAAGAAATAATTGTCTATGTTATTAATCATTAAATATTTTTTCATATACACACACACACACACACACACACACACACACACACACACACACACACACACACACAGAGTTGCCAAAGTAAAAATTAATGACTATGGTCTATAAGAAAAGTAAAGTATAGTAACTTGCAGCAAACTCAGGTGCTAACCATCATTGAGTAGGTGACAAAGTCTCTGGTTTTGGTCTTCTTCCACGTAAATGGAACTACACTACTCCTGGACTGCCCACTGTACTTCTAATGGACAGAGGCAGCTGCTAAATGCTTTATCCCATGCAGGGTCACCTCAAGTTATCTATGGTATGATCACAGTGCTTCTTGCTAAGGGTAAGAAATATTTATTTATCATGGGATTAGTAAGGCCTGTCTCTAACCAAATGAAATAGGTAAATATGAGCACAAAAAGGGAAGTTGGCTAAACTTAAAATGACCAGCAAGGGCCGTTAACCTAGTACTTACCTAGGAAGCTATGAACCTAAATGGGCCCTGAGTCTCATTCACTGCTAAACAGACCTTGGAAAATGTCTCTTCATCAGACAATCTGCGCTAGGTCTCAAATTCTCCATTCTCCAAAGGAGACACTTTTCTTTTATCAGTTAAGGACTCCTCTGATTGTTCTCTGACTTTGGCTTGGGCTACAGCACTTCATTGCTGGCATTGTTAGCAATATGTTATGTTCCCATTAAAGCACTGTCTTCTTTGTGCACCAGTGGCACACACAACATTAGTACAAAGTCTGTGCAAATAGAAATTCACACACAGACAAAAAATAAGATTGTTGCTCGAGTACAATGACCCCAAAGGAAATAGAAGCATACAACAACACACAAAACTTCAGGGATCATAAACAATGTAGAAGAAAAGCAGTATTAGTTCATAAAATCCAAGTTCTTTATTCGGTAAGCGCTTCCATGGGAATGACTCCCACTTCTTCAGACCATTCAATAAAATGCATTTCAAAGCAATCCATTTATATAAGGAAAGCTTAATTTAGTACCAATCAAATCAGAACCACACCTTTTCCCATTCATAAAGTGATAAACATACCCAGGTATATTTAACCTAAAACTGCATTCATATAACACCTCAAAAAACATATATAGAAAAAAAATATATATAAAACACACACACACACACACACACACACACACACACACACACATATATATATATATATATATATATATATATATATATATATATATATAAATATAAGACATATATTGGTACTAAATTATGCTTTCCTTATATAAATGCTTTGAAATGAATTTTATTGAATGGTCTGAAGAAGTGAGAGTCATTCCCATGAAAGCGCTTACCGAATAAAGAACTTGGATTTTAGAAATTCACACAGTTTGCACATGAAAATTACCATGCTTTGACTCATTTTACATTTAAATATATGCCTCTCTCTCTCTCTCTGTATATATATATATATATATATATAGATATATATATATATATATATATATATATATATATATATATATATATATATATATATATAGATATATAGATATATATATATATATAGATATGTATATATATATATATATATATATATATATATATATATATATATATATATATAGATATGTATATATATATATATATATATATATATATATATATATATATATATATATATATATATATATATGGGTCTACTGTAAAAGATCGAATTTACACTTCTACAAAAATGGATTTGGAAGGCACACTTGTGCGAAGTGCTACATTACCAAAATCACATCACTACAAACACCATTTGAAATCACATCAGTATGAACACCATTTAATTGAAAAGAGTGTCAGCGGATACAACCCAGCAAACCAAAGTGCTCTAATTCACAAAAACAGAATCAAGTAACTGTCCACTCCATACTGACACGTCATTCCACAGAAATAACTAATTTGAAATTTCCATTTCCCCGTTATACATCATAAAATGTGAGAAGTAAGCAAAGTGCTGTACATTATAACATTGGACAACTAAGCAAGGTGCTGTACAATTGTACAAATTAATGTTAAAGTGCAAGGTGCTGTATAATTCTACAAACAAATGTAAAAGTACTGCTTCACATATGCAATAAATGCAATACCGCTGTAATGAATTCTAACAGCAAGTATTCTGTTCTGTTAGCAAAGATGGTTTCAAACTGATGCTGTCACCTCTGCAGAGCCCGTTTCTTTGGGGAAGGGGAACAAGCTGCAGACATAGGCAACCTGAGTTCACCAATCCTATTCTGCTCCCTGGCAATAGTAAACAAAACACATGTCAATATCTGACATGTGTTTCCCAATCAAACATTTGAAACGTCGATGCCACGCCTCAATACTATTTTGTGTCCTGGGCAGGCAAAGTTCATTGAGAACAGACAGTCCAAAATGCAACTGGGAATAAGGGAGAGAATCTAAATTGAGCCACATTGCGAGTGAGAAACTTACGTGGCTTTCCCAAGATATACCACTCAGTAAAATATCTCAGTAGTTTATCGCCTT
The DNA here is from genome assembly GCF_019279795.1 of Protopterus annectens. NCBI lineage: Eukaryota > Metazoa > Chordata > Ceratodontiformes > Protopteridae > Protopterus > Protopterus annectens. The sequence continues at coordinate 1,109,479,756 of NC_056744.1, read as the reverse complement.
CAGATGGGAAAGTGCTTTTGACTGTTTCAAATGTGGGTATGACGCCCTCCCCCTCGTGGAACGCTAAGGCAGCCAATCGCTTCACAGCAAGCTGGAATGCAATATTTGAGTTATACAGACCACCTAGACCTAAACTCTGCACCTTTCTCCACAGATTATGGCCAAAGTGGAAGAAACATCCCTTACAGACAGTATTCTGAAAATTAACTTTAATACTCTGTAGTGCAGCGATTTTGAAGTCACAGAGAATGAATTTCAGCTGTGGTTGCAGTCCATGTCCAGCAAACAAATTAAGTACACCAGTCAAAAGAAAATTGTATGACTTAAGGGACTACTTTGCCATCATGCAATACAATAGTGGTACACTTTTACTGTATGCCCCTCACTTAACAGACGCATGGATAGTGTATAACTGCCTAACAGCAGCATTTTTAATGAAATAAGTGCCATCCATCAGTCATATACTTGCAGACGCTAAGTCTGTCAAATTCTGTGTGGTAGTCAGAAGCACCACAATAGTATCTGTTGTTGCATCGCTCAATATCTTCTTTATGAATACCCCAGATTTCAAAGGAAAGTTCTCCACATTTACATCAAATAAGCTAGTAGTCCTACCAGCCTTTACACCCTTACATTTTAAACCTGCCCTTCTAACCTGGGCAAGCATTGCTTTCCTGCTATGTAAACAGGAGCAAAATGAGTGATGTAGAAGCTAGTGCATCATCTGCAATTAAACAGGCAGAATACCTGGAAAATGTAGCATGCTGGTTTACCTTACAACATACACTATATCGTTCAATGTCACACAGGTCTCCAGAATGGTTATGTTAAACAGATTTCACCAATTCTTCCCCTGTTGTCACACTCAGTGTTAAGGCTCTGCCCTTGCAACTCTCAGTCAGTTTTCATTTGCAGCACCAGTATGTCCTGGTTTTACTCCTTTTTTTCCAGGTAATATACATACCCTTCGATAGTGAGTAGTTCTTTCCCTTTGTTAGACAGTACAGTGCTGTATACTTTCCCAAGTGCTCCTGGTTGCAGATATTCCATATCCGCCATTGTTGACTATTACTACCATGTACGCACCTGTTAATTCAGTTACTTCATTTAAGGTGCAATAATTAGCGGTTCAGAATGTCGATCAGCTGTGCTTCGTAGTGATGTGATTTCGCTAATGTAGCACTTCGCACAAATGTGCCTTCCAAATCCGTTTTCGTAGAAGTGTAAATTCGGTCTTTTATAGTAGACCCATAGATATATATATATATATTTAAATAAACAGATATGTTGTTATCTGGGTAAGCTCTTTGGTCACTATTGTTTCATTTCAGGGTTGTTTCAGGATCATTTTCTGCTGAAGTGACATGCCAAAAGACAGACAGTAGCACATGAGGTTGTAAGGAATCAAATCAAGCCCTGTAACTTTGACTACAGGTAGCAACCCATTAACAACTCAGAGCATTAATTCTATGCACTAACTTCTAGACTCATTAGTGTGTGTGTGTGTGTGTGTGTGTGTGTGTGTGTGTGTGTGTGTGTGTGTGTGTGTGTGTGTGTTGCAGAGCATTAACTTTGTGTACTAACTGCTATACTCAATGGAGTCCATGTGTGTGTCTCTGTGTGTTAGTGTGTGTGTGCTTGCACGCGCACAGGTGAGTTTTTGTGGGCATGTGTGTGTGTTGTGTGTGTGTGTGTGTGTGTGTGTGTGTGTGTGTGTGTGTGTGTGTGTGTGCGTGTGTGTGTATGTGTGATTATGTGTACTGACTTCTAGGCGTGTAGATATGTGTGTATGTGTTATATGTGTGTGTGCGTAAGTATGTGTGATTGTCTGCGCTGATTCACAGTGTGTGTGTGTGTGTGTGTGTGTGTGTGTGTGTGTGTGTGTGTGTGTGTGTGTGTGTGTGTGTGTGTGTGTTGTGTATGTGTGATCAATTGGGTGCACTGACTGCTAGACTTGCTATGTGTGTTTGTGTGTTGTGTATGTGTGATTATGTGCACTAACTACTAGACTTGCTGTGTGTGTGTGTGTGTGTGTGTGTGTGTGTGTGTGTGTGTGTGTGTGTGTGTGTGTGTGTGTGTGTGTGTGTGTGTACCTATGCGTCCCTTCAGCACACCCCACTGGTTGCAATGGATGATGTCTGAAGACAAGTAGAGTACAGGAGATTGAGTAAATTCTTCCTGACTTTTGGGCTGTTTTAGTGCCCTACCTTTGCTTTTCCCATTCAGCTGCAAAATGGGACATTGCAGGGTTTACAAAGCCATCCTCTGCTGTGCAGTATAATATCAACCACTCAAATGCACCCTGAAGGCAAGCAGAAGCTGAAGGATTCGAACCCCAGATTATATGTAGTTGGTTTTGTATGGATCATTGTTTTAACACTTAGTGCTACATGCCAAAGTACCTCACTGTAGAATATGATATGGATACATGGAGAATAAGTGGAAGGAAGTATAGACCGAGATAGTGTAGCACAGGAAAGGTGTTGAGGCCCACATTGCAGTGGCATTTATTACTTTATCTTTGAAGGTTATAACTGCTCGTAAGATACTAGTTTTAACTCATGTTATGTCACTTATCATGCTCCTGTTGTGGCATTCCTGGAATCTGTATATTTTGTACCAGTTCATAAGCTGCAGTCATGAACTTATCACTTGCAGTTTTTGACATTACAAAATTATTTGTTCATGTTTACTGAGGTGAACAACATTATTTAGCTAAACTTCATTTAGTGCTTTTTGAGCTGTAACTCTGCTTGTCGACAGAGTAATAGCTAAGTCAAGTGGTGCCCTTGACAGTTATCAGAATGGCTCCCATCACAATTAAAAGTTGAAGGGCAAAAAAAACAATAAAACATAGCAAAAACAAAGTCCTCTCTGTAAAAAAAATACTTATAGTAAATCATTGCTACAGTTAAATGATTAAACATATATTTACATTTAAGCAGCTGTGATGTCACCCGACCATGGATGCTTAAATAAATCCTGATACTGCAGTCACACCTGAGTGCCAGCTTGTCTGAAGTACTGATGTCATTCCCTGACAACGTGTGTCTGGGCCAGCTGTCCCCATCATGTTACCCTAGCTACAGTGTTGCTTTTAGGCTTTAATGCAAGGAAGAAAGCATCCCATTTATTAATGTTCATTTGTAGCATCTCTTTGTTACATGCTAGGCTCTGAACATTATTTAATCAAGGTGTACAAGTCAAAGATGCTTTGCAGCTTCCACAAATTCTTCATGACTGCCTTACAACTCCATCACATATCTACAGCAGCAAATTACTTTACTTACATAAAAAATATTGAAACTACGCAGCAATGCAATCCATACAACAACTGACGGCATGCTATACATTAAGAGAATCGGCTATCTGCTTGCATAAATATGCATTATAGAAAAGTGAATAAGTCTTACACAGAAATAGTTTTTGCTACTGAGTTGTCATCGCTAAAAATAATGTGGCCAAATGATGAAATAAAAGTAACTTGTTTGACATATTTTCACATTTTCCCAGTATGATGAAACAATCCTTACCTGCTATCTGTCACTTGATTCCCACCACTTATGTGAATGGATGTGCTCATAGTGGACGTCCCTGGGCAGGACGAGACAGCTGCCTTACTGCTTATTGACTGCTAATTGGATGAAACATGGCAGATTGTTTTTTACCCCTTTCTGTTTCAGTGACATGCTGAGTTTCACTTATTTTTAAGCTGTAGCTAATTAATACTCAATGTGCTAAAGACATGCTCTATGTATATATATATATATATATATATATATATATATATATATATATATATAAAAATATATATTTTATATATATATATGTGTGTGTGTGGGTGTGTGTGCGCACATATGTATGTGTGTGTCTATAGCTAATACACACACACACACACACACACACACACACACACACATATATATATATATATATATATATACATATATATATATATATATATATATCTTCTTTAATTTTTTGATAATGTACAAGAATACACACAAATGTATTGTTCCTCATTATGTTACCAAACTGCTGTTACCTGAAACCAGATGTGAAATCATAAAAGTATGCAAGGAAAAGTTATTAGCTTTCATTAGCTTTCATACTATCTAAAAAAGAAATTGTCATCTATTATTTTGTCAGCGTGTACTGTTTTCTAAGTCAGAAAAAGATGTACTAAATTATATGCTGAAGGATGTAAATAAATGAATGTATTTTCCTCAAAAACAAAAATACAGAAACTAAAATAAGGCATTGCAGTAGCAAAGTTTATTCATCACAATATAAGAGTTACATAAACTTCTGGTATTATTTAATTCGCAAAAAAATTATTTTGCAATTGGGCTTTTACTTTTATGATGTATTCTGACAGACAAGTTGAATAAACAATAAATATCCCTGTTAGAAACTTACATATTTGGACCAATGGCAATGAATATATATATATATATATATATATATATATATATATATATATATATATATATAAATATATATGAGTCCCTATCAAATAATTGAAATTTCACTTACCCAAAACCCACTTAATTGAGAAAAAAACGTTCAGTTAAGCAAATATTCACATCACTGGATTTCTACACAGGGAATGGAGGCATCAATTAGCTAACTTTGAGAAATTGGCCCTTTTCCCTACTGTAGTGCGCTCTTGGAGTTGGTATATTTAGTTAAGGTAGTGATGAGAGGAGCAGCTCCCCCACCTGGGTGGATTTGGCATAATGCTGTGTGTTTGTTGGTTGAATATTGGCTAGCTGCCTCCATTCACAGTGTAGAAATCCAGTGATTTCAACGTTCGCTTATTTGAGCATTCAGTGTTTTCAGGTTGATTAAGTGGGTTTCAGGTAAGTGAAATTTTGATTAACTGAAGTAGACCCATATACATATATATATATATATATATATATATATATATATATATATATATATATATATATAGTTCCAACAATATGAATTCTGATTTTTTTTTTTAAAACTGAAGCTTCTGACATAGACCCATATGTGTATACATATATGCAGATATATATATATATATATATATATATATATATATATATATATATATATATATCTATATGTGTGTGTGTGTGTGTGTGTGTGTGTGTGTGTGTGTGTGTGTGTGTGTGTGTGTGTGTGTGTGTGCATATATATATATATATATATATGTGTGTGTGTGTGTGTGTGTGTGTGTGTGTGTGTGTGTGTGTGTGTGTGTGTGTGTGTGTGTGTGTGTGCATATATATATATATATATATATATATATATATATGTGTGTGTGTGTGTGTGTGTGTGTACACACACACACATACACACACACACACACACACACACACACAGACACACAGCTTTCAATAAGTGAAACTCCCAAATGTCAAAGTCTGTTTTGTCTACACACTTTGGGTGACAAAAAAGATGGTCAACAGGTGTGTGAGATTGGCAGTTCTTGACACTGGGGAATATGCCCCTTCCTCATGGATAATTATAATGAGGTTTGCAGCATACGAGTGGGGTTGTGGACCTTCTCCCTGCAGAAACAGTAGATTTCTTTAACGGTCCAGTGCTGTGCCTCAGAGTATGAGTGTTAGGGTGTCAAATATATTTGTATTTTGTAACCTTTTGTAGTCAATGATTGTTGGTTGGTCTACTGAAGTTTATCTGTAAAATATACAATGTTTATCCATCACTTCACCTATCCATTTTTATAATCATTTTTCCTGATGAGGGTTGCAGTAGTAACAAGATGAGGTAGATCGATCAGACTTCCCTGTTCCCAGCAGAGGCCATAGTTTATCCTATGGATTCCCTAACCAGGCAAGCTAAGTGTTGTAATCTCACTTTTGCCTCTGGCGAAACTCTCTGCTCATATTCATTTGTTAAAAAAACAGAATTCTATCCCTCTGCAAATTAAATTTTCCTCTAACATCTCCAACTTCAAACTACTACTAAAAGACTACCTAAATAAAACTGGCCCTGCTCCTGCACTACCCCAGGATGAACTGATCCTTCCCTCTGTACTTCTGCACTATGCTAGGATGAACCGATCCGTCTCTCCATGCTCCTGCACTACTCCAGGTTGAACTGCTACTTCCCTTTTTCCACCTTCAGGATGCTTAGACAATATTAAGAGAGAAGAAATTAGTAAAATCTATTTCTTAGACAATGATCAAATATATTTTTGCCTAGGCTATATTATCTAGTCATCTGTTCTAAAGAGTGTAGTCGGTGTGTTTAATGCCATCTCTGTGTGTCTATTATTTTATTCTTTCAGATATTACCCAATGCTTATGTCCATACTTAAGTATAGGAGCCTAGGCTGACAGATGAGTTTATAGTTTCATCCTTTTACACGTCCTTTACTTTTTCAGTTAGATACAACAACTATAGCCATGCAGCCCCTCCATCCATCAACTGGCCAACCTGTTGACCCACTGTAATACCCCTGGGATACTTCAGTTCCTCCACTTGGGATAGTTACTTCTCTTTTACCAGCAGGGAGCAGTCCCTCTTTTCAGTGAAGTGCTGCTCCTTATCTCATCCACATCATGCGCACAACTGAATGTATCCAGAGCAGGTTAGAGGGTACAGTCAGGTGTGACAAGAGGACATTATTTGAAACAAAGATGAAACACTCAAGTTCTAAAACTGGATAACTTCCTATCATTAGCTGTGACTTAATGTTCTATCCATGAATATTATGAGCAGGAAGAGAGACAGGACACATCCTTGATGGGGTCATAGGTCATAATAAATATATTCAAATTAACACTGAAAATTACAACTCAGCTCTACAAATGCAGGGATTAAAGGACAAGCATCAGCAACCTTAGACTCAGTAATAGTGAAATGCCTTACCCAGGACATTCTGTGCACACAATCATATGCCTTCTCTAGGCCCATAAAAAATGTACATATATATATATATATATATATATATATATATATATATATAGTACATATGTAGACTGTTAGACTGTACTGGCAGATTCCAACAATCACTATAGTATCCACATAAGACCCTGCATTTCTTCTTTTGAATCAGAGGCACAGTTATCAGATGTTCTCTCTTTTCCAGCATCCCAGGCAAAGGCTTTAATATAGAAGTGAAAGAGTATTATCTGTACAAACATACCATCCTGTCCTATTTTCTAAAATGTAAATAATCTCCATGTTTTGTCAGTGTAAAGATACTTTACCAGACTTTCATAGAACATTGGAAAGGCCATTCAACCAAGACACCCTAAGCAATATCCATTGCCTTCAGCATTTATGTCCAAATAACATCTACTCCTCCAGCCTTATCACCGGAAAATGTTTTCATTGCTCTCCAAAAAATGTATTCACTCCCACCAGTTGCATCCAGACCTCTCAACTGTCCCTATTTTGGAGGAACGTTCCTATTTTCAGGCCCATCTATGATGCCCATATTTTTGGAGGCCTGCCCTATTTTCAGGCTTGATTTACCCTTTTACAAATTCTGAATCTCCCTCATCACATCAGATTTTTTTGTAAACTGCCTCGTACACAGAAAAGCACACTACAAGACCGACATGCTAGTGACAACAATAATTTAAACAAAGAGGTCCCACATCTTACATTTCCCTTCTCTGAAGCAAAAATGCATTTCCTTGCATGGTAGAATTTGGTAATAAAGTTCATTAAAGTCTGCAAATTTTACACTGACTCTGACAATGTATTTATATTTTTCCATCATTTTTGTCACTCTCTGTTTTTTAAATGTGTTCCTAACCAGTATCTCATACTTCTACTGGAAGAGGAAGAGAGATTTGCTATTTGGTGTTCAGATTTTATGCTAATTAGATGTGCACATTTTTAACTGGATGTTCCTATTTTTCAAGGCCCTTTCTTCCTATTTTCAATGTCTACAAGTGACAGGAGTGGCTGTATCTAGTTGTGCCTTTTCAGAGTGGGGCATGTTCATCCTTCTATTGTAACTGTGGCAAGGTTGATTTCAACATTCTTTGCTATTACTGAGAATAGCTTGAGTAAGTAGAAAGCAGCATCAGAAAATCAGTCCATTCAGCATACTTCTGCATATCTATTTGTATGTGAGCTGAAAGCTGTTATTCCTGTTTAAAAACATGTATTGTCTTTTAGCCACAGTACCTTTACCTGGTGTCCCAGGGATATGGATCAACCGTCTCTTGCTCACACCAATGCATTATGACTTTTTGTTAATATATGGTCTATTGATAAACCATGTAAAAAGACTGAAACACATTTTCTACTGAGGACAGAGCCAAAAAAAATTATTTATTCTTAGTAATTCCACATGAAGAAGGGTTAAACATATTTTAGAAGCCCTAGTCATGGGTACTCCACTGGATTATTCATAGATGCAGTTATACATTCACTTATGGAATTTACTTAAAAATAACTTAACTGTTATGTTTGATGATGAAATCTTTAAACAAATAAGGGGTGTAGCAATGGAAGCTTCTGCTGCACTGATTTTTGCCAAAATTATACCATGGTTTAAGGATCATATTATTAAATATTTCAGATACCTGGATGACCGTCTTATTTTGTGGAAAGGTAGTTTTGAATCTATCAGTCCCTTCCTTGAATATATTAACTCTACCACCACTTTTTTTATCAATCACCTAGAAGGTTGAGGTTTGCACATTTAATTTTTTTGGATGTTAAGGTATACAAAAATTAGAGTAAGTGTGTATATGAATCCACTATCTATAGGAAGCCTGCATACTCTAACAGGTACTTGCATTTTAACATTTTCCACCCTTATTGGAAAAAGCAAAATCTTGTCGAACGGCAAATGATTCTTCAATCTAGGCTTGTTATAAATGATAGTATCTTCAATAGTCAGCTGACCTATTGCTCCTGCTACTATTGGAACTGTCTGTGTATCTGTCTTCCACATTGCTCTGGTTTCTGCCTGCAAATATTGATATTTTATGACTTTGTGTTGGTCTGTAAGCAAGACACTGTCATTGCCAGGTGCAGCATTTCCAATGATCACTGTACCTTTGTCTTTTTTCATAGACTACTATATCTGATTTTCTTGCTTCAATTTGAATTGTCAGTACTGAGTGATCCCACATGACGTACACTACATCACTTTATAATGTTGTGTGTTTCATATTTCCAGCGCCCTCCAGCTACTTCTGTAGTGTTTGCACACTCCCCAGTGCAACAATCTCGCAACATTATTTTGCTTTTAAGTGACATGAACATATCGCACCCCACAACAAGATATGGGACTGCTTTCAATTATTTTTAAAAAACCTACATCTGTCCATTTCTCCTACATGTTCAATGGCCTTTGTAATCCAACGTCTACATAGTCCACTATCCTGGACTGCCGTTATCAACCTTTCACCTTTTGGTTTCAACTCACCTCTCATTAACCATTCCTGTGTCAAATCCTGATCAACATAAGGTCATTGTAGGAGCTGTCTACACTTTCCACTGTAGCTATGGCTTTTCCACGTTTATTTCCTTCTCGCCTGCTCCTTCTTATTTTCTCTCTTTTGTTTTTGGCACATTCAGTTGCTGCCTGATTTTTGTCTACTTCTGGTTTGATTTCCATTCCTGCTTGGCACCTGAATGCTTCTGCAAAACCAAGCAAAGAGGTCACTGACAAGGTCATCTGATATGAATGTAGCCCCTGATCACAGGTCTATATGTGTAACCAGTTTTGAGGAGGCTCAGAGTGACAGATATATAATCTCGGTATACACTGATTTTTATATATCATTTGATATGTGTGAAGCATTTTCTTGTTTTCCTGTTCAACTGATCCAGTACCTTTTGAGACCAGTCAATCTCACCAAAACTGTAAGGTAAGACGGGAGAGCAAATTTTTTATAGCTTGGACTTTAGTCCTAGATGTCTGGTCTGTTTTCAGTATTAGTTTTGTCATCTGAAGTTTTCCTTACTGAGTTTTGTTTGCATTTGTTCATGTTTTATTGCCAGTCCTTCATGAATTCCCAAATTTTTATACACTTCTTCCTGTTCAAGTTCTTTTATATCACATTTCTCTCCTAGATTGATATTTTCTGGGTACTGCAACTTTCATCATTTAAATGTTGCCTTTGCACATTTATCAAGATTAAATGTCATTCTTATATTATCTGAGCAAGTTTTAATTACTTGCAGTTGTACTTTCAACTTCTCATCTGATGAACTATATATCATCCACAAAAAATAAATGAGAAATCTTTAAGCAACTTTGTTTTCTGGGAGCCAGATTATAACTAAGACCTAATCTGTTAATTAAACAGCTTAATGGGTTAAGGGCAAGTCAAAACAACAGAGTGGTGATAAAGATTAACCATGGAATATCCTCCTTGAATTTTTACCCCTGGGATAGTAATTCGCTCTTTGCCATGGTTTAATTGCAAAATGGTTTTCCACTGTTTCATGGTTGTTGTTATGTAATTGATCAATGTAGAACATGGTAATTGATCAATGTAGAATGTCTTCTGCTTCTGGAAGCACTCATTTGTCCACAAAAGTGAGATGGTGTCAAAATGCTTTTTGTAATCTAGCCATGTCATACTCAGATTCTTCCCTATTTACAATTCTTCATTATGACTTTATTTAACAAAAAAATGATTCTTTGCTCCATATGACTTTCTTTTATTACCCTTTTTTTCTATTGCAATGATTGAGTTTTCTTCTAAGTGACTATAAACTCTGCCAGCGCTAATTCCATTATATTGTTTGTATATCTTTGGAAGGAGAGTTATTGGTCTATAGTTTTTAGAATGGCTTACAGGTTCACTCATAAGGAGGAATATTATTTTCTCTGTTATTAACCAGATGGTGTCCATTCAGGTTGCACATTTAAAATGTTCGTACGCAAAGCTAAATTCATGTAAAGATGTTAACACTTTTAGCCAAAAGTTAGTTACTACATCTGGGTCCGTGGTTTTCCAGTTAGGAACTCATCTTTATTTTGTTTAAATTTCTCTCTCCATTACTTCATCCCATTTTAGATCAGCTACATTTGAACTTATTTTACTTTTTCTATCCATTCGGCATATTTATGTTCCACAGCATCTTCATAAATATTTCTCCAAAATGTGTCAATTTCTTTATTTTTTTATTTTTTTTTTGTCGGTCTTTCTATTCATTTTACTTTTGTCCCAATTCTCTATAAAACTTTTTTGGTTCATCAATGATTTGCTTAGTTTGTACTTTTCGTTTATATTTATCTGCATATCTTCAATTTTTTTCTGCCTGTGCTGATATTTTTAGTTTATTATTTGCAATAGTGTATGACAGATCCTGGTCTATTTAATATGTCGCTTTTCTCACGTGTATCTTATTATGTATTTTTTGTTGATTTGTTCCCACTTCTGTACTCTTCTAGCAGTGACACTTCTTGTCTTAATTGCTTTACAGTTTTCTTTGTGCGATGCTTTCATGATGACATTTTATTTCTTCCCTTCCTTTTCATTATTGCGCTGCGGTTTTTTTTTTTTTTTTTTTTATGGTAGGACCTTATCTGTTATTAATTTGCTGCACAGTAATATATCCTATTTAGTTCTGTTATGTCACATGAATTTCTGTTAATACTCTTGATTACTGTATTTATCTGTTTTATCAGACTTCTAACTATCCAGCTATTAAAACACACACAGATACACACACACACACACACACACACACACACACACACACACACACACACAAACGCACACACACACACACACACACACAAATACACACACACAAACGCACACACAAACGCACACACACACACGCGTGCACATATCAAATACTTGTAGTTGTTATATTTTGCGAAAAATGAAGTTATCACTATTTGTGCATGATGACTGCTTATTTTATTTGGTGAAACCACAAATATCTATTAGCCATCAAATCTCAAAGTTCTACTGTAGAATCACAAACTCACAACCCTAAATGGACCTTCAAGGAATTTGTGTCCAGCACTCAAAAGTATGAATTTAAATTTACTTAAGATAAGAATCAAGTTTATTACTAAATAGTGCAAAGATTACATCCAGTTTACTTGTCTGGGCAGTTTGTTTCAAATTGTAGCCATCCTCACAGTAAAAAAATACATTTTAAAGTATGCTTGCATTACTTTGTAGTAATAAACCTTTATTTCATTTTAACATAATGTGATTTAAAATTGCATGTTATGTGTTAAGTGCACACTTGCTATTTTGTATTAAATCCACTGTTTTAGATTAACATATATTGAATATAAATGCAATGACTGTAGTCTTTTTGGATGTGATAACAACCTCAAGGAGGCCATATTCTTAGTAAATGTACACTTGATCCTTCTAACTGTTTTACCCTGAACTAAATACATGCAGTAGCTAGAGTTGTATTCAAGAGCAGAATGTGTTAAAATGTGAAATGGAAGCTGTACCTCTGAGCTCAGTGATGAAACACTTTTCATTTGCCTTGACCAACCTATACAGTTCGTATAAACTTCTTGGGTGTGGACAGTGAAACATAAATCCATGGATACTATCAGTCCCATATCTTTATAATAAGTGTCTGATTGTATGATTTAATTACTTATCAATTTCCTTGTTTGAACAATCAAACTGGAGAACACTACATTATCCTGATTGTTGACAACAACCCTATTTTCCAGTTTACATGGGATTGGAGAGTCATATCCGCATTAATCAATGCAATCAAATCACCTAGAGCCAATATTTACCCCACAGAGTGGCTAGCATTGATACATTATAATTATACTTCAACATGTTTTTTTTAAAAGACCAGAATGCCTCATTATATAATTCAATTTGAAATATATGTTATGATCTTTTATATTCAGCCCTGGCAATGCTACTTTAGTGGTATCTCCAAGTTACCTGCAGACAGTTGGACTGGATACTGGCATGGTAACATAAACATATAAAATCATCCCAGCTTTATACTGAAGCATCCCTCAACATGAACATGCCCCAACCCTTTCTTTTGTGCATGATTTTAGAGAACACTCCTGCTTATGCCTCTTATACATACTCTGCCCCTTATAACTCATGGACAGCTGCAGGCCGTGGATAATGGATTTGGAGTTTCATAATTCTCATCTGAAAAAAAAATCTCTTTTTTGTTCTAACTCCTAAGTTAGTGTAGGGGGTTAAGGCTCTCATGTGTCAATGATGCAGAGTTTGATACTTTTCTTACCAATTAATTAACTTTTTTTCAGTAACCAAAAAAAATTGTATTCATCAGGTGCCATTGAAATATATGGAAACAACCACCAAGAAACACCAGCCAGTATTACTCAAGACCACACAGAATAAGGATAGATCAAGCAAAATTGTTTAATAATCCATGAACAAAAGGTTAAGTGCTTTCACCCTCTGCAAATTACAAGGATTTCATTAGAACCATTTTATGCATAAAAGGCTTGCCATTAAATAATCTTAGGCCCCAAGTTAAGAAATTATTTTTTTTCAGAGACATAAGGTAATGTGTAAGGATTATCCCTGGTCTCTAGTGGTAGTTCAGAGAGCTAACATTCTACTAAGAGTTATGTGTGAGTGGTGAAGGTTCCGTTTTTGACTCTTTTTAAGTGCTTTACAGCATGATTTAAAAAGTTATTCCTGTTGTTTCATGTTCCCAAACTCATGTCTTTGTGCTGCATAATGCTGTGCTTTTATCTTTTTAAATGCATTTAAAGTACATTATTTTTATTTATTGTTATTTAACATTTGTTTACTGGAATAGTCCGACTGGGTGTCAGTCATTTTTAGGGGTGGCCTGGGGAGAAAAGCTCCAAAGACAGTTAACATTATTAAAATATTTTTTAGAAATATATACCTTTTGAAATAAAAAATTTAGGAACACAAATCTACAAAAATATTTAGGAATATTAGTTTGACTACATCATAATGACTAATAGTTACCCACAACATGAAAAGTACATTGAACAGAATGAAAAAGGAAATAGCAAGGTAAGATGGTATTTAGTTGAAGTCAGATGAGAAATACCAGCAATATCTATAATATCTATAACTTAAGTGCCTTTAAGGCCATAGTTTCTAGTGTTAACCTCACCCCAATATTGCAAGTTTTGCTCATTAGTGCAAGAGAGTGTGAAAATGTGATACCCCCCACTACAGACACACACACACAAACACACACACATGCACACACACCCATACATAGACTTGAGTGTGCATACACACAGACACACAGCCTCCCTCCCCCAGTCGCATTCATGGGAACCAAGTTCAAGCACACACACGTGCAAACACATATGTATACACTCACGCACACACATAGCTTTATAGTGCTTACCTGATACATATAGAAGTGAATGGGTTTATGCTGTCAAAAGTCAGTGTACAATTGTTCATTTCTTTTTTTTTAATTATTTTTACTTGGCTACCCCAATAGAGCAGCAAAGCTACTCTCTGACCCATTTACTGTGCTATTGTGATGGTGGTGAAATTTCTTTAGCTTTACCTCCATACTGCCACATTCGCATGTGTCCTTCACCAGTCAGACTGCTGTCAATACAAAGGCTGATACCTTCTTACCGGTGTAGTGATACAGCTGTCTCTGAATCACTCAGGAATGACACTTCATACAATCCTACTGCAAACAGGATTGTGCAGTATATTATGCATTTCTGAATCATAAGGCACGTCATAATATTTCTTACAAACAACTCTCATTAACTGACTGAATAATTTATTTCATTTTGACTGCCTTGACTGTTCCAAGGAGTTACCAATTTGGTACATTTCCCTCCTCACATCACTGGACATGTATTACAAAATCATCACTGAAAGTTAAGCACCTTGTGTCACTTTTTAATACAATCCAAAAAGTTCAACAATTTCTGCAATCAGAATCAAATTTTTATTCCTGATGTCTCCCTCCATCATGTAAATTATACAGAGTAAATTTTGTTGTTTTGGGGGGCTGGTTATGTTGCAAGGAGCAGCTGCCAGAAACAAACTAAATAATTTGTCTTGTTATGCCAATCAGATTGAGTCATAACCTTTACTCTTTGTCATGTGACTATAGCTGATTGGTTAACCCACTGAACTGAATTACTAAAGCAGAGCCAGGATCACAGCTGCATGGAACCTCCAAACTCACAACATCGACAAACTTTTTTTTTTGCAGGGGGGAAGCCCCCCTGCACCCCAGCATCCCCTGCTAATTAAGTATGAGAGAGAGAGAGAGCGAGAGACCAAACTACATATATGTGTGCATGTATATATTGTACACACATACACACATATATATATATATATATATATATATATATATATATATATAAATAAATAAATATATATATATATATATATATATATATGTATATTAGAACTGTTCAAACTCTCAAAGTAATCACTCTATTCTCTTTCTAAAGCCCTGCACTTGCTCAGCTCTTATAAGGAAACACTAACTAACTAAAGCACTACACCCTCCTTGACGTCTCATAAGTAGTAGACTCCTGATTGGTCCTTCCTGATCAAGTGAAAAATCAGTTCCCTTCCCTAATCTGATCGGTAAAAAAAACAGTTCCCTAAACTAATCTGGTATGTCCAAGGGTCAGTTTCAGGGTTACTCTCCAGTCCAGCTGGTGAATCTGGGAATTTTGAGGCAATGTTACAATTGCCTTATGTACACAGACAACCCTCTCCTCCTTCCAACAAACTCTAATACATGTGAGAGATGCAGTTACACAGCCAAACTGGAGGCAGAGCTCTCTCAACCCAAGACTGGCACAGTCAGTCAGGAGGAAAAGGTAACCACCCACACCACAAATCCAGTCTCACACAGACCTATTGCATCTGCATACCCAACACATAAACACACAAAAACATACTCGGAGACTCAAAATAAAAATCTGCCTAAACAGCAAAGACCTCCTAAGCAGATATCCAAGCAACAGCCACCCCTCAACAATACCCACACATCACATATCTCACAAAATCAGTGTGCCTCACAGTCACAGCCCATAAGGCCAAACAACACACCAAATACACTTGTTATAGGGGACTCTATTGTCCGGCACACTGACGTCCCACTCACCAGACTGAACAAGGAAAAGGTCACTGTAAGCTGCCTGTCGGGTGCCAGGATCCGCCACATAATGCAAGCACTCAGGTAACTCCAAAGCAAGTACAAGTATGACTCCGTCATTGTCCATGCTGGTGTGAATGACCTGAGACGTATCTCCCTGGACTACATGAAAAGAGACATAGAGGATCTCTCTGACCATGTAGCCCAGGCTGGTATGTCCCTGACCTGGAGTAGCATCTTGCCCTCACCAAGAATGATGCCACAGTATAAAGACAAAATGATCAGTTTCAACAATTGGCTAAAGTATTGGTGTCATTCAAAGGGGATCCAGTGTCTGTCAGCCTGGGATGACATGCTCGACAAGCCACGTTGCTTCGCTAGGGACGGCTTGCACCTGTCACCCTTAGGCTTTCGTATACTGGCCAAGGCTCTTGCCACCTCCATAGTGCCTTTTTTAGGCAAGGCTCAAAGGACAAACCCACCTCCATAGACAACCCAAAGATAAAAAAACTAAAGGTAATGCTACTCAATGCCAGAAGTCTAAACCTCAAGATGCACGCACTCGAGACTCTCCTCAGTATGGAGAAAATCGATGTCTATGCAGTAACAGAAACCTGGTTCAAGGCTCCTGAGAGCACCCCAGCACTACCAGGTTATAACTCATACCATGCGTTTCGGCCCCAAAACTCAGACCGAAGCACAAAAGGAGGGGGAGTATCTATATTCATTAAAGATACCTACACCTCCAGGTTAGTGGCACTGCATGAAGCATCGGAAACCATCCATGTGCAACTAACAGTGGGCAAAACTGCCTTTCAGTTTGTAGCCTGCTACAGAACACCCTCCCTATTACAGGAACCCCACTTGGCATTCCTGAGAACACTGGAGAATATGAAGGTCTCTCCAAACACTATGTTATTGGGTGACTTCAACTACCCAAACATTGACTGGGAAAACTACTCAAGCCCAAACACCCTCACCCAATGGTTCCTTGAATTTATAAACTCTAACGCAATGGAACAACTGGTTACCACTCCCACAAGAGGGAACAACATATTGGACCTGGTCATCACCAACACGGGGACTCTATGTTCCACACCAGAGATAAACCCCTCATTGGTAAGATCAGACCATAAACAAATTTCCCTGGACATCCATATCCCAATCCCACCCCCAGCCAAAGAAATCACTGTAAAGAATTTCTCCAAAGCCAACTTTGCACTTCTCAAGACTGAGGTGGAATCCTTCAAAGCCCCTGGGCCAGAGGATAATACAGCCCAATCTGCAGAATCCTTTACAAATGCATTCTATGAGCACCTGCAGGAATGCATGGATTGTGCTATCCCAAATAAAACCAAGACTCACTCCTCCAAAAACAGGAGACTGGTCTGGTGGACCCCGGCCATAAATAAGCTATACAACAGAAGGAGGAAGCTACTACATGACAGAGCAAAATCCCAAAAAGGGAAGGCATCTCTGATCAGTATTAGCAAGAAACTTCGATCCCTCATAAAATCATCAAAGGCCAGTTTTGAAAGAAAAATTGCCCTAGACACTAAAGATAATCACAAGGCCTTCTTTAGTTATGTCAGAAACATGGGCGGAAACTCCCAGATATGCTCTGAATTGTTGCATAATGGTACAAAATATACCGAACCTACAGACATAGCCAACATCCTGGCAGACAGATTCTGCGCAAACTTCTCCCCCCCCTTCCCCTCCAAAGAAGCAAACGCCTATCCCAACTGAATGTAACCTCCCTGACATCACAGATGCACAGGTGAAAGCTGCCCTCTCCAAAGCAAAAAACACAGCATCTATGGAACCGGACGGTGTCCCAGGCTGTGTCTTACACGAGCTCCAAGAAGAACTGAACCCTCACATTAAGGCACTGTTCAAACTTAGCCTTACTACAGGATATGTACCCAAAGAATGGCGTACAGCTACAGTGGTCCCACTCCACAAAGGTGGTGCCACAACGGACCCCA